>NC_139636.1:24587848-24981349 GCF_964638095.1 Poromitra crassiceps
GTCCTGAGGGACATCGATTGTCCTGCTCCTCCTAGGCAAGCCCCACACAATGCTGACGAATGAACTCGTGGCCCTGCCAAGTCCAATTAACTGTCAGAGCCGCATCGACGAGCTCCTCCGTTTGTTGGGAGTAAAGAAAAACAAACTTTTAATCAAATTTGCCTCCGGGCCCTAGGGTATCTGGGGTTGTATTTTGCATTCTGCTCTGTTTCCGTCTTGCCTGCAGTCTTGCCACCCCTCAGAAGGTTATATTGCATGTTGTTGTGTGCGATAGCAGAAATGCCCTGTACCTTTTGCTTTAATGGCAATCCTATCTTTCCGCTCTCTGTGTGGCTCCTGAATCACCCAGGCCCTGGCATCTTAATATTATATGGCCACGAAGCTGAATGACAAAAGACTAAGAAGCTGGGTCAACCCATATCAACGTTATGCTCCCTCATGGACATTGTTTTGTATTAAAAGAATGGTTTGTCATGTGGAATGGAATCAGTATCATTCACCATATATTATAGATTTGTTGCCAGTTTAAAATGCACTTTATCAGAACATTTCTTCATTTCCCTTGTCCCTCATGCTCGTGTGCACGTCAGTGTCTGGAATGTCTATAAGCACCTTTGACTACTAGATCAATAAAGGCTTGGGTTGCGATCCTGCACAATAGTTTGTGTTTTTTTCAAAGCATTGCCATCTGCACAAATACCCTCTGCTAATTCTAACCAAGGTCAAGATAAACAACTCTCCTCTCCTCTGATTAGGGTAATGCAGACATTAAAAGCTCAGAAATTAAATTAAACTGGTGGCTTTTGCCACAGAGGGAAAAAGGGAAAGGACAGAAGGCGAGGAGACGCTATCGCATTGCTTAGGCGTACTAAGTGGAACAAAGAGACGTGAGCCTGGGATCTGAGATGTAGCCTAGGATCTAAACATCGACAAAAGGGCATGCGGACGATAAGGATCAAAGGGAATTTGAGAGGAAATGTAATCACTGCCAGACACATGGATACATTCATGAGGATTCAATCTTGTGTTGTGCTGTGTTGAAACTTCCAAAATTTGCAGCGAGGCTTTCAAAAAAAGTGCACACACACACACAAGGTCAAACCCAGTGGAACAGCCTTTTTTTGTTGTTGAGGGAGTGAGGGGGAGGCTAACCCTTGTTTGTTTGTTCGTTGTTGTTGTTGTTTTCTTTTATTTCCCCTCAGTTTTTCTCCCCAATTGTACTTGCCCAATTCACCCTGTTGTCCCCATCGTTTCCTTCCGATACGTGCGCAGTCGCCGGCCGCTTCGTTTCACCTGACAGCGAGGAGTGTCACTGGCAGGACACAGCGCGTTGGAGGATCACGCTAGTCGAAGAAGTAGCACGCGCACGTCCTTTCGGTAGGTGAGGATGAACCACCGATCAACTCGAGAGAATCGAGATTCTCGTGAAGATCGTACGATTGAAACGTTACTCTATCAATAAACTGACCAGGAGCATATTCTCTGTGTGCAGACTTTATTTTATTTCTCAGGATCACGCTATTCCCCCCCAGTTCCCCTCCCCCCGAAGCGGCGCCCCGACCGACCAGAGGAGGCGCTAGCGCAGCGACCAGGACACAGTATCCTTGATCTGGCTCCCCACCCGCAGACATGGCCTGTATGGACGGCCCGATCAAGCCGTGGCTAACATGGGGGCTCGAACCTGCGACCCTCGTGTTCGTTGGTAGGCAGGGAATCTAGCGCTGCGCTACCCAGGCGCCTCCTAATTCAATGTTAAGTCAGGTGAGAAGAGCAGCACACCTATAGGAGAGTTCATCATGTCCTGCAGCATGCACTTCATTAAGACTTTTCAATCGAGTTGAGATGATAAAAGACAGAAAACGCTGACTTACTGGTTCAGGCCTGCACACGCATCCTCAAAGTGATGAATCCCCCCCTGAGAAATTAGATTTGCAAAGAGACCTGACATCATGAGATTCTCCCAGCATCTCACTTTAAACATTAGCCTGTATTATAATTCTGTAACTCACTTCCATTTCAAGCGTGGGCATACTGTAGTATGAATGACAAACTCGCCCTCCACCACAAGAACAAGAAGAGGGTTTGGGTTCATGGATCAATATCACTGGTCCTTGCCTTGACTCTGAAATAAGGCTCTGAATGGAGAAGTGTTTTTTCCCCTTCTATTTGTCCTTAAGATAGACAACTTCACTTTAATCAAAAGTGAACGATAATTAAATCTGCTGTTGTTTTACTTTTGAGTATTTTGACCCTCATTAATAGTAAATGGCATGTGGACAGAATTTCTGGATTTACATCCTATGTTAGGCGCTGCAACCTCCTGCTCACCCCAGCTGGCTTGACTCATTTCTCAGCTGCTTCTTTAATGAAACTATCAGACTGTCAGTTCGGGAGTCTCTCTCTCTCTCTCTCTCTCTCTCTCTCTCTCCCTCCCTTCTCTCTCTCTCCCTCTCTGTCTCTCTCTCAGATGCACTTTTCTTTAATGCAACTATCAGACTGTCAGTGGGAGTCTCTCTCTCACTCTCTTCTCTCTCTCTCTCTCACACACACACACACACATGCGCGCACACACACACACTGTCTTCTCTCTAAGTTGCCGTTGTATACTTTTCACTTCACTTTGACTTTGAGAATTGGGAAGAATAATTCATGGACCTAGCGAGTTTCAGAGCCTGAAAGAACAACACTGCTTTCAGAGCCAGCAGTTCATTTGAGATGAACTCCAGGATTTTCTTTTTGTGGAGAATTCTCTGACGGGTTTACATTATCCTGGAGAGATGATGGCGTGACGGGAAAGCCCTTAATCAGCAGTTCTTCCATGTTAATCAAAGCCAAGATGTTTTCCTGTGAAGAAGGAAGTAGAGCGCGCACATCAGCTCAGTTAGGTCAGCTGCAGGACAAATACACGATGAACTTGAGAAATTAAATAAAGTCTGCACACTGATAATTAAGCTCCCGGTCAGTTTGACATTTTGAACTTACGATCTTATGATTCTGATAAAGATCATAAGATGTAAGATGTCTTTAATTAAATAATGAAGTCAATTGGTATCATCAGAAAAATATCCAGTTTGCTTAATCATTCATGTCGATTAACCCTTTATTACAGTTTAATTTACCCATATCTATTTTCCGGAAATATCGTATGGGTAAGTACATACTGTATCTCCAGTCTTCGCAGAATTCACATCATTCATAAAAAAGTTAGGTTGGCTATATTCTCTAACAGATTTGAACCATCAGCTCCTCTTAAAAAAAACTCAAAATACTCCTCATACATGATGGGCTCTATCTTCCTACTGGCCTTAGGCGCTAAACTGGCGTTAAACGCAAAAAAACACCCTTTGCGCCTGCCTCGGTAAGATAGCATCATGTTTTTAGGCTCCGAAATGCGCTTTACGCCGAAGAGGCGTGGCGCAGTGCCAGAATAGTCCAGAATGGGCGTTTCGGCCTTAAATACCGGCCTAACGCTATCTTCCCCCCTGGCATTAATTTAGCGTTTAGCGCTTTTCAAAACCAGGCTTTATTCAGTGCGCCGGGGATATTATTGTGCGTAATTGCGCGCAGCTCTCCTCTGCCTTCTCACTCTCTCTCTCTCTCTCTCACTCCCTCTCTTGCGCACGTCAGACAGGCACAATGACCGATGAAAGAAAAAAGTTGTTATACCGTAGTTTTGAGCCCCTGTCATTCAGAGGCTGTTGCATCATCCTACCTGTGCAGTGGGGGAGAAGAAAAGGTAGCGAGAAAAAACGATATCATTCTGCCCAAACTTTAACCAATCTAATCTCATCATGACATCCAGGCTATATATAGGCTATATTTTTCTAGTCGATGCGTTTAGAACATTCTTTTCACTTTGATCTTGCTATAGTGTAGCGTATTTACATGCTTGCTGTATTTAAACTGCAGTGAGATTGGTTTGAGAAGCATAATAATATAGAATAATATATATAGAGACAGACGGGGATGAAAGAGGGAGGGGGGAGCTCAGGGCGCTTTGGTCGGGCTTTTCTGACCGGATTGGTTCGCTCCGTGGAATGGAACATGAAAGGGACATTGTGATTAGTTTACTGCACTTCTCCAATGAGCACGTTGTGAATAATTCGACGCTTAAAAGGCGTGGTTATAATGCTTAAGGCTGCGTATAGCGCCGACAGGAAAATATCGACTGCGCCGGTCCACGCCCACTAATATGGGCTGCGTCTGGCGCTAAGCGCTAATTGAAGGCCAGTGGGACGATAGAGCCCGATATGTCAACAGACTCCAGGTATGCACTTTTGTCTATACAAATGTCTATTCTCACCTTTCTCTCTCCCTGCACTGTGTAGCTTCCAACAAAAATCTAACATACATACACATAATACAAGACACTCGGATCACTATCACCCCCCATACTGGCTCACTACCAATAATCAATTTTCAATACGCTACAGAGGTGCCACACTATGGAAAACCTATATCAATATTGTCATCTCTTATCCAAGCTTTGAATTTCTCCGATGACTCACACATAGCCCTCATACATTACACATGCACCTCACATCGCCATTTAAACTGTCTGTCTACTCATTTTCATTTCGCCTTTGTTTTCCTTTTTTGTTCTTTGTTCTTTTCTTTTTTTTACTGTTGCTTTTATTTCCCTTATCATTTTCTTGTTTCCTATCTCTTGTTTCTGTTATATATTATATGCTTTGTACGGATTATTATTAATATTCGCTTCTGAGGTAGAGACCCTGTATAATCTCATCTAGGTAGGGTTTCCTGTCTCTACCCGCACATTATTTTGTTGTTTTCATTTTGTCCATTTCTGTTTTTAAACATGTGCAAATAAATAAATAAATAAAGATAATAAAGATCGAAAACCTCAATAAACTGACTGTCAGCTTAATTATCAGTGTGTGGACTTTATTTAATTCCTTTCTGTGCAATTTCATTGCTACATATCCATACATTCATACGTAATTGAGCATAATGCACTGCTGTGGTTTTCAAACTTCTGTGGTTCAATACAATCAAATTTCTCAGGATCACGTACAAATTGTGCAGGTTTTTGTATAGCCCATTATACCACATTAGATCATTACCTCCGTCAAGAAGGTTATGTTTGGTTTAAAACTCCAGGCCTGATTTTCATGAAACTTGGTGGAAGGGTGTAGCATCGGCCAAGGAGGAACCCATTACATTTTGGAGCGGATCCGGATCCGACTTACGAACACGCTTCACGAACAAGCAATTGAGTGCCCTTAATTACCAATGAATCACCAGTATTTTTGCTCTGTAATACAATTGAGGGGAAATTGGATTTGCATGATTTTTCAGGTTCTTTTTGACAGTTACGTTTAGATCATTTAAATGCACACAAGTACTGAACATGATTGCACAGGTCAGCTTGAGTAGCTGGAGTCCAGTAGGAGGGCTTGTCTCAAGATTTATGGCTTCATGATGAGTATTTGCATAATGTTAGGTCGTTAAAAAGCAATTATGTGTGTGTATGTGTGTGTGTGTGTGTGTGTGTGTGGGAGATAGAGAGAGAGACAAAGAGAGTGTGCACAGAGTTGTATTCTTGTAGTAGTGAGGGTAGTTCTTCAGCAGGTGTGTGTTGTTGCACTTTCCAGATAATTTGAGCAAACAGATTCCCACCCTTAAACTAAACCATGTTTGTGTTTACAGTGAGGGACAGGTCCATATGCTGTAACATGTAAGACACATCAAACCGTTGGTTCGAGTAAACAGCTGTCATGCTCTGTTTACTTACATAATACTCTACAGAGAGAAAATGTAGACGGCTTACAACAAAATGTAATGACTTTTGCTGAATTTGCATTCATACACCTCTTCATGTCAGTTGACTGACCCATAGGGTTTAGTGCTCACTGACTCCAATGTAATAACTTTGCTAGAAAAGTACAACTTATAATAATCAAACTGACAGATAGAAAGCATTATTCATAAACACGTACTTCAAAGGACATACTGAAGTTGTTTTTGTTAAATTAGTTGTCTGCTCGTTGACTTGCACTTATTCTGAAGCACACTCCTGGCAGCAAAAACAAACAAACATTTAACCTCAGGAAACATGCATTGTCCTCATTTTCTCTCGCGATTCCTAGGCTCACCCGCTACACAGGCTTGCCTGTCCTGCAGCTCGCCAAGCTAGCCCTGCAGCTCACATTCACAGCTCGGCCACTGCGCAGCCTTGCCCGCAGCTCGGCTGCTGTGTGGCCTTGCCTACCCTATTGGCGCGCGCACAATAGCCACTTCTTAACATGCAGTGGAATCCGTATTATAACCAGCTCCTAGCCGGTTGGCCTGCATGTTAAACAACAATTAGCCGGCCTACGCGCACTCCCGCGAGTCCGTATCATATTCATCTCGGTCACCTGTATAGGATCCGCATTACAGCAAAAGCGGCTGCTGTTAAAACACTGGCAGCTCATAATCCCGATCATGTCTGAGTGGGCGGGTGGTGGCACTTCACTTCACGTTCACGTAGTTTATTAATTAATGAATTGTTCGGGCAATCGCTTATATCAACGAATTAAACGAGCAAACTCACGGTTTCCTCAAGTGCTGCAAACGGCTTTGAATTGTTTGGTAGAGCCTAGGGATCCCAACGCGCTTCAGCTATGCAGGCAGGCAAGTCCGGTGCATCACACCGAGGAGAGGAGAGAGCTTACTGCTGCGCTGCTGATCCATGTCAGAAAAAGTGAGACATAGGCCTAGCCTAACTTTTGTGGGGAGAAATACATTGAAAACTAGTCAGATATGACTTGAATGCCACTTGTAAAATAAATCACCCACAGTGATTGACGACGGTCCGACCACTATTTTGACTGGGCGGCTTTATGTAACAAAGGCGAAAGCGCTCATTTTTGGCACATTGCCACCCCTCGTGGTCGGAATGGACCCTCGAGTTAAAACGGCATGTTTTTGAATGGAGTTTGGTTAAACATTCGCTAAAGCTGTTTCAATTTAGCACAGCGCCGACGACGACTCACACGACAACTATTTGCCTTGTAGGGAATAACGTGCATGCTCCCGCACCCCCTCCCCCGCCCACTGGCAGAGAGAATACTGACCATTTCCAGCTGTTTCTAAACAAAGACCCCTCATGTTTAAAAAGGTAAAACCGGAAAATATCCTGCTAGCCGCTAGCCAGACATGATCCAGACTTCATGTTTAAAAGCCACTAATGTCTCCGTCTCTCTCGACCCCTCTCTCTCTCTGCCTCAGTTTCTCCGCCCTCTCTCTCCCTCTTCTCTCTCTCCCTTTCCTCCCTCTCCCTCAGTCTCTCTGCCTCTCCTCTCTCTCCCTCAGTCTCTTGATAGGTCTCTCCCCTCTCCTCTCCTCGACAGACTACTGGATTTACTACTGGATCACTGATGACATCATCACTGGGATTTATGACATCACTGATGATGTGATCAGTGGATTTATGACATCACTGATGACATCATCACTGGGATTTATGACATCACTGATGACATAATCAGTGGGCACTGGGATTTATGACATCACTGATGATGTCATCAGTGGGACAGAGAAACAGACAGACAGACAGAGCCCTAGCTCCCATTTATATACTGATGATTTGTACTCTACATCCAGTCTCACATGAACCAGTCATTCTCCTCATAATGTTTTCAATACTGCTGTCCCATTATCTGTGTATGGGTTGGGCTGCAATAATGTCTATCTTGAGTATATTCATTGTGTCATACCCATTGACTGTATAAAGAGTGTGTGTGACGTGACACCTATTGGTTAGTGGCAGGGCCGCTGCTGGCCATTTGGGTGCCCTAAGCGTAATTGTTTTGTGGTGGCCCCCCCCCCCCCCCCCCCCCGCTAAACCTTCAATAACTGTCAAACGAAAGACTGCAAATTCATTAATTATGAACGATACTAGTGTATCTCACATTACATTACATGTGGCAAACAAACAATTGTTAGAATTACTGTACATGTCAGCAAACAAGCGATTGTTAAACTGTACATACAAGCAGGGGCGGACTGGGACCATAATTCAGGCCGGGCATTAGATACCAAGCAGGCCAGGCCGATACGGGCCGACGTGCGTGCCGACGTGCGTGCCGACGTCCGAAGGGCGGCGGCGAAAAATTTGGGCTGTTTGAAGCCCAATTTGGGCCGTTTGAAGCCCAATTTGGACCGTTTGAAGCCAGATTTGGGCCGTTTGAAGCCAGATTTGGGCCGTTTGAAGCCCGATTTGGGTCGTTTGAAGCCAGATTTGGGCCAGTTGAAGCCAGATTTGGGCCGGTTGAAGACAGATTTGGGCCGTTTGAAGCCCAATTTGGGCCGAGTCCAATTTTACAATGAGATGCACCCACTTTAACCCTGAATAAAGTAATAAAAACACTAGTAAACCAGTAGGCGGCGCCTGGCCTGGCCTGGCCTGTTCAGTGAGTGGCCTGACTGAGGGCACCAAAAAAAAAAAAAAAAAAGTCACATGATGCCCTACGCAGTCTGTGTACTCTGCGTAATGGGGTGCGGCGGGCCTGGTTAGTGGACTCATGTTTTGAAACGTCCAGTCAAAGACGATGGGATTTCAAGCAAGACGGTCCAACTTCAACTCACTTCCTGTCATTTTGTCACATGGTTTTCCATGCACTTAGGAGACTTTCGGCAGGTCTGAGTGACAATTTAGGAGAATTGCTGCTACCATTTGTTAGAATTGGAGGACATCTTTATTTACGCTGTGAAGATGGGCATTTTAACATGGCGGTGAATGGGGATTGACTCTTTTGAAGCCAGCCTCAAGTGGACATTCGAGGTCCTGCAGATTTTAGTATTGGCGTACTGTACTGGCATCGATGCGACCAAGAAAGCCTGCCCCCGCGGTCATACCCTCATCATGTCACCTGATGAGTATAAAGGCCAGACTAACAGCCGTACTTATTCGCTAATTAACAGGCGCAGCTTTCTCAAGTTTAGCAGCTGATTCATTAAGATCACTTATGCAAATCAACCCAGTCATAATTTTCCAATTAGAATACCTGAGGTGCAACCACAGTCCCACACGCCGCAGCTAGCGTTGCTCTCAGAACAACAGACGGTGCTGGTGGGACAGCAGAGCGTGAGTTCCCTGTAGCTGGAGCAAGCCAGAGAACAAGACACCGTTTTGTGAATGTGGGTCCAGCATGATTCCTCTTGGCCCAAGCTTCCAGTTCATTTTATATTTCATCAAGCAATGTTGGCAATCTATCATTTATTTTAATGTCATCCTCTGGCATTTGAAAGAGAGTAATTCTCAAATTAATCACTGTCTTTCTTTAAAGAAAAAAATATTCTCTGTCGGTCTTATTTTCTCTCTCTGCCTGTTGTGCCTTTACAAATAACGCAGCAGCTATAGCTTCCTCTGGGTGAGACGTTGAGACATGTTTCCTCTGGGCGTGGGTTTAGTAGATCGATGGGAGTGATCCATTTCAATAATCTCCTCCTCCAGTTTTGCACCTTACTTATTGCTGCTCCCAAAAATGCAAATTAATTGGGTCAAACATGTCAAAAGTCTCCTGCCAGGTGTCGACCCCATTTCCGCGCGCAAAATGCTTGTGTGCACAGAATCAGCACTTTTTACTCTTGCAGCTGCATTAGCGCCACCGCAGAAACGGTGAGTTCTTTGACTCTATCACGATGCTGAAGGGAAGCCTCCCTATGGACATTGTATGAACGTGCATCAATCTCCATATGTGACTACACCACTCCTCCATCGACTGCTTTTGCCCCATGGCACATTCTGCTTCATCCTAATTACAATTAATAATTGAAAATAGGAAATCAATGGGTGCAAATTAGGTGTGGTAACAATTGGTTTATTGGGTTGACATTGTCTCTCGACTCGACTCGTCATGTCGTTGGCCATGACTGACCTGCTGATGTGTATGGTGGTGGCGGCGGTGCAGCACAGTTTGTGGCTTTTTAGTCGCTGGATATCGGGGGGTCTGTAGATAAACTTGCACCGCTCAGCTATGATTGCTTTCTTGTTGTTGTCCTGTGGCGAGGGAGCAAAGAGTTTGTTTTTTACAGGACAGGGTGAAGGCTAAATTATGAATTGGAAGGAGCAGTGGGCTGTGTAACAATTTGCTGATCCACACGCTTTCATGAGCTGTGTCAGGTTCTGTTGAACAGGCGATGGGTTTACTGCATTGAGGCGAAGGCATCTCTCATCACAGCGAGCGTGTATTACTGCTCAACGTGCGGGCAGCTTTATTAGAAGGAGGCAGCCATTCTTTTAAGCGCTATCACACACTTAAGTGCTTGTTGAGAATGCAGTGTGAGGTGACCCGGCCCTGTCGGCCTTGGTCCACCTCCAGCTCTTAACTCCGTTAGAGCCGCGCTGCAGAGAAATCCCCCCTGGCAGCTGCAGCGACGTTATTGATCCAGGTTCACATCCTGAATAGTGCTTGGGCAAATGATCAGATCCTCCTTGGGATAAACACCCAGGCCAGGGTTTCTAATCAGTAATGCATAGTCCTAAAGGAATTAAGTTATTCCCTCATTAGTTATGTGGTTCCAAATAGACAACGGTCACGTCGTTTTAGGCCTTATCCAGTTTGCGGGGTGGTATCAGGAGGGGAGCATGTGGTGCGTTGGGGAAGGTGGAGTGGATTGGAAAGTCTCCATTGAGGAATTGTTTCCGTGTTGTTGCTGGGAGGTTGGTCCCCCCCCCCCCAGGGGACCGTGAGCACACTGGGGCTCAGCTAAGATGAATTAGGGCAGGAACAAACGACACGCCCCGCGGCAGGAGCTGCAGTGCACTGTTATTCCTATTCAGCAGAACTGCACCCCGTGACTATTGGCAGCTTCTTCTGTATATTTAGTCATAGATTTATCAAGCTCACAGGGATGTATCTCAAATGTTTACTTGTCGTGTCTGGGCTGCCCGAGTTCTAATAAATAACAGTGTAATAAGTGTCAGCAGGATCTAGTGGGGACGGTGCGCCTTTCTTGTAGCCCATCGGCAGCTTTTACAGCGGCAAGTTTAACAAAGCCGAGAGACATTTATCACTCAATGCAAATTTATCACTTTACGCAACAATCATCACTTTCCCACTAGGCCCTCGTACAGGACCAGTTCCTGTCTGCTTTTCACGCTATTAGTCGGAGACACTGAGCCGGGGAGCTGTGATGAATAGCTGGATGTTGGGTCGGTTTTGTTGAGTCGCTTTTATTGAATAATTCCTATAACAAATAGCTCCTATTGACTGAAGAGGAGAATGTTATATATCTTGTGTCAGCTAAACGGAAGACAGTCAGAGTTGGTTCATTGTTCATTTTAACGTTTAAATTTGATTGTTGAATTGCATTTTGAAATATGATTGGCCTGTATTCATTCTGTGTGCATGGACTGCAATTTGAAAAATTCACATCTTTCAAGACAAGGAGCACAGGGTCGGTCGTACAAAGCGGGAATCAGACAATACGAGTTTCAGTGCGGTGCAGCGTTCTCATGAGACTATGCAGTGGACTCGCCAGCACAATGAGTCATGCCGCTTTGCTGTGCTCTGCCAAAGAGTAGCTAGTAAGTGAAGAGCAGAGAGACTCTCAGGAGCCATTTAGCCTGCTAATGTTTTGCATGTGTAAAGTAATTCCTCAGACACCCGGGTGTCAACAGTATGTTAATAATAACAGTTATGTGACAGTGAGGGATTCGGGCAGTGAGGAGTGAAGTTTGGCGGTGAGCCAGTCAATAGCAGTAATGTGGTTTCATTCTCGCCCAGTTAGAGTTGGCATCATGGCAGCGAACCGCGGTGTGAAGCATCCTCCTCTGCCCACAGCTTAATAGCCTGGTGTCCAGCATGTATCCAGCAATGATTCTAATCGAAGTATGCGTTTGCCCTACAGTATGTCCAGTCCAGTAAATTAAATATAAAACTGTTGTGATAGATAGAGAGATATTCTGTTTGCCCTAACAGTATGTCCAGTTGAGTAAATTAAATATAAAACGGTTGTGATAGACGGAGAGATATTGTGTTGTAAAGAGTTTGACTCGGGCCCTCATTCTGAATGTTGCTTTGAGAAGCTTATGGCAGCTGGTATAGCACAGGCTCCCCGCTCATAGAGAACAGTGGCAAACATTTTGCCGAAGAGACCCAAGTTCAGGAGAACTTCTGAATGGAGTGAGCTGCTGAAAGCTGTTTGGCTTCGATCCTGCTGCAGCCAGTGCTGATCATGCAGACTTTTGGAGCACACTTCAAAGCTCAGCATCACCGTGATGGCTCCCTCAGCCCGTTCTTTGGACATCATCACCTTCTGAAGTTTGCTGCTACAGTCAGTAGCTGCTGGTTCCCCTTCAACATGATCTGTTTTGTTCCAGCCAAGGGGGTTTATACCTTGGGTTGGGATTGTCCCTGTCCCTGTGTGTGAGGTTATCCACAGTCCCACTGTTACTGCATGATGAGCTCTGAAACGGAAGACATGCTACAGCGTCAAAGCCCTCGCAGAATGTGCCGCGGGCGTGCCTGTTCCCGGTGCAGCTGGCATTCAGCTCCCCCCGAAAATGTGACTTGACGACGCAGCACAAGTATGATATAATGTAGTCCTATCTCCTCATCTATGGGGAGATAACAGGAGAGAGAGTGAAAGCTGTTACCAAGTATATGCACTGAGTGCTACATTCTCTCCTCGGGCTAACTTCTAGTCATTGAAATCCTAGTGAAATCACATCATTTACTCGTTTTCGCTGGGGACTCCCCTGCGACCCCCTCATTAAGCTGCCGTCGGCACGGCTCCAAGTCGAGGCTGACGTTGGAGGATGTTTTCCACACGAGAGCGCAAGCCGAATCCTGCATGTGGTTATAGGCTCACTGACCCCGGCCAGACCATCGACTTATATAAAGATTTAAAAATTCATATTATATCTCAATGGGCCAGACCAGTTAATAGGGGTTGGATTGCAGGTTCTCTAGTCCTGGACTTGAGTGGGTTTCACTGCCTACACACCACAACCCACTGCAAGGGGGGGGGGGGGGGGGGCACACTCTGCAGAGGATGAAGTCTTCAGACATAAAAACAAAAAAAAAAGATTTTGGCTGTTTCTCTCTGTTTTTGCCCACGGCACAGCGTGAACTCTGACTCCTTAATTACAGTTCAATGCTGTCAGAGCTGGGAAGGGAGAGGCTGTGTTGCGCTTGTGAACCTCTGTGTAGGAGAGAGACAGCGACATAATGGGCTTTGCTCTGAATGTGCTGAGGCCTCTCTAACTGCAAAGCTAAAGAAGGTTTAAGACTTCAGATGGTAACATTTCTTGAGCTCCTATGCACTAGAAATGTCTGCAAATGAAGCACTGGCTAGATTTGAGTTTATTTTTCTGTTGTGCCATTCTGGGTGATTTTTCACTGACATCAGATTTTGAATTGTATGTAGTCTACTACGAATAATAATAATTAATAATAATAATTAAAAATTAATAAATTGCAGTCAGGATGGGTGAGGTCAAAGTTTTTATAGGTTGAAGCCAGAGGTGAGGATGTCTCTAGGTAGGTACGCAGGTAGGTAGGTAGGTAGGTAGGTAGGTAGGTAGGTAGGTAGGTAGGTAGGTAGGTAGGTAGGTAGGTAGGTAGGTAGGTAGGCGTTGTTGCCGGTTAAGATGGTGGTTGCATTGTGCTGAGGGAGCGCTGGTGAGTGCTGATAGACTACTAAACCAAGTTGCTGCTAAACTGCTCACCCATTCCCCCGGCCGCCCACACACAGCTCACACTTAATGTGCCAGGGTTGTTTGCGTGGCAGTAGCTCAACCTTCAGGGACCTCCTTCATGCCAGACTGGAGGCCAGGAGCAGATTAGATCAAATCAATACCCGCCCCTGAGAGCCCTGTAATGTGGCCTCTAGCCCGTCCAACCACAGAGGCAACAACCGCACTGGCCCGGTGTTCCAGGACCCCCTTCAGCGCGGACCTGTCTGAATCAGGGAAGGGCTGATCATCTTCCTGCTGTGGACCTGGCACAAACAGGCTGCAGTGACGACCATGAAACAGGTTTCATTAAGCTCACATCTCTGGCAGAGAGAGAGAGCACGCACACACACACACACACACACACACACACACACACACACACACACACACACACACACACACACACACACACACACACACACAGGGAGGGAAGCTAGTGTCTTTACATTTATAACTGAGTCTGTGATGATGTGGGAATCAATAATGGAATATTCACTGTCCCGGTTGCTGTGCCAACCTGGATCTCAATTCTGGCTGTTACTGATCTAAACACATAAGGCTATATCACTCATTTAAATCACCACTAGATCCACCGAACAACAATTACCCTGGTGAGAGTGACAACAGGATAGTTCCCACGCAGCCAAGCACACTGATTGTTCTTTCACATAACAGCTAGTAGTACGTTTAACCTTGAGATTAGCTAGCTACTTGGTTACAGTTTTCAAGGCTTATTGAGTTTTTCTAAACAGATCCTGTCCCTTGTGGCTGTATGAGAATTGCTTGTTCACAGCGAGTATAAAATATACACTGTCTTTAAACCAATTCCCTAGGCTGCCACCTAGCATTGTCATTGAGCTAAACACATTAACACATGTAAGGCAATTAACTTATATCACTTTACCAATTTTCCTGAGTGCCAATTCTAGGTTTCGATGTGAAAGTCTAATCTGGCTGTGGATCGTTACTGAACAATGATGCTACTGGGCCTTATTTACACAGTGATGGCAGGGGATGTGCATTGTCTCATCAAGTTATTAATCAGTCAAGTTTTACAAGCTATTACTATAAATGACTGCCAGTTGAAAGTAGTTAGCAAAGTATGGAAAATGAGTATTCATCACAGACGGGGAGTTACAGCAGTTATACGGTTTCACTGTCTCTAGTGCCTCAAGGCTGCACAAGACAACACACTGTAGGCTAATATAATGCAAAATAGCTCAGTCCTTGTGTTCTTAATCTGCATGCATCGTCTTCTGCTCTTCTCTCTAGTCTCTGAGAGGTGTGAACAGCTTGCTCATTGTTCTCCTCTTTCAGATTCATTTGAGGGTGTTAGCGGTATTAGGACCCTTCCCTACAATTATAATATAATATATTCAACTACCGACACCAGGAACAGAACTCTATTTTGTACCGTTGTGATTATTTTTAATGAACTCTTTTGTAACTTTTTGGTTCCTTTTACAGTCACACACTAAGTACTAGGGATTCATGAGGTATATACATGTTAAGAATAGTCAATTACCAAGTAATTACAGCTGTAATTAAGTTCAATATTTTTGCTGTTGGAATTAGCATCCTCTCTACAAGGATATTGTCAAGGGACATATTATTTGCCTTTGGTAGGCTGCTGCCTTTTACACATGTTTTTGATATTGTGCTAGTTGCAGGCTTACAGGTATATTTTGCATTTTTTTCTGAAAGACACATTTTCTCAGGGGAGTAGTGGAGGATAAACACAAGTAAACCCATATAGATTACCACAACACCCCTGAACGCATGTTAGGAGTTCGCTTGATTAAACAGCCATAAAGATAAAGGACACTATTTGCCTCTAGTAGGCTGCTAGCTCTCTATGTATATTTGTATGGCAAGAGCTGCTAGCTCTCTATGTATATTTGTATGGCAGGAGCTGCTAGGCTTCTATGTATATTTGTATGGCAGGTGCTGCTAGGTTTCTATGTATATTTGTATGACAGGTGCTGCTATAGGTTTCTATGTATATTTGTATGGCAGGTGCTGCTCTATGTATGTTTGTATGGCAGGAGCTATGTATATTTGTATGGCAGGAGCTGCTAGCTCTCTATGTATATTTGTATGGCAGGAGCTAGCTCTATGTATGTTTGTATGGCAGGAGCTATGTATATTTGTATGGCAGGAGCTGCTAGCTCTCTATGAATATTTGTATGGCAGGTGCTAGCTCTCTCTGTATATTTGTATGACAGGTGCTAGCTCTCTATGTATATTTGTATGGCAGGTGCTAGCTCTATGTATATTTATATGGCAGGTGCTAGCTCTCTATGTATATTTGTATGGCAGGTGCTAGCTCTCTCTGTATATTTGTATGACAGGTGCTAGCTCTCTATGTATATTTGTATGGCAGGAGCTGCTAGCTCTCTATGTATATTTGTATGGCAGGAGCTGCTAGGTCTCTAGGTATATTTGTATGGCAGGTGCTAGCTCTCTATGTATATTTGAATGGCAGGTGCTAGCTCTCTATGTGTATTTGTATGGCAGGTGCTAGCTCTCTATGTATATTTGTATGGCAGGTGCTAGCTCTCTATGTATATTTGTATGGCAGGTGCTAGCTCTCTATGTATATTTGTATGGCAGGTGCTAGCTCTCTATAGGTGCTAGCTCTCTATGTATATTTGTATGACAGGTGCTAGCTCTCTATGTATATTTGTATGGCAGGAGCTATGTATATTTGTATGGCAGGTGCTAGCTCTCTATGTATATTTGTATGGCAGGTGCTAGCTCTCTATGTATATTTGTATGGCAGGTGCTAGCTCTCTATGTATATTTGTATGGCAGGTGCTAGCTCTCTCTGTATATTTGTATGACAGGTGCTAGCTCTCTATGTATATTTGTATGGCAGGTGCTAGCTCTCTATGCATATTTGTATGGCAGGTGCTAGCTCTCTATGTATATTTGTATGGCAGGTGCTAGCTCTCTCTGTATATTTGTATGACAGGTGCTAGCTCTCTATGTATATTTGTATGGCAGGAGCTGCTAGCTCTCTATGTATATTTGTATGGCAGGAGCTGCTAGGTCTCTAGGTATATTTGTATGGCAGGTGCTAGCTCTCTATGTATATTTGTATGGCAGGTGCTAGCTCTCTATGTGTATTTGTATGGCAGGTGCTAGCTCTCTATGTATATTTGTATGGCAGGTGCTAGCTCTCTATGTATATTTGTATGGCAGGTGCTAGCTCTCTATAGGTGCTAGCTCTCTATGTATATTTGTATGACAGGTGCTAGCTCTCTATGTATATTTGTATGGCAGGAGCTATGTATATTTGTATGGCAGGTGCTAGCTCTCTATGTATATTTGTATGGCAGGTGCTAGCTCTCTATGTATATTTGTATGGCAGGTGCTAGCTCTCTATGTATATTTGTATGGCAGGTGCTAGCTCTCTATGTATATTTGTATGGCAGGTGCTAGCTCTCTATGTATATTTGTATGGCAGGTGCTAGCTCTCTATTTGTATGGCAGGAGCTAGCTCTCTATTTGTATGGCAGCTGCTCAACTTTTGTGTTGAGTTTATGTGCTCTCCCGTGTTCACCTGTGACCCTAAGTAGAGATACATGAATAAAGAAAAGTAATGAATGTTAAGTCAAGATAGATTCAGGGATTTAGAATGTTTTATGTAGTACATTTTCAGAGCATATATGGAATATGTCCCTTTAATTGAACTGAAAAGGAAATAAATTATAAAACATATTTATTATCATTATTATTGTTTATTTATTTATTTCGGGGGTGGGTATTTCAGTTTGGGTTTCCGTTCGACTCCCACCTGTGATAGAGGCAGGAGACCACACAGGTGTTTAAATGTCAAAAGAAGATTTATTTGCAAATTAAGCAAACATAAATGACCAAAAGTATAAATGGGATGTGACAGCCAGTGAAACCAGTGGTGTGTGTGTGGTGCATGGCTGGCCGATAAGTACGGTCCAGGAGTGTTGTTTGGTGTGAAGAGAAAGCCACACCATATGCCAACCTAATGGGTGGAAGCCTGCAGAGGGAGAGAGAGAGAGACAGAGAGAGAGCATGTTTGGCTCAGTCAGCTTTAATGGACCTGAGCACATATCTGTCCAGGTGAGCCCCATGAGCACTGACGAGCCATCCAATCTGCCTGCCAGCAATCTGCAACACAGCCAAAGACATTCAAGGAGGGCGAAGCAGGCAGTTCGCCCCGGAGTCCACAGCCAATACTGGATGATCCATTCAATGGGCAATTTTCACAACAGCCATTTTGTGTCTAAAAGGCAGGGTGAACAGTCACACAAGTGCAACCAAAACATTAATGAGGTTTTCCAACTTTCAATCCATTTAGGTGTTCCAGTGCTGGGGGGCCCTCATTAATGTTTTGGTTGCACCACTGTTACCCCTGCCTTTTATACACACAATGGCTGCTGTGGAAAAGGCCCATAGCAGTGTTATCATTCACTGGCATTCATTTGACCTATGCAAACTTAAAATTCAATGATTTATTTGTTTATTTATTTATATTTTATACTATATGTTTGATTTTTGTTGTTGTTGTAGTCCCCCCCCCCCCCCCCCCCCCAAGTATTTTTTTAGTTTTTGCTGGGAAGTCGAAATACCACTGGTGAATAAACGGGATAATAAACCAGTGATATACTGAGGTAATGTATTTAATGTGACAAGTAGATGTAACAATGTGACTCCTCTCCTCTGTCTCATGTCACTTCTCTCTGTGCCCACAGGCTGTGAGAGCGACTATTGGGGACCTCACTGCAGTAATCGGTGCCAGTGCCAAAACGGGGCCAAGTGTAACCCCATCACAGGTGCGTGTGTCTGCACCGATGGCTACCAGGGCTGGCGCTGTGAAGAGCCCTGTGAGCACGGCTACTATGGCAAGGCATGCCAACTGCGCTGCCAGTGCCTCAATGGTGCCACCTGCCACCACGAGACAGGAGAGTGCATCTGTGCGTCAGGGTACACAGGGGCTTTGTGAGTATATCAGCAACATACTTATCAGATGCACACACTCCTCTGCAACTTTTCTTTAGATGTCTAGAAAACAATGTGTCATTTGTTGTAACAGCGCCAGTATTCGCTACAAAGGATGATATTGTTTGTGTCCAAGGCACTCTCTCTCCCCATGCAAATAGTAAAAGGCCTTGATTATTTATTGGGTAATGCATACACGTTTTGTAGCAACATGCATACAGCTGCAGCAATCTTCAATCGGCATCTGGGCCATTCGGCTGCCAGCCAAGATCCTTGGCAGATTAAACAAAAATAAAAGAGAACTTAATATACTTACTACAGCTGTTAATGTGTGTTAAAGGAGAATTTCGTTTTTTTTTTAACCTGGACCCATCTCCTGGCAATAATTATGATTTGGCCACTCACCCAGCGATGTCCGCGGCGTTTCTGGCCGTCCTAGCGTTGTTTTGAGATCAATAGCGTCCAAGTCAGTTGTAAAATGGAGCTGATTTGGGGCCAAGTGTGAGCCTGTCTTTCCTGCATCTAAATAGCTATTTTTATTCCCGTTTTCGCCACATATCGTCGTAATGTGATCCCTCAACATCCACCAGAGTGATATTTCGCCCCAGGCCATTTCCTGGAGTCTCCCAGGGATCAAATTGCCTCAAACGTGATCTCGGTCACCAAGTCTCGTAAAGTCCCGCGATACTTTCCTGCCGACTGGCCAACTACAGGTAGGACGCTTTGCGGTGGTGGTTTTAGCGTAACCTATGTGGGGTTTGGCGTAACCTATGTGGGATTCGAAATAACGAAGGTTATGCCAAACCCCACATAGGTTACGCTAAAACCACCACCGCAAAGCGTCCTACCTGTTGTTGGCCAGTCGGCAGGAAAGTATCGTGGGACTTTACGAGACTTGGTGACCGAGATCACGTTTGAGGCAATTTGATCCCTGGGAGACTCCAGGAAATTGCCTGGGGCGAAATATCACTCTGGTGGATGTTGAGGGATCACATTACGACGATATGTGGCGAAAACGGGAATAAAAATAGCTATTTAGATGCAGGAAAGACAGGCTCACACTTGGCCCCAAATCAGCTCCATTTTACAACTGACTTGGACGCTATTGATCTCAAAACAACGCTAGGACAGCCAGAAACGCCGCGGACATCGCTGGGTGAGTGGCCAAATCATAATTATTGCCAGGAGATGGGTCCAGGTTAAAAAAAAACGAAATTCTCCTTTAATGTGTGACATGTGAGTGGTTCTGCTCTTTTGTGTAGGGACCCTTGGTCCCACAGGGACCTTTTTTGGTGTTACAATGTTGATCCATTTTCGATGGCAAGAGACGCTCCATCTCTGATGGCTCTTTAGCCTGTGTCCTTTTTTCAGACATTTATACTGTCTGTATATATTTTAACTTTATATATTTTTCCTCCCAATACATGGTTTTCTGTATATACTGTATGTGTATTTAGCATTGACATTTTTTCTGTATATTGACAATCTATGATTCTGAATGCTCTACACCTGGTGCACTATCACGTCATGTGATTATGCAAATGTATGGGTATTTAAAGATGGCGTATCTCTGCTGTGTCAGAAAGTGTCTGAAGAAGAGCTGACCGGCTCGAAACGTCACGCAATATTTAAAAAGAAATAAAAAAAACTGCACGGGAGCTCCAGTGGTGTGCGGATCCATTATTTTTCTTGTAAGTAACTCTTTGATCCAGCACCCACCCTAATTGTGTGGGATGTGCGTGCCTCCTCTATTTTTACTTAATATACTTAAACATAACATAACTTGAACCAATTCAACCTCTTAATAATATATAGCTGTATAGATATCATTACTTTCTATCATTAACAGCGGTTCCAAACCTTTTCCAACTCCGGGCGCACTTTGAAAATCTCAAAACTTTCGCGGCCGACCTCCGACCCCGTTAAAAATACCGAGGCCAAATAATGCAGTCGCAGAGCACTTTTTATTTTTACGATAACGATCGAACATTCAGGACTGAAATTGATGTAGGAGAAACATGTAGGAAGCGCCACAGTCGCTAACACAACATCAGTGTTCAGAATGTCAAAAATGGCCTTAGCAGTTGAATGTGTGGGCAGAGATCTACATAATAAAAAAAAAAAATCTTGAACTCGCCATTAATTTCATACCGTACATAGGCAAGCAGGTTTGACAGATGTGCGATGTCTGTTGATTTATCCAATTGCGTGCGTAAAAACGACTCGTATGCTTTGTATCAGCTGTTCTATTTCTGCCATGTCATCAATTCTGCGTTTGACGGTGTTTGATAGGCTTCACCGTCCGCCTTCCAACATCACCCCCCCCCCCACCATCTGTCTTGTGGCGGGAAGAATTCAATTCTGCCCGATGTGGTTTCCTCGCCTTGGCTATGAGTTGGGAGACCCGATAGGATGCCTTTGTGTTCTCGCCGCCCATGTTGGCTCAATTACTTTCTTCTCTCTCTGATATTCCCTGAGCTTGTTCTCAAAAAATCCAAGTGGTCACATGCTGTCCATGCTTTGTCTCGAGGTGACAGCGCAGTTTATACATAGCTCCTTAATCTTTTCCAAATGATTTGGCGGGCCCACTTGCAATACCTCCATGGACCACGAGAGGGCCGCGACCCACAGGTTGGAAATCGCTGCACTAAATCAATGTCAATATGGTGTGTAACAAAGTTCAGTTCTTTGGTATGGCAGCTGGCTGGCAGCCAGCTGGGAGCACCGACTGAAGATTGCTGCCACTGTAGCCTTCCTCAGGGTATAAAAATATCAGGTCTGAGCCTTCCTTTTTGATACAAACGCATCAGGATTGACAGTGGCCTCCACAGCCGTTCTGTGTCTGAGTCATTTTATTTCTGTGCTGGCAGCTGTGGAGAGCGGTGCCCCTCCGGCAGTCATGGGCCCCAGTGTGAGCAGCGCTGCCCCTGTCAGAACAGAGGGACGTGTCACCACATCACTGGAGAGTGCTCCTGCCCGGCCGGATGGACGGTGGGTATAATGAGGGAAGGCGAGAAGGAAAAGGGCTGATTAGGGCTTCACTGTACAACATCGTGTCCTCAAAAAAACCCATATATCTCTAATTTTCATTAGAGCAGTGGCTAACATGTTGAGGAAAAGATAATATGATAGCAGGATTAATTAATCCAAGTTCAAAGGCCTTGTAATTGGGAAAGTTCTCAATTTCCGAAAAGCAGACTCTGGAGATACAGTGCACCGATGATATGAGAAGAACAGTTTGTTCTCCATCATTTTGTTGTCAGTTTTGTTCATTTGTGTTGGATATAGTAATTTTCTGTAAGTTGCTACCAAATTGGAGGAAGTGAAGCACCTACCAGAAATGAGTTATTTGGCAGGAAAACCAAACAAGAAATTACTCTGATACTGATAAAACAGTATATATTGTAAGACGCCAGTGGGCAGATCTAGTGGCCCTGCCACGGCTGCTATCAGTTGTGAGTAATGTGTTTTATCTGGTTGTTTTCCACAGGGTTCGGTTTGTGCCCAGCCGTGCCCGTTCGGCAAGCACGGCGTCAACTGCAGCAAGGACTGTTCGTGTCGTAACGGCGGGCTGTGTGACCACATCACTGGACAGTGCCAGTGTGCAGCTGGCTTCAGTGGACGCAGGTACGCACTTCACACACACCCGAGACAGCTCGATTATTACACGGGGGGGAAAACACCTTCGGTGAAGAAACTTTCTCTCACTTTGGACATAGGTCAGAGAATGGCATGATTGATCGATATTGGTAATGGTATTTAATGCATAGGGATGATTTCACGCAGACAGTTACACATTGCACAGTTATTCATTGACCTAGTCTCTTTGTTGACTTCAAAATGAGACACAAACCTGACTGTTTCTTTAAAAGAGGAAAATACATGCTAGAATAATCTCAACCTCAGGGTAAAGAAGCATTTATAAATGTCCATTAGTCCATTTGAAGGTGAATTGGGAAGCTTTTAATATGGGTGTGTTTATATTTAATTAATCTCCTACTCCATGCTGGCCGGAAAGGTTTCATGTCTTCAGCCCTCCTCCACTGGCAGCCTGTGCATTGATCTCACCATGTGCTACATGCTGTTTGGATTCTGCTCATTAATTATAAGTAATGGGTTATATTAAGCCCTCATTGGAATCCACAGATCTTTTTAGTTCCCTATGCCTGCCGGAGCAGCCCAGAGCAGCCTGGCTTTATTAGTTCAGCTAAAGCAATTGTCTCTTGGATGAAAACACTTCCTGGACAAGACCTTTCCTCTGCTTTATTATTTTTGCAAAATTGCCCTCATTCATTTTGTCAGTGGCAGGTGAATTAACCTGCCAGGAATAATCTGATAGTGTGTTAGCCCCCCACCTACCTGTGTCTAGTATAATAACACCATTGTCCCCTGATAAGACTAAAGCCAAGGTAATTTAAACATGAACCGTAACTCGCCCATTTTCCAATGTAATTGAGCTATTTGTAATAGCTTTGTTGGACTTGTGAGATTGATCATCTGCCTGTGTTGTATATTTAAGTAGTAAAAATGCATTCTCAGGTCTCTCATTTAGTGCTGCATCTGGAGAAATTCCCTAGCTCTAATTCTAATTAGACTATTGTATTGTATTGTATTTAGGGCATGGATAGATAGATAGATAGATAGATAGATAGATAGATAGATAGATAGATAGATAGATAGATAGATAGATAGATAGATAGATAGACAGACAGACAGACAGACAGACAGACAGACAGACAGACAGATAGATAGATAGATAGATTTCTATATTATTATTGATTTTGTAGTTGAAGTAATAGTAGTAAACTCTTAGCAGATGTTGTAGCAGCAGCAGCTGTAGTAGTAGGGGTGGTGGTAGATGGTATTGGATCAGTATAAGATAATTCGTTTTTTTGTTCTTTTCAAGTCTCTCCATTATACTGTACTTGAATAGTATAAAAAAAATATGAATTTATCATGGCATGTGGGCCGTGTAGAGTTGCCTTTTTCCTTTTTAACAACTAAAGGCATGGGTTCCCAACCTTTTTTGGCTCGTGACCCTACAGTACTTTCACAAAAATCTAGGGACCCCGGACATTCAAATTCCGGTACACCATCGATATCATCAGTAACATCATCAGTGATAAGTAATCATCAGTGATGTCAGATAGTACTGTATGCTTCTTTTTCCCCTCAGAATTCTGACTTTAATCTGAGAATTCTGACTTTAATCTCAAAACTCTAACTTTCTCACTTTTCTGAAAATTCTGACATTAACTCGGAATTCTGACTTTAATCTCAGAATTCTGACTTTATTCTCAGAATGCTGATTTAAAGTTATAATCTCAAAGATTTATGTAAAAAAAAAAAAAAATTAAGAGTCACTCACAATGTTGATTGAGGCTATGGTCCATTGATGGAAGCCTTTGCAGTATATATTGACATTATGTGACATTAGTAATGTCACATAATACAACACTGTTTGGATGTCACTTGCAATTACCACTCATCGCCATAGGTGTCACCCAAGACAACAAAGCTGAAATCTTAGGGATTATCACTTTAAACTCAGAACAACAAAAAATCTCAAGTAACCCTAATCATCTTCGGTAGTATTAAATTCTGTGTGGTGTAAAAAAAAAAAATGCGTGGGGGATTTCAGACGACACAATTTGAATTCCAGTCGACCCCACTTAGGGTCGCGACCCTAAGGTTGGGAACCACTGACTAAAGGAGATCTGAATTCTACTTTGCCATTCATGACTCTAATTTCTCTCATTGGGGTTGACATCTTCATACAAACGATTCAACAGATTGTGTTCTGGCTCTGGGCATTTCCCCTAGGTGCCAGGATGAGTGCCCAGTGGGCACATATGGCCCCCAGTGCAACCAGAGGTGTGACTGCCAGAACGGAGCCAAGTGTTACCATATCAATGGAGCCTGTCTGTGTGACACAGGCTTCAAAGGGCCCAATTGCCAAGAGAGGTTCTGTCCCCCCGGCCTCTACGGTCTAATCTGTGACAAGTACTGCCCATGTAACACCACCAACACTGTAAGGTAAGTCAGACATTACTGCCCATGTAACACTACCAACACCGTAAGGTAAGTGAGACATTACTGCCCATGTAACACCACCAACACCGTAAGGTAAGTGAGACATTACTGCCCATGTAACACCACCAACACTGTAAGGTAAGTGAGACATTACTGCCCATGTAACACCACCAACACCGTAAGGTAAGTGAGACATTACTGCCCATGTAACACCACCAACACTGTAAGGTAAGTGAGACATTACTGCCCATGTAACACTACCAACACTGTAAGGTAAGTGAGACATTACTGCCCATGTAACACCACCAACACCGTAAGGTAAGTGAGACATTACTGCCCATGTAACACCACCAACACTGTAAGGTAAGTGAGACATTACTGCCCATGTAACACCACCAACACTGTAAGGTAAGTGAGACATTACTGCCCATGTAACACCACCAACACTGTAAGGTAAGTGAGACATTACTGCCCATGTAACACCACCAACACTGTAAGGTAAGTGAGACATTACTGCCCATGTAACACTACCAACACTGTAAGGTAAGTCAGACATTACTGCCCATGTAACACCACCAACACTGTAAGGTAAGTGAGACATTACTGCCCATGTAACACCACCAACACTGTAAGGTAAGTGAGACATTACTGCCCATGTAACACCAGCAACACTGTAAGGTAAGTGAGACATTACTGCCCATGGAAACCCAACCAACACTGTAAGGTAAGTGAGACATTACTGCCCATGTAACACCAGCAACACACTGTAAGGTAAGTGAGACATCACTGCCCATGTAACACCACCAACACTGTAAGGTAAGTGAGACATTACTGACCATGTAACACCACCAACACTGTAAGGTAAGTGAGACATTACTGCCCATGTAACACCACCAACACTGTAAGGTAAGTGAGACATTACTGCCCATGTAACACCACCAACACTGTAAGTTAAGTGAGACATTACTGCCCATGTAACACCAGCAACACACTGTAAGGTAAGTGAGACATTACTGCCCATGTAACACCACCAACACTGTAAGGTAAGTGAGACATTACTGCCCATGTAACACCACCAACACTGTAAGTTAAGTGAGACATTACTGCCCATGTAACACCAGCAACACACTGTAAGGTAAGTGAGACATTACTGCCCATGTAACACCACCAACACTGTAAGGTAAGTGAGACATTACTGCCCATGTAACACCACCAACACTGTAAGGTAAGTGAGACAATACTGCAAAGCCACACACAGTTCTACTACAACTTCACTCTTTAACCGAGCCGTGAAGCGAACCCCCTCGTAGCTCCCGGTGAATAAAGACCTCGCCAACTCAATTTT
Organism: Poromitra crassiceps; assembly: GCF_964638095.1. Lineage (NCBI taxonomy): Eukaryota > Metazoa > Chordata > Actinopteri > Beryciformes > Melamphaidae > Poromitra > Poromitra crassiceps. The sequence goes on from NC_139636.1 coordinate 24,613,897, forward strand.
GCCTCTCCTTAGTTCTAAAGCCAGCACACATTTAGAAGTCTGGACACCTCTTCGCCATGTCATGCAGTTAGCTTTTAATCGCGACCTTTGCTTCATTCATAATTCCTCAGCAGCATACATAGTTAATGCAATGTTAATGCTCTGATTCTGCCGGGACTTGGGCACCGACCATAGAAGTCATTACAGAATGAAGGAGAAAAGGGACACCTTGATGGATGAATCGCTGTCGGCTGAAGAGTTTCCAGTTTGACCCTGCTCAAGAAGTGTTGATACTCTTAGAGCTGAAACTTCATCTCCCTCTTTTGTAAGGGTGTAATAATACGTTTGAACAACGATGCAATACGTATCACGATGCGTGGTTACAATACAAGGACAATATTGGCTAATTTAGAGCGATACAATACAATTCAATTACTTGAAATCGATACAGTAACTCTTTTTTTGTGTGCCAAAAATAGAGGCCGTGCATGGAATCTTTGTGTAGTTCTATTTCTTCCAGTATGGCTGCCTGTAACCAGAGCCGTATAATAGAAGAGTTCCGACATCTCCATTCACTCCAATGGACCAGTTCTTTTCCAGGAAGTAAGGTCCTGGAACTCTTGAGTAAAAAAAGCAGCACTGTCGAGTTGCAGCAAAATAGACAGCTTGTGTTGTACTTTGAAAGGGTTTTCATCCCTTGAATCAAATTGTACATTATCAGCTTTATTTTAGCATGCAAAAGTAGCGCGAGACCCGTAACCATTGGTAACCACTTTCAAAGGGAAATGCCTAATTTCTATGCAGTGGTAGAATAGGCAAAACACTGGAAAAGCATGACATTTCTATTCTACTCTGACTTGTTTACAAGAGCCAGTAATAAGGCACCATGTTAGGATGGCTGCCTGTAACCTAGCAACTTGCTAGGTTACAGGCAGCCATCCAGAACTACACAAACATTCAATGCCTTCAATCTGTGTGAAGTGCGATTTTTTTTTTACATCCATAATGTTTGTCATGCTAAATACAATTCTTAGTATCGATACAATTGATTATTTGCATTGCAATTTAACGATTTTAGATCGATACAAGTCACACTAGAAGCAGTTGCAATACTAGTAGAATTGATGTAGTTGGGTCGTAGGAATATAAATCGATACATTGATGCGACAGATGAATCGTTACACCTCTACTCTTTCTTTTTGTCTCTCTGTCTCTCTCACTCTCATGGTCTAGCTGCCACCCTCTTTCTGGTGAATGCACCTGTTCTACGGGATGGGCAGGGCTTTACTGCAATGAGACTTGCCCACCCGGCTACTATGGAGAAGCCTGCATGCTGCCGTGTAACTGTGCCAACGGAGCGGACTGCCATGGTGTCACAGGCTCCTGTGTATGTGCCCCTGGGTTCATGGTGAGTCTCCATGTGGTCAGTCTGTGTACTGTATGTGCCCCTGGGTTCATGGTGAGTCTCCATGTGGTCAGTCTGTGTACTGTATGTGCCCCTGGGTTCATGGTGAGTCTCCATGTGGTCAGTCTGTGTACTGTATGTGCCCCTGGGTTCATGGTGAGTCTCCATGTGGTCAGTCTGTGTACTGTATGTGCACCTGGGTTCATGGTGAGTCTCCATGTGGTCAGTCTGTGTACTGTATGTGCACCTGGGTTCATGGTGAGTCTCCATGTGGTCAGTCTGTGTACTGTATGTGCACCTGGGTTCATGGTGAGTCTCCATGTGGTCAGTCTGTGTACTGTATGTGCCCCTGGGTTCATGGTGAGTCTCCATGTGGTCAGTCTGTGTACTGTATGTGCCCCTGGGTTCATGGTGAGTCTCCATGTGGTCAGTCTGTGTACTGTATGTGGACCTGGGTTCATGGTGAGTCTCCATGTGGTCAGTCTGTGTACTGTATGTGCCCCTGGGTTCATGGTGAGTCTCCATGTGGTCAGTCTGTGTACTGTATCTGGGTTCATGGTGAGTCTCCATGTGCAGTGGCGTGCCTGACCAAGTTGGTGCCCTAGGCAAGATTTTTGCTGGTGCCCCCCCCCCCTCCCCCCTCCCCCAAAGAAAATATAATAAAAATTATATCGCAGCTAATCCAGCACTGCAGTGCAGGCTCAGAATCGCCCTTCCCCAGTGGCGATGGAAGTACTTTTAGGTAGGGGGTGCTGTAAGGAAGGGTCTCTTCCTTACAAATTTTACGTTTTTTGGACTTTCATCCATATTTAGAAGAATATTTAATTTTAAATTAACATTAGGATTATACTGTTGTGATGTCATTATTCAGTATCTTCTCCTTTTCTCACTCACTTTCATGTAAGCACCTGCTCTCCCTTTAGTCGTTTTACACTACAACAGACAGCAACACAGGCATAAACACTGAACTTATTATTATTATGGAAAACCAGATTATGATGAAAATCAAACACTTTTGAAGAGAGAGCGTATGAAATAAGATTAGAGCTGGGAAGCACAAACTGTTTTTTAATGCATCTTGTTGGTGGTATAAACACAAGACAGCCAAATCCAACAATTTCGAAAATCCATTTCTTGCCACCAGGGGGTGCTGCAGCACCCTCAGCACCCACCTTCCAGCTCCCTTCCCCCACTCTGGGAAAAAGCTCCGAGCAGGTAGAAGGGGGCGCGGCCGCGCAGGGGGTGGGGTGGTATGGATTAGGCTGCAGCCCGGGCAGCCAGAAAGCCAGAATTAGAAAAATGATTTCACTATTATTTAAAGACTTAAGACGTTGTTCTTCTTATTTTTGTCTACTATTGTAAAATAATAGTAGGCCTATTATCATGAAAAAGTATTTGTAAAAAATTTTTTTTTTTTTTTTTTTTTTTTTACCCTCTCTGGCGCCCCTAACGGCTCAAGCGCCCTTAGCATTTGCCTAGTTCGCCTAATGGACGGCACGCCACTGTCCATGTGGTCAGTCTGTGTACTGTATGTGCACCTGGGTTCATGGTGAGCCTCCATGTGGTCAGTCTGTGTACTGTATGTGGACCTGGGTTCATGGTGAGTCTCCATGTGGTCAGTCTGTGTACTGTATGTGCACCTGGGTTCATGGCGAGCCTCCATGTGGTCAGTCTGTGTACTGTATGTGCACCTGGGTCCATGGTGAGCCTCCATGTGGTCAGTCTGTGTACTGTATGTGCACCTGGGTCCATGGTGAGTCTCCATGTGGTCAGTCTGTGTACTGTATGTGCACCTGGGTTCATGGTGAGTCTCCATGTGGTCAGTCTGTGTACTATATGTGCACCTGGGTTCATGGTGAGTCTCCATGTGGCCAGTCTGTGTACTGTATGTGCCCCTGGGTTGATAGGTTTCCTGGGTTCATCAGTTTGCTGTAATAGAAGACTAAAGGAACCAGAAAATATTCACATTTAAGAAGCTGGAATGAGAGAATCCCCCCCCCCCTTAAAAATGTGTCTAAATGATTAATTGATTGTAAAAAAAAAAGTTGGTGAATAATTTTCTGTTGATCGACTAATCAATTATTCGTTTAGCTCTATTTGGTGATGTCAACACTACTACTCACAGTTTAAGTTTTATCAGTTTGTGACAAATTAATGTGTAATATCACTGTTGTAGGTTAATTGTCATTGTAACCTTCATCGCAGTGATCTTATGAAGATTGGTAGATCCAATGTTAATAACGACATCCCATAAGTGGATCGGTGTCGTAGCTCTAATCAAACATTAACCTCGCTTCACCAGGCTCTCTCAAAGGAGAGAGAGCCTGGTACCCATTACTACAGGCAGGAAGACCCGCCCCGTGTTCCGGTGGTCATTCCGCTTTGTGTGCCACAGTGTTTTCGTTCCCCCATTTTACCGTTTTGACCGTTTTGACCGGTGTGTCAGGCAGCGATGCCATTATTTGGTTTTAGTTGTTTGTTTGTTTGTGTTTTAGCTTTTTGGGAAGCTAGATACTCGCATCGCCCATGTTTTCTGAACAGAATGCAATGATTGAGCGGAATTGTTTGCTGCACTTTGGTTCCCGGCGGAGGTTTTTGGCCCCAGACTATCAAACATCATAATTGTGAAGTAGTCCGTCCTTTGAGTTTTACTTGCAGAGATTGGAATTTCACCGTTGATTTATATTTCATGTTATTTGTGGCCGTAGTAAAACGCCTGCCTCAGTGTGGCCTTAATGTACTGGACGCGGTCCCAGTATCACTTTAGAAGCTTTCACACATGCAGGCAGAGACGAGGTGAGACACTTTAATCCTGTCTCATTATGAATGTTCTCTATTGCGCCACACGTTCGCAGTTTAAAAAAATACATCGCTAAAGGATTCCTTCTTCCTGGTGTTGTGGGAATGTATTTTACAAATTGGCCTAAACTTGTGTGGTCTGCAGAGAGAAGCTAAGCGTATTGCGAGACCAAAACTGAGAAAATGTTCTCTTTGACCTATATGTTTCACGTTCCAGCTTGTGTTTGCAGCTATATTGTCACCTTTTACAAGTGTCAGATTCGTTGGCTAACTTCAATCAGTTTCTTCATTGTTTTTCTTGTCCGCAATCTGAAGTTACAGAGCAACAGAGACCGAGAGGGTACGTTTCTGCCAACATTACATTTCCGTGGAAATTGCCTGTGTCTTACAGCGGGCCACTGTGGTGAATTGAGCTACCTAGCGGGGCCACAGACTGTGTCTTAATTTGCTGCACCTGTTCTCTTTGGCGGATGCTGGGGAGGGCTGCCAGATCCATTACACAGACCTAGAGGGCAAGAGCTGGATAGAAAAAGGAGGCAGTCAGATGGGAGCAGACACACCTCATATGGAGGAGTGTTGTTTGTGTGTGTGTGTGTGTGTGTGTGTGTGTGTGTGTGTGTGTGGAGGGAGGAGAAGTGGGGGGTGCACAGTCACGGTAGCTTCTGCTGTAAAACCAAGACGCTGATGATTTGAACAGAGCTGTTGCTGTGTGTGTGTGTGTGTGTGTGTGTGTGTGTGTGTGTGTGTGTGTGTGTGTGTGTGTGTGTGTGTGTGTGTGTGTGTGTGTGTGTGTGTGTGTGCGCGCGCGCGTTGCTGTGTAAACAACACAGATGGTTTGTTAGAAAGACAGAGCTATGATGGCGGCTCCTGTCGGGCTGGCGTGTGACTTTTGTCACATGCATGGCAGGTGGTCATTATCACACAGTAGGCCTTTTCAAATGTGTTTGGTGACGGTGTTGAGTGCCCCGCTCTGATTGTGGACGAAGTCACATCCCCAGAGGACAGTCGATGGCGCACAGCCTCCCCGCTGCTGCATCTTTGCTCTGGAGACCCATCGGGGGGGCAAGCCGGCCACCGTGCTGGAGCAGACTGAGCTCCTGCACGCTTGATTTAGCTGGAGTAATTGGACATGCTCTTTTTGACTGGGACAAAGTGATTACATGTTACCATTTCAGCCATTGTCCTCTGCAATCTGCAGCATGCGCTCACGGTTTCCTGCGTGAGATTTGTAGTTTTAGTTTCTCCTGATTCCGTTGATTCTGCTGTGTCGGAGACACAGTGCTGTGTCGGAGCAGCGAATCTCAACCCTTTTCATATCAAGGAGCCTAATTTAGTCCACATTAGAGCCACGGACTCCTATTTGATGATAAATCAAACTCAAACTTAAATCTGAGAATATTTGTATTGTTAGAAATTATTTTGTCCAGAATTCTGTATTTAGATAGATAACAGAGAAACTATGATCACAACAGTCATTCTTCTTCATTCTCCAGGTGCCCTAACTTATTGTAAATGAAACAATGGTGAAGTTTAAAAAGTAATAAATTTGCTGCAGACCCCATGGAACCCTCTGAAGGACCCCTGGTGGTCCCCGGACCCCACGTTGAGAACCCCTGTGATAATAGAGACATTGATATGGACTCCAGTCCATGTAGGCGCTAAAAACAAATCATTTTCCGCCCACTCAAGGCTTCCTAGCCTCATCAAAAGGTTCACAGGTTCACATACAGTCTTGCTGCATGAATTTTAAACTGCAGTCAACCATCCAGCCGGTAGATGAACTGTTACGGAGTGAGACTGATTGGTAATTAGCGGTGCCATTTGCATCCAGTCTCAATGGGTACCGGGCCGATCAATGTGGTGTCAGTGAGAGGCATTCTGGAAAAAATGCCCCGCAAATTACATTAGGATACTAATAGGTATGAATTTAGTGCCTTGGCCAAGGGCGACCTGGCTGTCTCTCAGCGGCTCAAGTCTAGTTCTGCTGCCTGCCTCCATCGGTTGCGTGGTTATGTAAGCTGCTGCTGCTCTCGTGCTATGGGCTGACAGGCCGTGTATTAATAATATCTCCCTGCACACTGACTTCTATCCGTCTCAGCTCAGAAGGAATACGAATCAGTGGACTAATGAGAGAGCTGCCTATCCCCTCCTGAGGGAACGTCCAGGCCACTGGTCTCTGTGCCATGCGGGTGAAACCAAGTGGAATCCGACGCAGCCATGGATGCAGGGAAAATCCATGCGGTCATTTGTGGCTCAGTGACGTTTTATCCATGAGTCCAGTACACCAGTAAATTGCCCGCGCTCCGAAGAAATCTCCCTCCCCAGCCTATTCTGGCCCGACTAACTTCTCTCTGCACTTAACAAACTGTAGCAGAACCGCCATTGTTAGCAGTCTTGGAAAGCTGTCCTTTTGAGCGGAACAAAGCAACCGATTGATAAAAATTTCATTCACAGAGAGGCCCTTTTATGTGGTGCACGGGGAGGAGAGATGTTTTAAGATGTGTGTGTTCCGCCCCTGGCGTCCACTGGCACAGCTCCTCCTGCATCCTGTTTAAACCGAGTTCAAAATGATAATGAGAGGCAGTGAGCAGCCCGGCAGTCCCCCCAGTGCTCTGGTGAGAGAAGCAAGACCCACTCAGGACTCCTCTGGGCCACTAATTGGAACTCTAAATCATTGTGTCACCTGTCACTCACACGGCAGGGCTTGGGAGGGAGGGGTGCGGGAATCCATAAGACAGGCTGTGATCACCAGCATGGGCAGAGACGGGGGCTATCGGAGGTGCGCTGTGCTCTCCGCCTTTAAAGCAGAGAAATTCTAATGACGGTGGGCTGGAGAGGACAGGGGAAGGAGTACTCCATGTCCTTTACCAGATGGTTCACTTTAATGTGCTGGCGAGGGACTTTAATGGCCGCACCAGCATGGCTGCCCATCGGTCCCATTGGTGAGCTCATTAGGGCCGGGCGAGTGGACGACTGTGGGACCCAGACGTTGCCCCTGATCCTTCCTCTCTGCCCTGTAGTTCAGCCGCTGTTGGTGGCCCCTATCATCTCCAGTCATGTATCTAGAAAAGCCCTGCTTTATCTCGCAGTGTACTGTCATATAGCTGCATCTCCCAACAGCCAATCAATTCTACACTTGTTTTTCTCCTCATTCTGAGTCAGTACAGGTATGATCAATCTGAACAAGCTCTATTGGCTTTTGCGGTGAACCTTCCATATCTTCCTGTTTGCTGCTGTTCAGACTAATGACCTACTGTTTGACCTACTACTGACTGGCTCTCTGAGTCAGTGTTCATTGCCAGGTTGACTCCTTGCCTCTTGACTTTGCATTATTGCTACCACGTCCACAGGGCGAGGACTGTGCTTCGATGTGTCCCACCGGTCTGTACGGGCCAAGCTGCTTGTCCACCTGCTCCTGCCATAATCATGCCTCCTGCTCCCCCATCGATGGCTCCTGCCTCTGCAGGGAAGGTACAGCACGACACGATGGTGCAGGTTCACAACAGCAGGCATCACCACACCTGAGATTCATGAGATATGCAACACAGACTACTCTTTCTTTTTTTCTTAAAAGTTTTTCCGAATTATTTTTCTCATTTTCTCCCCGATTATACTTTGCCAATTCCCCCCCGGCCACCCGCTCTCCCAGTCGTTGCTCCTCCACCCCCTCTGCCGATCTGGGGAGAGCCGTAGACTTTCTTTTCACCTGACAGCGAGGGGTTTCATGTGTGGGAGGATCACGCTATTTTCCCCCAGTTCCCCTCCCCCCAAGAGCAGGCGCCCGACCAGGACTCATACCCCACGGGCTTCCCACCCGCAGACACGGCCAACTGTGTCTGTAGGAACCTCTGACCAAGATGCAAGTACAGCTGCCGGGAATTAAACCCGGGTCTCTGGGGTGGTAGGCGAGTGCCTCTACTCTACCCACCCCCTCTTCTTTTTTGAACACAGTCGTATGATATTCACACATTATAATAAATAATATCCTCTTGTAATCTATGTATGAGGATGGAACATAAAATCTGGCATTTTAAAAGAGTGGGATATTAAACATAAACTCATAAACAATATTCTTGAGCTGAACTTTTCTGCCGTGTGAAGGCAACACATTCTGAATCTATGTGTGTATTCCCCCCCCCCCCCCCCCCCAGCCGATGTGTAAAATAGTGAAACATTTATACTACAATGTACTTGCATCAAGAATACCTTGTGTGTATAAATGCATTCAGTTTGATGCGTCAACTTCCTGCACTCTGTCACCTCAGGCTGGCAGGGAGTGGACTGCTCCATCCTCTGTTCCAGTGGCACCTGGGGCCTCGGCTGTAACCAGACGTGCCCGTGTGCCAACGGAGCTGCCTGTGACCCGATAGACGGCACGTGTACCTGTTCTCCCGGGTGGAGGGGAGAGCACTGTGACCAGTCCTGCCCTGTGAGTATGCCCTTTAACCACAGAGGGCGCTGCAGTGAACCCTGTGGGCTGTGGACCTTTTAGAGCACAGGGTGAAAGGTTAACCAGCAGTTTTTTGTTGTCGCTATAGGACGCCACCTATGGGCTGGAGTGCCGTGAGCGCTGTGACTGCAGCCACGCTAACGGCTGTGACCCAGTCAGCGGCTACTGCCGGTGCTACGCAGGTTGGACAGGTCAGTGCTGCTTTCTATAGAACTGGACACAAAGGGCGTCTGGGTAGTGTGGAGGTAAAAGCACTCGCCACCACCGCAGAGACCCAGGCTCAATTCCCGGCAGCAGTACTTCCAGCTTGGTCAGGCGTTCCTACAGACACAATTGGCCGTGTCTGCGGGTGGGAAGCTGGATTAAGGGTATGTGTCCTGGTTGCTGCGCCAGCGCCTCCTCTTGTCAATCGGGGGCGCCTGTTTTGAGGGGCGGGAACTGGGGGGAATAGTGCGATCTTCCCGCGCGCTACGTCCTGCTGTCCGGCCAGTGAAACTCCTCGCTGTCAGATAAAAAGAAAGGTGGCGACTGTATCGGAGGAAGCATGTGCTAGTCTCTACGGCTCTCCCCAGATCCACAAGGGGGGTGGAGCAATGACCGGGACAGCAGGGGAATTGGCCAAGTACAGGCGAGAAAAGGGGGAAAAAACCAAGAAAAAGTCAAAGTAAAGTAAAGTAAACAAAGTAGGTTGAAAGCTGCGAGCAGCAAATAAAAAGCCCTGAGATATTCATCAAGCCCTCTTCATCAACTGAATATCAAAAATGCCAGGTGCTGCTAGTGAGGCATACTGATTTGCTAACACAAGAGGTTATGCTCAACCATTATGGTTTGTGTTGTACAGTATGTTTACAGAATGTGTGATCAGTGCACCATTAATTCAATGTTCTATTTGCTTTGCCATTGAGCGGGGAGGTAATATAAATGAGAGATGTTGAGAATTAGCCTCTCATTTGATTTGCATAGCAGACACATTGGGTGCCGATGGTATGTAATCATGCTCAGACTGCATCCACCATTGGTTATAGACAACTGCTGAAGTGACTCACCAGACACATATTTGGAGAATAATTCAGATCCTTGGGCCACAATACTTTTGGGCCACGTGATTTTCCAAACAAAGTATCCAATATTTCAGGTTTTGTTCATTCTTAAAGGTTCCACGTTGTCCCGAAATCCGACGGCACCCGCTGTTATATTTATTCGCTCAAGATAACAACAGTGAATCCTCTTTCTCAGTCTTGATGGGCTCTCAGCGTGTGAGATATTACCACCCTCCATACTCCTGTTCACAGCTCTGAGTTAACATATGTCGGCTCTCTGTGTTTCTTGTCATTTCAAACGTTTGCTTACAGGGGGAAGAGCGGGAGGTAGGGAAGTGTGAATGTCACAGCAAGGGTGAGGATCATTATGCTCCGAAATGAAGCATCGCATCTGAATGTCAAATACAGGGGGGTCTAGCCGAGGAACCTGCTCTCTGAGCCCGGGTGGAGAGGTGCAGCCGGGGAGGGAATAGACTCCGCGCCGAAAGGTCAAGCCTGTGAGCTCACAGCGGCCCACTCTGCTCAGCCTCCTGGGCTTAGGGCATTTATTCTGGGAAACAATGTGGGTTTTATTATCTGCAAGAACGGCTCCTGCAAAACGGGGCTCTCATGCTCTGAATCCTGCACCGGTCCAGACCATCTGTCAGCCTTAATTGAGTCACCGGGGTGCAGGGCTGTGGGGCAGCGCGCGGCCCAAACGGGTCGGACCAACACACACACGTGTACATAGGACTTGAATAGAGGCTTGACAATGGATCCTCTGGAGGAAGGAGCACCCAGAGAGAGGAAGATGTGGGATTCGTCACAGGACTGAGTCAGGGATGGAGGCCGGGAGATGGCTATTTACAGAGACATGCGAGCTATTTTTTATTCCGAACACTGTCATACTTCTGAACATGCTTGCGCTCCGTATGGCACCCTACTTTACTGCCATCTTGCTGTTTTGTTGTATTCCGGAGTTTCTGCACACTATCTGTGTGTGTGTGTGTGTGTGTGTGTGTGTGTGTGTGTGTGTGTGTGTGCATGCGTGTGTGTGTGTGTGTGTGTGTGTGTGTGTGTGTGTGTGTGTGTGTGTGTGTGTGTGTGTGTGTGTGTGTGTGTGTGTGTGTGAGCGCTGGACATGCGGTGCTGTTGTGACCAATACAGTTGTTACTGAACTATTGCAAACCTAACTGGTGGGAAAAGCGTGATCCTCCCACGTGCTACGTCCTGCCGGTGAAGCTCCCTGTTGTCAAGTGAAAAGAAGCGGCTGGCATCTGCGCATGTGTCAGAGGACGCATGGTGCTAGTCTACGGCTCTCCCCAGATCGACAGAGGGTGGAGCAGTGACTGGGGCAGCAGGGGGAAAATTGGCCAAGTAAGTACAATTGTGGGAAAATGGGTGGAAAATCATAATAATAATAATTAATAGAAATAGTTGTTGCTCCATCCCCTTTGCCGATCTGGGGAGGATGTGTAGAGTCTACAACACACATGGGCGGCCCGCGATGAAATTGCAACTTTTTTTATTTATTTTTATTTTTATTTTTTACAGTGCACCTGAACGCAACATGCAAAATACCCGCTGAATAAGTGTCCAAATGTTCATGTCATTCTGGCCAATACTCCACTTCTGTTATAACAATTCAGTCTGGAATATGGAATAGGCTATCTTTCAATCATCTTTGTGACTAAAAGGCTAAAAGTAATCTCATGTGTAAGAAATTACTGTTCTGCATAGGGTTGCCAACCGTCCCTTAAAATACGGAATCGTCCCGTATTTGTAAACAAAAAGACGTGTTCCGTATTGAACTGATACGGGAAACGCTTTGGCCCGTATTCGAGAGACACTGCAGTACAAAGCTATTTATATGAGTGAGTAAACTCCGCAGCGGAGTCTCCATTCAGTCCGCTGGCACCGCTGCCCCTCCCCTGGCCTATGTAGCCGGTGGTGTCATGTTACAGCAGCCTGAGCAAGAGGCTGTGGACAGTGTGTAGGACACAGGGAGCACTCAAAGCTCCGCACTCACCAGGCATCACAATGCCATTTGTTTTCACATTGTCAATATATTTAGATGTGATAATAAAGGCTTCGAGAGCCTGGTTTAGGTACCTTGAATGTACTTGAATTTTACTCTTAAATGCTGTACAAACCCTGCTTACAACAGTAGGCTATTGCAGGTGTAAGACTTGTTATAGGCTACAGTAATATCCTCAGTCTAAATCCATACTTTTCAATAATTGTCCTTTTATTCAGAAGATTGAATCTGAATTCTAAAATGTTTTGCAGTAATGATGTAAACTCTTGCAGGTCTGTTCTATTCAAAATAATAGCTGTGTAAAATTGCTGTTTGCACTGTTGAACGAAATTTCTTTAATGAGTAGGCTACATGCCAATGTGAAGATCAATTATATCAAAATGTCATTGGCACTACTGTTTATTGTTTTTTTTCCATAGTGCAAAAAACGCGAAAACTGATCAAAACCAGGTTTGTGTGTTTGCTTGTATTAATGGGTAAATGGTTGAAGCCGAAGCCATTACAGTGGCCCTTCGCTTACTTGATGTAAGTCAGTATGGTCCTCAGGAAAAAAATTCGCCCACCCCTGGTCTACAACCTCCCCACTGTGGACTCTCACGTGCCTCCTCCGATACATGTGCAGTCACCAGCCGCTTCTTTTCACCTGACAACGAGGAGTTTCACCGGCAGGACGTAAGTAAGTAAGTAAGTAAACCTTTATTTATATAGCGCTCTTCGTAGCACGAGTGCACAGAGTGCTTCACAGAGGACCACATACAGTTTAAAACAAGTAATTAAAACATCTCATATAATTAAAACATGTCTAAGAAAATGCTAAATTAGGCTAGCAGAAAAATAGCTAAAATAAAGACAGACATTGCAAGCAGAAGAATGAAATAAATCAAAACAGTCGGTAAAATCTATGTATGGCCGAAAGCTTTTCTGAACAGGAAAGTTTTTAATTGCTTTTTGAACACGAGTTCAGAGGAAGAGACTCTCAGGTCCAGAGGGAGAGTATTCCAGAGCCTTGGGGCCACCACCGCAAAGGCTCTATCACCCTTAGTTTTTAATCTGGTCCAGGGCACCGCCAGTAACTCCTGGTCGGACGACCTCAGAGACCGACTGGCCGAGTATGAATGGAGAAGCTCGGAGATGTAAACCGGGGTTTGTCCATGGAGGGCTCTATAAGTTAAGACCAGGACTTTAAACTGAATTCTGAAATTCACTGGGAGCCAGTGGAGAGAGGCTAGGATAGGGGTGATGTGGCAAGACTTTTTTGACCTGGTGAGCAATCTTGCAGCGGCATTTTGGACAAGTTGGAGCTGGTTTATGGATGATTGGTTAAGGCAGGTGAAAAGTGATCAGCACTTCTGTCTTGGCAGCATTTAGTTGTAGGAAATTGATCGCCATCCATTGCTCAATGGTGGCCAGACACTCATGAAGGATGCTGAGACTCTCTAAGTTATCGGGTTTAAAAGAGAAATGGAGTTGGATGTCGTCTGCATAAAAATTATAAGAAATACCCTTAAAAGAACTGATTAAAATGCCTAGGGGAAGCATGTACAGGCCGAAAAGATCTGGCGCCAGCACGGATCCCTGTGGCACACCGCACGAAAGGGGGGAGGAGTCAGATTTAAAAGGGCCAACGGCTACTAAGAAACTTCTCTCTGTTAGGTAAGAGGCAAACCAACTTAGTGCGCTCCCTGAGATACCCACCCAGTCCCCACGTAGCGCATGGAACACATTATTATTACCCCCAGTTCACCTTCACAGTGAACGGGCACACCAACCGACCAGAGGAGGCACTAGCGCAGCGACCAGGACCAGGACCAGGACCGTTGTCCAGCTTCTCACATGGACAATTGTTTCTGTTGGAAGGAGTAGGTGGTAACAACGGGGGCGCAACCTACAGCCCTTGTGTTGGTAGGCGAGGGAATAGACCACTATACCACCTGGCTGGGTGCCCTTTTCGCCTTTTATCTCTGCAGAAACTCTATTCAAAGTCATAGAGAAGGTCAGATGTGCGAGTATTTACATGCCCTCTCCTCCATATGTGAGCACTGTAAGAGCACATGAGGGGAGAGAGAGAGAGAGAGAGAGAGAGAGATGTTTGCTTTGCTGTGTGCGTTCTGTGCAAATTGGATAGTGAGACCTCTGGCATGCCTGGCAAACCTCCTTTGAAGACACTTCAGTTCAGACTTCTCTGGTTTTCTTCTTCTCCCTCACCAGGTATTCAAAGCCCCTCTCTTTGTCACCATTAGACTCAAAAGTGTGATGCTCTGTTCGCATTCACTTTCTGACAATAAAGGCAGTTACCTTTTTTTCTGCCTGGCCTAGCAGAACCTCAAACACACTCGCACACGCCTGCCCTCCGTTTGATGTCCATCGCTCACTGGGTTTCTGACTAAATCACCGCCACTGCCTCCTCCTCATCAGCACCACCGTGCCCCCTCCTCATCAGCACTAACATGTCCTCTCCCTCAGGAGGGTTGGCTGCTGTATGGCATTAGTCCCAAGAGTTTAGTCCAGGTTTAATTCAAAGCTACTGCACTGATGCTGCTTTAATGGCCACACCGTTCTCACATATTCTCAGTCAAAGGAAATTTCAAATGAAGCTGCCAAGTAAAGGCTGCTTGAAAGATTGCTGTGTGTGTGTGTGTGTGTGTGTGTGTGTGTGTGTGTGTGTGTGTGTGTGTGTGTGTGTGTGTGTGTGTGTGTGTGCGCGTGCGCGTGTACGTGCGCGTGCGCGCGGCAGATGTGTTTGTGCATTTGCGTGTATGATTATATATTATGCGTTTGCATTGAGTTTTATGTGTGCATGACAGTACATTGATTGATTGATTGATTGATTTTATTTTTGTGTCATGCACTCTATGGTGCCCAGCCCATATGGACTTCCAAGACACACAATATACACAATACAACATAAACCAGCGCTATAGTGGTACAACTAAGTCACAAGTCAACATATTCCTGAAACAACAAAACTGATCATTACATCACTTTCTAAACAAAATGTTCTGTCTTTGCCCCCAGGCCTGGCAGATAAGATTTGCTATGAAGAAGGTTGCTTTTTATTTATTTTATTTTTTATTTTATTTTTTAACACTCAAGTTTCTTGTACATGTGAGTTGCCCATGTCTGTGTATTGGTTGCAGCAGGCATGTGAGTTGCCCATGTCTGTGTATTGGTTGCAGCAGGCATGTGAGTTGCCCATGTCTGTGTATTGGTTGCAGCAGGCATGTGAGTTGCCCATGTCTGTGTATTGGTTGCAGCAGGCATGTGAGTTGCCCATGTCTGTGTATTGGTTGTAGCAGGTATGTGAGTTGCCCATGTCTGTGTATTGGTTGCAGCAGGTATGTGAGTTGCCCATGTCTGTGTATTGGTTGCAGCAGGCATGTGAGTTGCCCATATCTGTGTATTGGTTGCAGCAGGCATGTTAGTTGCCCATGTCTGTGTATTGGTTGCAGCAGGCATGTGAGTTGTCCATGTCTGTGTATTGGTTGCAGCAGGCATGTTAGTTGCCCATGTCTCTGTATTGGTTGCAGCAGACATGTGAGTTGCCCATGTCTCTGTATTGGTTGCAGCAGGTATGTGAGTTGCCCATGTCTCTGTATTGGTTGCAGCAGGCATGTGAGTTGCCCATGTCTCTGTATTGGTTGCAGCAGGTATGTGAGTTGCCCATGTCTCTGTATTGGTTGCAGCAGGCATGTGAGTTGCCCATGTCTCTGTATTGGTTGCAGCAGGCATGTGAGTTGCCCATGTCTCTGTATTGGTTGCAGCAGGCATGTGAGTTGCCCATGTCTGTGTATTGGTTGCAGCAGGCACGTGAGTTGCCCATGTCTGTGTATTGGTTGCAGCAGGCATGTGAGTTGCCCATGTCTCTGTATTGGTTGCAGCAGGCATGTGAGTTGCCCATGTCTCTGTATTGGTTGCAGCAGGTATGTGAGTTGCCCATGTCTGTGTATTGGTTGCAGCAGGTATGTGAGTTGCCCATGTCTGTGTATTGGTTGCAGCAGGCATGTGAGTTGCCCATGTCTGTGTATTGGTTGCAGCAGGTATGTGAGTTGCCCATGTCTGTGTATTGGTTGCAGCAGGCATGTGAGTTGCCATGTCTGTGTATTGGTTGCAGCAGGTATGTGAGTTGCCCATGTCTCTGTATTGGTTGCAGCAGGCATGTGAGTTGCCATGTCTGTGTATTGGTTGCAGCAGGTATGTGAGTTGCCATGTCTGTGTATTGGTTGCAGCAGGTATGTGAGTTGCCCATGTCTGTGTATTGGTTGCAGCAGGCATGTGAGTTGCCATGTCTGTGTATTGGTTGCAGCAGGTATGTGAGTTGCCATGTCTGTGTATTGGTTGCAGCAGGTATGTGAGTTGCCCATGTCTGTGTATTGGTTGCAGCAGGCATGTGAGTTGCCATGTCTGTGTATTGGTTGCAGCAGGCATGTGAGTTGCCCATGTCTGTGTATTGGTTGCAGCAGACATGTGAGTTGCCCATGTCTGTGTATTGGTTGCAGCAGGCATGTGAGTTGCCCATGTCTCTGTATTGGTTGCAGCAGCCATGTGAGTTGCCCATGTCTGTGTATTTGTTGCAGCAGCCATGTGAGTTGCCCATGTCTGTGTATTGGTTGCAGCAGACATGTGAGTTGCCCATGTCTCTGTATTGGTTGCAGCAGGCATGTGAGTTGCCCATGTCTGTGTATTTGTTGCAGCAGCCATGTGAGTTGCCCATGTCTGTGTATTGGTTGCAGCAGGCATGTGAGTTGCCCATATCTGTGTATTGGTTGCAGCAGGCATGTGAGTTGCCCATGTCTGTGTATTGGTTGCAGCAGGCATGTGAGTTGCCCATGTCTGTGTATTGGTTGCAGCAGGCATGTGAGTTGCCCATGTCTCTGTATTGGTTGCAGCAGGCATGTGAGTTGCCCATGTCTGTGTATTGGTTGCAGCAGGCATGTGAGTTGCCCATGTCTGTGTATTGGTTGCAGCAGGCATGTGAGTTGCCCATGTCTCTGTATTGGTTGCAGCAGGCATGTGAGTTGCCCATGTCTGTGTATTGGTTGCAGCAGGCATGTGAGTTGCCCATGTCTGTGTATTGGTTGCAGCAGGCATGTGAGTTGCCCATATCTGTGTATTGGTTGCAGCAGGCATGTGAGTTGCCCATGTCTGTGTATTGGTTGCAGCAGGCATGTGAGTTGCCCATGTCTGTGTATTGGTTGCAGCAGGCATGTGAGTTGCCCATGTCTGTGTATTGGTTGCAGCAGGCATGTGAGTTGCCCATATCTGTGTATTGGTTGCAGCAGGCATGTGAGTTGCCCATGTCTGTGTATTGGTTGCAGCAGGCATGTGAGTTGCCCATATCTGTGTATTGGTTGCAGCAGGCATGTGAGTTGCCATGTCTGTGTATTGGTTGCAGCAGGCATGTGAGTTGCCCATGTCTGTGTATTGGTTGCAGCAGGCATGTGAGTTGCCCATGTCTGTGTATTGGTTGCAGCAGGCATGTGAGTTGCCCATGTCTCTGTATTGGTTGCAGCAGGCATGTGAGTTGCCCATATCTGTGTATTGGTTGCAGCAGGCATGTGAGTTGCCCATGTCTGTGTATTGGTTGCAGCAGGCATGTGAGTTGCCCATGTCTCTGTATTGGTTGCAGAAAGGGATGTGAGTTGCCCATGTCTGTGTATTGGTTGCAGCAGGCATGTGAGTTGCCCATGTCTCTGTATTGGTTGCAGCAGGTATGTGAGTTGCCCATGTCTCTGTATTGGTTGCAGCAGGTATGTGAGTTGCCCATGTCTGTGTATTGGTTGCAGCAGACATGTGAGTTGCCCATGTCTCTGTATTGGTTGCAGCAGGCATGTGAGTTGCCCATGTCTGTGTATTGGTTGCAGCAGACATGTGAGTTGCCCATGTCTCTGTATTGGTTGCAGCAGGTATGTGAGTTGCCCATGTCTGTGTATTGGTTGCAGCAGACATGTGAGTTGCCCATGTCTGTGTATTGGTTGCAGCAGGCATGTGAGTTGCCCATGTCTGTGTATTGGTTGCAGCAGACATGTGAGTTGCCCATGTCTGTGTATTGGTTGCAGCAGGTATGTGAGTTGCCCATGTCTGTGTATTGGTTGCAGCAGGTATGTGAGTTGCCCATGTCTGTGTATTGGTTGCAGCAGACATGTGAGTTGCCCATGTCTGTGTATTGGTTGCAGCAGGTATGTGAGTTGCCCATGTCTCTGTATTGGTTGCAGCAGACATGTGAGTTGCCCATGTCTCTGTATTGGTTGCAGCAGACATGTGAGTTGCCCATGTCTGTGTATTGGTTGCAGCAGGCATGTGAGTTGCCCATGTCTCTGTATTGGTTACAGCAGGCATGTGAGTTGCCCATGTCTCTGTATTGGTTGCAGCAGACATGTGAGTTGCCCATGTCTGTGTATTTGTTGCAGCAGGCATGTGAGTTGCCCATGTCTCTGTATTGGTTGCAGCAGGCACGTGTCTTGCTGAAAGGCAACATGCTGGTCAAATGAATGTGCTAAATAATGTGCACATTGATAGCCCAGTATGGATTGAGTGTTTTGTGTTTGTTTGTTTGGAGGCGTGCCAGAGAGACACACAGTGACACTTCCAGACTCTGCTCTCCTAGCCGGAGCCCCAGCAGAGCAATTCCCTTCAGCTCAGCTCAGCTCAGCGCACTACCACGGCTCTGCTGAAAGAGAATGGGAGAGGAGCTAGGCTCCTCTGGGGACCTAACCCTGTTAATCAACACAGTGTGCACTGGCAGGGAGCCCCAGTCAGATCAAAAATAAAATACATTTGGAATGGAGACACAGTCAGAGTCTGAAAGGATGGGCTGAACTCAAAGAAAAAAAAATCCATCACACTAGAAAACCGCAGCTTCTTCACTTAAAACAGAAACTGACCCGAGGACTCAGGCCGGGTGAATATCCTTCTACAGATCCAGTGTGATGACTGTCAGGCATCGTGACTGTTCTTTTTTGATGATTTTTTTTTTGTATTTCTCTCCCAATTTTCTCCCCAATTCTACTTGGTCAATTCCCGCTGCTGTCCCGGTCGTGGATCCACCCCCTCTGCCGATCTGAGGCCCGAGTTGCAGACTAGTCACTAGCACATGCATCCTCCAATACATGTACAGTCGCCATCATCCACTTCTTTTCACCTGACAGCGAGGGTTTCACCAGCAGGACGTAGCGCGCATGGGAGGATCACGCTATTCCCCCCAATCCCCCCCAAAGTCTCCTCCCCCCGAACAGGCGCCCCGACTGACCAGAGGGGGCACTAGTGCAGCGAACAGGACATATACATGTACACTACCCTTATTCCGACTTCCCATCTGCAGACACCACCAATTGTGCCTGTATGGATGCCCCGTGGCAACATGGGGCTCAAACCTGTGACCCTCGTGTCGGTAGGCAGGTGAATCTACCACTGCACTACCCGGACGCCCTCGGCGTATCGGTGTTTGGCGTCATAGCGTGTTGTTGTTACTGTTATTCCTCACTGTGCCCACAGGAATCCACTGTGATAACGTGTGCCCACAAGGCTTCTGGGGTCCCAACTGTTCGGTCAGCTGCTCCTGTCAGAACGGAGGCTCCTGCTCTCCAGAGGACGGCACATGTGTGTGTGCACCTGGATACAGAGGGACCTCCTGCAAAAGAAGTGAGACTCCTCTACTTCTTCTCCGGCGACTAAACGCCACCTCTCTTTCCCCCCAAGTCTTTAGGAAACGAGCAGCGCAGTAACAAACTCCATCACAATATTGACCTTGCCTTGATGTGAAGGATTGCCGAGGGTGAGCTAGCTGAGGAGAGGCACTTAGTTGTTGGTCATAATAACTGCCTGAGTGTAAACCCTTCATCACCGCCATCACTTAATCACAGTGTCCTTACTCCACCCCCGCCGCGCCCTGCCCAACACACACACACACACACACACACACACACACACACACACACACACATACACACACACGCGCGGTCCTCATCCCCCCGCTGCGCCCTGCCCAACACACACACACACACACACACGCGCGCGGCCCTCATCCCCCCGCTGCGCCCTGCCCAACACACACACACACACACACACACACGCAGTCCTTATCCCCCCGCTGCGCCCTGCCCAACACACACACACGCACGGTCCTCATCCCGCCATCTCGCCCTCAACCGTCAGCTCTCGGTGGGAGATTCTGGTTGCCGAATGGGGCCTCCTCTCCAGAAGCTGTTCTCAAGTGACGAGCTCACTGATTGGGAGTGCATTTCACACTGGAATTTCAGAGAGACACACATGGGGTCTGCGTGCATGTGTAATAATGTGTGGGTGTGATGGAGAAATAGAGGGAGAGAAGAACTACAGATTCGGGCACTATTCCTAGTATAGATGTAGCCATTCATTGCCGGGGGGAAATTCTCATAACTCGTTTGTGATTGGCATGTTTTTGCTTCAGTTGAGGGATGATTATATGTTCTCTGTGGGTTGGGAAACGTCTGACCTTTGGGCTTATGAAACCAAGAATTCACAATTTTAAAACTTTAATCAAAGCTGTTTATCACTGATATCGGAAATAGAAACATAAAACATAATTCATATACAGTTTCTCCCTCTATGGGATTAAAATATATATATGTTTGCATTATTTCCACAGTTTCTTATCATACTACTTCACTGTAGCTGCTCTCTGTATCAAATGTTAATGTCCATTACCTTTATGCAACCTTTTGAATATCTCTTAATGGTTAACATTCGGTCCATAAAATCAGCATTATCAATGCACAATTGTGTCTTTCATGGCATTTATGGGTCGTTAAGCTGCACTCTTAGAAAAGATTTGATATAAAACAGACTTTCACGATTCCCTTTAACTCTTTTACTATTAAATCTCTGGCAGCGAATGAGATGGGCGGGATTACAATAAAGACTGACTTCTCTCTTTTCTGCTGCCTCTCCCCATTGATACTGCTGTAATTCCTCTGGCCCTGATCCCCCCCGATCACTCGTGTCTTGCCGTGTTTTAATACGATGTATTCGTATCGTTTCATCCACATTTGTCGCCGGAACCCCTCTCCTCCCGGCACGCGCTCCCTCCCTGCCCCAGTCTGCTCCCCTGGGTTCTACGGACACCGCTGCAGCCAGTCATGCCCACAGTGTGTCCACAGCACCGGCCCGTGCCACCATGTGACGGGCCACTGTGAGTGCCTGTCCGGCTTCTCCGGCTCTCTGTGCAACCAAGGCAAGTAGCCCCCCTGCACCCCTGTGCTTTCTTTTCTGCTGTGTTGTTAACTGTCAGTTTCTTTTCTCTTCTGTCATCTTTTAATTGTGGCTGCATTGCGTTTGGAAAAAGGTAAGTTGGGGAATTGGATCCGCTCTGGCAAGATGCTTTGACATAAAAAAAAAAGAAGTAAATTACTAGGAAAATTAAGTGATAATATCAATCGTATACATATATACATTTAAAATAACTTAATAATGTACTCGACAATAGAATAATGATGATATATTATAAATGAGTGTGGTGATTGTTTATTCCTACCTTATTTCATAGTACCTTGATGTGTCAAATAAACCCTTCTGGTTATTATTACCTGTTACAGTACTTTGTGAAGACACCTGCACATCTTATTATTATTACTGTCCTTGATGGCCTCAATGGCTTTAATGAGATCAGCAAATGACCTGCTGCAACTCCCACTAGCTTCTTGGCCTTGAAACGGTGAATAATTGACATTATCAGCGCAACCCAGTGAAAAACAACCTTCACCAGAAATCTGAATATTGCTGAGACTCGTCTTTCTGAGACACACAAAGAATATGTCAAGTAAATGTTGCCGTCTTCTCTCTAATTCTGTCAAGAGAGCTGCATGCAAATTACTTTGCAAAAACATCCTGGTTAACCAAGAAACAAGACGTGCAGAATTCTTCTACACTCCTTGTGTAAAACAGGGCTACACAGGGCAGCTTTTTGAGATATTTGGATCAGCAAAATTGCCCAAGGAGTCAGACTGACATTGTTGGAAACATTTGATTTTAGATATTTTTTGCCCCTGTGTCTCACTTCCACAAAATCCCCTACATTGCCCTGAGAAATGTTTGATGTTGCTTCTCTGATTTACATGTTCAAGCATGTTTTATGCAAGGTGCCAGTACTATGCGTTATATGGCACAGTCACAGAGCATGTACAATGTTATAAAAGAATTGTTTGAAAAGACGTTTTGAACTAGTCTGGTTTGTACCAGTAATGATGATCTGCTTTTAGGTTTCAACTGCATCTACATTTTGATTGTATTGACACAATGGTGGGGACTTTGTGTCATTTTAGTTTTTTGTTTTGTACTTAAAATACAGAAAAAAGCTTAATATTGGCTCTTCCCAGCCCCTCACTCTAACAACTAAATATTGGCATATACCTAGATGTGTGTGTGTGTGTGTGTGTGTGTGTGTGTGTGTGTGTGTGTGTGTGTGTGTGTGTGTGTGTGTGTGTGTGTGTGTGTGTGTCTGTCTGTGGGCGGGTGGGTGGGTGGGTGGGTTGGGTGTGGGAGAGAGGGAGAGAGAGAAAGAAAAAGTGTGTGCCTAAAATTAAGTGTCTATGGTTTCTTGTTTGCTATTGTGCAGTAAAGATTAAAGACTGCTGCTCAGAGATGGGGACTTGGACTTGAGACTTGGACTTGAGTCGCACTTAAGTCACACACACAGTGACTTGAGACTTGACTTGAGACTTGTCCTCAAAGACTTGAGACTTGACCTGGACTTGAGGTTTGGGACTTGTGAACAATCTTTTTTTTTTCTTTTTTCTTTTTGGTGCATTAACATTCAGGAAATGTCTACTAATAATAATGTCAACTAATCAATGTTGATACTGTATGCTTATAGATAAAGGAGTGAGGATAATACAGTACATGCTTTGAATTCCTTAATTTGAGCTATGCAGTGTTCTAAGCAGGCATGCAGCAGATGATAGAACACTCATCCATAAGAGACTTGAGACTTGAATTGGACTTGTGACCAAAAGACTTGAGACTTGACTTGGACTTGAGCTCAAAGACTTGAGACTTGACTTGGGACTTTCCCCTCAAAGACTTGAGTCTTTAGTTGGACTTGCAAAAAAAGACTTGTGAGCATCTGTGCACTGTGGTAAAGAACAACATCCACATGCAAATATACTGTAGATTCTACTTTAAATCATTTACTTGTCTGTGTGTGTGTGTGTGTGTGTGTGTGTGTGTGTGTGTGTGTGTGTGTGTGTGTGTGTGTGTGTGTGTGTGTGTGTGTGTGTGTGTATGTATGTATATATATATATACGGTATGTATGTATATATATATATATACATATATATATATATATATATATATAAAACAGAAAGGCAGTGGGGATTTCTTGAATTCTCTTTCATGGCTTTGAGCAATGTCTCATGAATAAAAGTTTAATAGGCTCGCTAAAGGAAGGAAGAGAGAAAACGAGAGCCAGCCCTAATTTGTCTGGACTGTAATTAATAGCCAGCAGGCGGTATTGCCACTAGGGACAAAGGTGGCCAACAACCTACGCATTCTCCTCTTGTTGAGCCTTGTCCTCTGTCCAGCACACAAAGTCCCAGGCTAATGAAGATCTCCTGTTGTGTTGACTTCTGAATCCCCAGAAGAAGCAGTATGGGGGAGCCAACCTCATGGCCTAATGCCAACCTGCTTGAAGTCGGCTTGAAAGAGATCTCAAGATGTGGAAAAAGCCAGTTGAAATGTCATTAAAATCACCCCACATCAAAATCAGTCAAGGCTCACGTCTTTCACAGCCAGCCACCTTCTGTGATATTTCTAATGCTGGCCTTTTCTCCATATAACGACTTTGATGTACCTGCTGGTGCTGCAGCTCCCTGGTCTTTATTGGTTAGATACACCTTGGTTCAATTTGTCCCCACAGTCCAAGAAGAAAACACAATAGAGATTTCATTGAAAATTACGTCTTTTATTGAAGTGTGACTGAAAGCATTGAAATATTAATTTGATAAAAAATGTATACTGACTGTGGTGTACAAGATCTATTTTAAAATTTATACTGACTGTGGTGTGCATGGTCTATTTTAAAATCTATACTGACTGTGGTGTACAAGATCTATTTTCAAATGTATACTGATTGTGGTGTACATGGTCTATTTTAAAATGTATACTACTGACTGTGGTGTACATGGTCTATTTTAAAATCTATACTGACTGTGGTGTACAAGATCTATTTTCAAATGTATACTGACTGCGGTGTACAAGATCTATTTTCAAATGTATACTGACTGTGGTGTACAAGATCTATTTTCAAATGTATACTGACTGTGGTGTACAAGATCTATTTTCAAATGTATACTGACTGTGGTGTACATGGTCTATTTTCAAATGTATACTGACTGTGGTGTACAAGGTCTATTTTAAAATCTATACTGACTGTGGTGTACAAGATCTATTTTCAAATGTATACTGACTGTGGTGTACAAGATCTATTTTCAAATGTATACTGACTGTGGTGTTCAAGGTCTATTTTCATTCTGTGGCACATCACTCATTCCACTCTGAGTGGAAATTGGGCAGTTGTTGTACCACTGGAGGCGGTGATCAACTCCTTTTGTCCGAACGCTTCACTTTATGACCACTTGAATAGAAGAATATAATCCATTAGAGAAGTATGTTTAACATTCAAGGTTTCAAATAGCTTTCAAAGCATGCGCTAATGCATTCAAGCTTAATGGCATGACGTTAATTGATTTTGCCAGTCTTTGTACAGTATGTATGCGATTTTATGCAGATGTGTTTGTAAATGGTGGCTTCTTCTCTGTGTTGCAGTGTGTCCAAGCGGCAGGTATGGGAAGAGCTGTGCTGAGATCTGCCTCTGCACTAACAATGGCACCTGCAACCCCATCGATGGCTCCTGCCAATGCTTCCCAGGTTGGATCGGAGAGGATTGCTCTCATGGTATGTATGGCTTATCTCTTTTTCAGCCTCTCTGTGTGTCACACTCTCATTTGCTCTTGTTATTTACTTCCTGTCATTTTCCATCTCCACCCCCTAATTTCTCTTACACATTTACCTTCATACACATCAGTCATTTTCATGGCCCGACACATTCCAAGAACTTCCCACAACCCCAGCCGGTGTAAAACACATAGCTTGCTTAAATGATTATGTAATACATTATGCTCTTTGATTTACTGCGCCATGGGCCAAAGATCATTACCAGAGCTTTGAGCTGTCAATGCCATGGGAAATGATGCATGGTATTATATTGCATTAGGTACTTACAATAGAAATAACGTATGATCAGATGCATGTCACATTACCGGTACTTTACTTTGGGTGATTCAAGCTCACACATAAGTCTGTTCGCATAACACAAATTCTCGAATGGTTGAGGGTAAGGATCACATTGGATTTACTGCAAGGGGTTTGTGTAAAGTATGCATCCCTGATTCTCTGTCTGTGTAATATGTGTGTGGAGAATATGTATATGTCTCATCAGTGATATGTTAACTTATGATGATACCTGCTTCATGTATGCATGCATTGGGCATGCAGCATGTATGGGTATGCACATGTGTGGGAGTGTATGAGACCCATGAGCTTGTCTATCTTGTCTATGACTGTGTCTCTGTGGCATCTGCAGCCTGTCCCTCTGGGCACTGGGGCCCTGATTGCCTCAACTCGTGTAACTGTCACAACGGAGCCCAGTGCAGTGCCTACGACGGGGAGTGCAGGTGCAGCCCAGGCTGGACCGGTCTCTACTGCACACAGCGTGAGTCTCTCCCCCTCCAGTTAGTAGACACACAGTGGCATCTGCTGGCAGTCCAACGGAACTGCAGCACATGACAATCGTCAATATGGTTCTAGCTGAGTGAGAAACAAGATATTGTACAAAAGGCAATTGGGTGACTGGATGATTTTAGGTTGACATTGACATGTTTAATGAGTAAGTAATATAAAGATAGTAACATTAAAGTAGTATCATTGGCGAGTTTAGGTCCCACTTTATGATTTATTTCTTTTCCTCATAATACGTTCCAGTCATTCATTCAGCTATGGTGCAGATAATAATAATAATAATTATAGATAGGACTTATATAGCGCTTTTCTAAATACTCATACACTTCAACATCAACATCACTCTACTGATATTAATTCTAGTACCTATTACAACAGTTTTATTTAGTCTTTTTGTGGTGCCATATTATTGCATGGAATGACTCTTGTTTTAACTGATTTCTTCTTATTGCTTCATTTGGAATCGAACTTGTTTCCACTTGAAATGTTCATTGTTCTTTGTTTTCACCTCATGCTATGTTAACAGCATAACATCATACCCATTCACGTTGTCCCCTATAGTTGCAGAGATACTGAATGGCATTGAGTTTGCTACTTCCCAGCCACATGAACTTGTCATCTTATATCTGCTTACCCTCTTATTTCTCTAACCTCGCTGACCCTTGACCCCTGACCCTTTCTCTATCTGTCTGTCCCAGGCTGTCCTTCAGGCTTCTACGGCAGGGACTGCTCTGAGGTCTGCCGCTGTCAGAACGGTGCTGACTGCGACCACATCACTGGCCAGTGTGCTTGCCGAACAGGCTTCATTGGGACTAGCTGTGAGCAGAGTTGAGTAGTCCCCCCCCCCTACACACACACACACACACACACAAACACACACACACACTCCACATGATACCTCTGAACAGAATTGCCGTGTGGATGAGTGTACATGCCTCACCACTTTGGCTCCCACTCTCTAAGTACTTTGAGGGATTGAATAATGTGCCTCTCTCCCATGCAGAGTGCCCTGCAGGTACATTTGGGTATGGCTGTCAGCAGCTCTGTGAGTGCATGAACAACGCTACCTGTGACTATGTGACCGGCACATGCTACTGCAGCCCCGGGTATAAAGGCATCCGTTGTGATCAAGGTGAGCCGCGATAAAGGCCCTACTACTACACCATCTTTTGTTGCTGTTGTTGTTGTTGTTTTGCTCCAACACAGATGTATACACGCTGTTTTAATAACCCCGCGCGTGTCTTTTCCCTGTAGCAGCTCTGATGATGGAGGAGCTGAACCCCTACACCAAGATCAGCCCGGCGCGAGGCTCGGAGCGCCAGTCGGCAGGCGCTGTCATGGGCATCGTCTTCCTCCTCCTCATCGTCATGGCTATGCTCAGTCTGTTTGTGTGGTACAGGCAGAGGCAGAGGGACAAGGGTCACGACATGCAGCCCAGTGTGTCCTACTCACAGGCCATGCACATCACCAACACTGACTATTCCCTCTCGGGTAAGAACAACTCCAAACATCTTCACTTTGACTTTGGTTTATGTTGAGGAAAAACATCCATAATATACATCTGGACCCTGAAGATGGTAGATGAAAGTATTAATGTACACTTGTTTCCACTGTGGTCCTTGGTGGAGTCAAGTTAGTAATATCAAGACCAAGAACTGGTCTTTGTCAGAGTGAAAGAAAGAAAGGAAAGGAAGAAAGAAAAGTAATATTATTTCGCCAACAAAGGAGCAATTGCTATTTCATAGTTTAAATACAGGCAACACTGCTTCTCATTAGATGGGACAAACTGGCTTACTTTATAGGCTATCTCTAATTTAGATTGACATTTCAAAACCCTCCACCTGTTGTCTAAACCCACAGAGTGTGGCAGCACTGTGGCGATGAGGCCCAGCACTATCGAGGTCACTCAGAACCAGAGCAGCACCAACACTGGCCAGTGCTTCTCCAACCCCAGCTACCACACTGTGGCTCAGTGCAACGTTGCCTCAACCATCCCCAGCAACCTGGACGGCACTCTGACCCTCAAAGTACGGTGCCTCTCCAGATTGATTCAGATATCATCTAATTGAGCATTAGCATTGACATACTGTACAAGCAACACAGAATGCTGCTCTTCCTTCCACAGTCAAGCACCCTGAAAAGCAGAAATGGCTCAGAATGGAGAGCCTACTGCAATCTCAATGACCTAGGTCAGTGTTTGTCTGTCTTGTGCCCTCTCTTAACCTTCACACATGTGCTATGGCTTCAATGGCATAAATCAGGGATTCCCAAACTTTTCCGACCAAGTACCACTATGTACCAAACCAAATTTCCCAGGGACCACTTCCACTGCGTATATAAACCCCCCACCCCCATAAAATAAAATGCAATAGCAGCAGAAAATAACAATATTAAACTACTGGTTCAAAACAGACACACACAAACGGACGGACGGACGGACGGACACACACACACACACACACACACACACACACACACACACACACACACACACACACACACTCACGCACACCTGCCAACATTACGCTGTGAAAAAGAGGACCCCTTTGAAAATGTTTTTTCCCTGTGTTATTTATTAGCCACCTTCCTGACCAGCTAGCATGACATGGTTGGTACCAATCAATGCCTTAGGAGGACCTATGGACCTAAGGCTTAGGTTTTCTACTTTCATTATGATACCAGAAACCTCACTCTGGCTTTGAAACTGAGCCCGCTACAGAAGTACATTTTCAAAATTGTGATATTTCCCAAACATCACAATATTTCCGAAAGCCCGAGCTGGCTACTCCTATGTACGAACTGTTGTCTGTAAAAACCATTGGCATAAATAATAATATCATGGATGTAAATCTCATAATAGCACTATGTTCGGTGTACTCTGATTAGTCACACTGTAGCCTTTGCTCTGATTTGGATCAGATGTGTGGGCAGCACAGGACAGGGAAGTGGTGCAGAGACGTGAAGGGGGTCACCGTGAGTTCGTTAGTGCTCTTTCACTTCCCCCTGGTGGCACATTCCTTTGTGACGGCTCACTGGGTCAAACACTACACTCTTTGGCTGTGGGTTATATGAAAGTATTTGGGATCGGAAAAAAAATACTAATAATAATATATTATTCTTTGATTTGTGCTATACTTTTACAGTAAGCCGATAGGATTTCACACCCCATTTCATATGGAAATTGTATCCTCAGTCTGAAAGCTTACCAAAGTTAAGGAGAAAGTAAACATTGCTGGTATGGAAAACTATGTTGGTGTAGTGATAACAGTGCTGCCAAGTGGCATGCAGCAATCTTAATTTTTTATGTATTGTTCATACTTGCTTGAATTTCAACGTCAAAGATATTGGTGACATCTTGATCTGCACACTAAATGAGTTTAAACCCACAGTAAGTCAGTCATAATTACAGTGACACAAATCGTGTGTGTGCATTTTGAGTTATCATTGAAATAATGGTGGGAAGTAGCCTGTTGAGTGGATTCCCCATAGGCTCAACTCCATGGTGGTCTCTCCTCTCTTTGTGATCTTTTAGATATTTTGACGGTGATCCCTTGATGACCACAGTTGATTCTGTAAGCTTGTAAGCCTTGAGGGAAATGTGAAAGCAAAGAATCAAAATGATTGAATAACTCCCCATATTCTTCTTCTTGAGAAAGAAACAATCAATTACACCTAAAAGAGAACATTTCACACAGTGGGGAATGCATTATGTGATGTATGACTTTCATGCTTGACATTTATTACAGATGTTCAACAGGGGGAGACACAGACACAGAGAGGCTCCAGAAAAGGTAAACAACTGTGTGTGTGTGTGTGTGTGTGTGTGTGTGTGTGTGTGTGTGTGTGTGTGTGTGTGTGTGTGTGTGTGTGTGTGTGTGTGTGTGTGTGCGTGCGTGCGTGCGTGCGTGCGTGCGTGCGTGCGTGCGTGCGTGCGTGCGTGTGTGTGCGCACGTGTGCGCGCGTGATACATGTGGTGTGTCCTATTCAGCCTCAGGCAAAATCCCTTTATGCTCAACAGCCCATATCTATTTCCCCACTTGGGTTTCTATTGCCCTCAAAGAGTGCTTCCCTTGGCCCCGATATCCCATATCGTTACTCTGTCTGTGATTTATGTGAAAACTCTGACTTTGGACAAGCTCATGGTGGGCTGAGGTTTTGTTCCAGCGTTAATTGCTCTCTGTGGCTCAGTGCCCAATACGTCATTTTATCTCCCACATAGCGCAGTCAGTGGCGAATGTGAGGGACCCAGGGCTGTGAAGTGGTCTGAAGGAGCTTTGCTGCCGTCTCTAATGAGGCCTCTTATCAGATGGATGAGACCCGTTATGGATGAGATGAGTGTCCAGTCTCTCCCCTTCATACTCTGATTACTACGCCACCATTACTCACCTGTCAAAGACATAAGACTTATAACTTCTGTAGAATGGCAATGAATTGCTTTGTCATTCACTTGGGGCCTCCTCGGGTTTTAGTGGTAGTTCCAGATTCCCACAATAATGGGAGTGCCATAACTCAGCCACGGTGTCCTCGTCTTTGTCGGGACTGAACATGTCCTTGTCCTGTGGTTATTGCAGATTATATCAAGAGCTCTATGTGCAACAACGGCTCCTGCTCGCTGAATAATGAGAACCCGTACGCCACCATTAGAGACCCCCCAGGAGTGGCCTGCAAGCACACAGAGAGCAGCTACGTGGAGATGAAGTCCCCCTCCCACCGCGAAGTGCCCTTTGGTGGCACTGCCACCCTCCTGGGCGGCGCAAGCAGGAACGTCTACGATGTCGGTGAGTGTGGGGCTGCTCTGGTGTGGGGGAGACCTCTCTGGTCTTGTCCCCCTATCACGGGCTTTTACTCTGTAAGCCTCTCAAGCTTTCATAAGAGGAACTGTGAGCTGCCTCTATATTGCATGTGCCCTCTTTACTCCTTGAGTCTGCCTGCTTCTATCCAGCTTCAGTATTTCTCATATTCTTCTCCCCCTGTCCTTTCCCCTCTCCCTCTGACCCCGAACTGTCCGCCGCAGAGCCAACGGTGAGCGTTCTGCAGGGACCCAATGGGATGGCCACCGGCTTCTCCCAGAGCCCCTACGACCTCCCTCGCAGCAGCAGCCACATCCCCAGCCACTACGACATACTGCCCATGCGCCACAGCCCCACGCACACACCCCCGCCGCCCCCAGAGAGCCCCAGCTCGCTGCTCTAGAGGCCAGACCCTCTGCCCCCCCCCCGACCCTGACAGTGCGCCGGCATTCAAGGCAACGTCCAGCCAACTCTCAACCACTGGCCCTCCCCCTGTCTCCGTGCGTGTTGAATTAAGACACTGAGATGCCGAGATGGAGGGATAGCCACAGCTCGTCTGGACCCTGTTGTCTTTGGCTCTCTCACTTTTACAGTACACTTCTGCAGCCGCCGAAGGAGGGAGGGGAGGGAAGAGGGAGGAGAGGACCGCCTCCGCAAGAGTCCCAACACACCAGCGATCATTCACCCATTTTATTTTCTCATATAAACTGATCACTCAAATGGCTGCCCAGCCTTTTTATGGACCTGATGAAGTGGAACATATGCTTCTGAACAGTGCTAAGGGCAGCCTATATGGATTGGGCGGACAGATTATTTCCAGGGAGAGAGTTATCCCCACACCCATATTTTAGCCCTATATAATATAGACTATTATTCAAGGGCAGTCAAGGGTTTAGAAAGAATATCCACTCGATAGTGGGTTTCTCTGCGGGAAGGTAGGTATAGTCACCTTGACCATGTCAGAGCAAATGAAGATCTTCTACAAACATACATTATACAGTACCAGAGTTTATGGGTTGTCACTGTGTGTGGAGTAAGCAGGGCTAACAAACATGCAGTGGTCATGATCTATTCCGCAGAATGCTAAACGATGTTAAACCTGAGCATCCGTCTGAGAGTGGATCCAAACTGATAAAGCATGGATAAATAGTAAGATATGGTAATGATCCTTTATTCACCGTTATCCAGCAGTTATCACAGAGTTACTAACTTGATACCTGTACAGTATGTACAGCTCAAGGGTTTTTCTTTCTCTAAATAAGGATGGGTTGCCCAGTTTATCTGGACATGTATTGTATTCGGGTCACCGGAGTTGATGCATCAGTACATTATTGAGAGTTACATGCACAGGTGTCAAATTAGGATGTGGCCCACAGTCAACTGATCCGATCTTGTGTTTGTTTTCTGTGTGAAAGCATTTTTCTTGACCATGTCTCAGTTTACATATTTGAAATCCTTGGGTGTTAAGGGATTGCTTTGACCGTTATGTTTTGTATTTATAAAGCAATGTTGCTTTATTTATTGATTTATATTAGTGATGGTGAATTTTCTTAATGTGACACTAGAATTAAAAAAGAGGAAGAAAAAGATGCGCATGATCAGATAATGGATACCCAACAATGTAGATAACACACACTTTTATCTTGTGAGATGATCAGTGTCATTTTGTGCACCGTTTTTGAGGTTATTTAAATTGTTATTTCTCTCTCTCTCTCTCTCACACCTCTGTCAGATTGTAAATTGCAAATAGGGCATCATCTGACCAATTCAGACCCACAAATACCCTGTGTAGTAATTACAATGGGAACCATGTGTAAAAAAAAATCCATGTCGAAAATGGTTTACATTTTCATCAGTCTCATTAATTTTTTTATTTTATTCAACTGAACTTATTCATTCACTGTGTGAATTCCATTTCACCCTATGTAGAAGCAATAACATGTTGACAATCGATGCCCATACAGCATTTCATTAGTGCTGGACATTATGCCATCTTTGACCAGTGTGGTGTGACAGTGGATCATGTTTTGCGTGACTGTTTTTCCTCTTTAAGGAAGGTATTTCCCGTTGCTGTCATCTCAATGCTGCTTGTTGTTTTGGTACATACATTTTAAATTAAAAGCCTATTCTGCCATCAGAAACCAGTCTCAGTCAGGTTCATGTCTTAAGAGTAGTTCAACATGTTTGCCTTTCTCATGTCACCTGTTAGAAAGTGATGTTATTCCCCTAGTAGCAGTACTTGAGGCTGTAGTAGGACATCATAGTATTGAAGTGGAAAATAGCATCTTAATTTATTATCCTCTTAGCAGTATAATTCCATCACAAGCAATTTTAAACATTGGCGGTTTATGCTGACGTGTGGAAGATTCCAACCTAATAAATTAGAAATCCTTACATACTCAGGTTTATGTTTGTATAAACTGGAAAACCGGGAGAAAAGTAAGCCTGATATTGCATACTAACCATTTTTCACCTGCTTCTATAGGAAGCCTATAGGAAACATCTTCTATATAGGAAGCCTATAGGAAACATCTTCTACAGGAAGCCTATAGGAAACATCTTAAGATTCAGGAATGGTGTTATGTGTCCAAGTAATCCCCATGAGGCCTTTCCAGCCTGAAGGTGATAACGGACGTATACCTACCATTGGGAACAATATTGATACATTGAATCAAGAAGTATCTGGTAATACATTGGTTTGCTCTACTTGTTTAATCCAGGGGGATCATAGCACTATCGACGCAACAACTCGCCACTCAGTCCAACGTCCTCGCTGACTTTTTTTTCAAGCCCTCTCCTTTTTATTGCGGTCCCGATATGAAAGGAGACTGGTGTCGTATAGCTCCGGACTCCTCTGTTTACGTAGTGAACTGAGTCTACACCTGTCCTGTCTGGTTGTATGGATGGGTGTGACGTGGTGTAATGCCACGTGTGTGTGTCTCAAGACTCACACACTTCATCACTCAGTGACTCACTCCCCCAACGCCGCCACACGTGCCATGGTCCTCTGTACTTGTCTTTTATTTTATTTTGCAGGTTCTTGAATTATCCTTGAGGCTGAACTATTCATGTGATTTCCCAGACCAAGGCAACAACTACACTGGGATGACACTTAACATGATAGCATTCAGATGATAGTCTTTGAGAGTCGGGGGAGATGCTGAAAGGTTAAAAGTTGAAATGACATGCATAAAATAAATGCTTGCCAGCTTTCTACTGAAAAAGGTGCTGAGAACACTATTCATGTTCAAATGTGGTTATAATGCTGGGGAGCCGCCCTTCAACAGTGGCAGTGGGCCATAAAAAAGGAAAATTCCTGTTTTCTTGAATTGTTTGGACCCATCTAGATTGTGTTTGAAATAATGCATAGTGTGTCATCCAATTTCTATAATATGCACTCCCCTCCTCTGTTCAAGTCATTATTTAGGGTTTCCAACTTAGTCCATTAGATGTTCCAGTGCTGTGACCCTAATTAGTGAGTTGGTTGCACCTGTGTTTACCCTGCCTTTTAGACACAAAATGGTTGCTGGGGAAATCACTTCCGTGTTCTTTCCAAGCGATACATTTACGTTCACACTGTAAATCCAGATAGACTTTAAATAGTTGCCTCAGTAGACTAATACTAAAACACCGAGAGGAGAATTCATTAAAGCAGTGGTTCCCACGGGGCTCCGCCTGGTGGTCCGCCAGAGCCTTTAAGGTAAGTTACACAACTATAACCTATTATATCTCTCAGGAAGACTGCTAATGGTCCTTTGTGCAATTATCCCTGATGAACGAGTCTAGTTTAAATGTTGTAATTTCCCATAAAAGCACATGCAGTTGTGCAGATGTGTTAGAACTGTGCACGTGCATGCGCGCACACATGCACACAGGTGCTTGTGTGGTACAACAATAAAACCTATGTAGGAGTAATTCCAAATGTAAAAGTATGTGCTGTCCTCCATTTCTTCGTCATTTCCGCTCTAATGAAGCACACACTCACCTGGACTTCAGCTTTTAGCATCAGCCCACAAAGAGGAGAGATGGAAAGTCTATGGCCGGGCATTTTGAATACACTTTTTAACCTATTCACCCCTTCCTCTCCTGCACTGCATCTTACAGAGCAAAGTGGACACAGTCTATTCTTCCTGCTCTTATGCCTGTCACAGGTCTACATTTCCCTCTTAGCCAGTGGTGGATGAGGAAGTAGCTGAAAGCCACACTTCAGTGAAAGTAGGCCTATACATCTTACCAGAAAATGAATTTGGGAAGTTGTCTCCTTGAGTAAAAGTCTTAATACTGCGTTTTGGTGAGAGGGACACAGTTTGGCAGTTGGCATTGCAACTGCATAATGGTGAAAGCATATTGACAACAAGATACATGTCAATAACAAAGTGAAATGGAAATTATGCTATGTAGTAAGTAGATGATCCTATCTATTTTGCATTGTAACGTGTTACAGGAGGGTTACCCTAACCCTAACAGATTAGACTGACTTTTGTGTTGATGCTCAAATAGGCCTAATAAGTGATTTGGTCATCTGCTAATATAATTAATGTGGTGGTTTCTGGCTCAGAGAGGGACAAGAAGACACCGGTGTATCTCCCAACACAGAGATCGGGGAGGGGGGCCTATAAGCTTCTCAGCCCCAGGGCCTATAGGCAGGTTAAGGCGGGTCTAGCTGTCCATGATGGGACTAAAGACTCTGACGGCATCTTTGGTGTGTTCTCAGCAGGCTGCACCTGCATACTGGGTGACATGTCACTTTCACTTCTACCTGATCTGCTTCTGAGAGAGGCTGTGCTAGATGTCTGTGAGGTAAGAGAAAGACCACTGAGAGTATCTGTTAACATAAAAGACACAGAAAAAATATTACTGGCATCCGACTATCTATGTTAAGACGAGTTTGATCCTTGTATTGTCCCAGTCAATTATTCCCTGAGCTACAGGAGCCTTACATAATGTAATCACCAGATAGAATCTGATAGGCTCCCATTTAAACATGTATTGTTTGACTGCACTCCGTTGTGCAGAAACCAAAGGTATACTGGCTGGGTCCATAGCAGAGCTCAGCTGCAGATCTTCATTGCCGTCACGTCCTGCTGCAGGAACTGTGAGGATCCAGCCTACCAAGGCCACATGTCTCATTGATTATTAGCCATTTATGGCGCATAATCATCAGTCATCCCAATCAGGCAGATCACTGTCACTCCTGTGTCCATATGCTATGCGCTGCTCACAAGTTCATACACCTCATCAAACATAAAGAAATAATCAAATAAGCCATTTAACAAAGTAAGGCCAGAGTAATAATATACAGAGGAAGAGCTTGATCTAAAAATTGATGAAGGATGGAGGAGAACTCACCAGTAAGAATGGCCTGCAAAGCTGTCTCTTTAGTGAAATCCACATTCTCTATGCAACAGAAAGAACATCAAATTATTCCAGTTGCTGTCATTTAAACCACAATTATGCACGCCCTCAAGGCAGAGTGAAAAGAAGAAGAAAGAAAAAACTGTCTGACATGCAGGGACAGACATTTCTTAACACTAGAACTGTCAAGATTATAGCCTCCCAACCACCAAGTCTAATTTATCCACTGCAATTAATTGCATTGGTCTGAAAAATTGCAATAAAAACTGTACTTCAGCAAGTCACGTCTAAAAGAATCCAGATAAATCATGTGTTAATTAAAAAAAAAAAAAAAAAACAGCCAAGAAAGGCAAATTCCACATGCTCAAAAATTTTGCCCCAGACATTACTCTTACCTAAAATTCAATTAAAAGTAATATTGATTTTGTTGTTTTGTGCTATTTATGAACGATTAAGAGAATTATGCATTGAGAGAAACATTTCAGACTGGGGATACGCTTTATAATGTGTTGTGTCTCACCCATACTCCATCTGTGTTAAGTGCTCTGAGATGACGCAGGTTGCTTTTATTGCCAGCAGCATGATATTGCTGTCAACAGGGTCCTTTAGCTCTGTGAGCCAGTGATCCAGGTCAGGTGCTTATAGAAATGTCGTACAAGCACACAGCCCAATGGCGCCACCTGACGAGGTGAAGCCAACAGGGAGATAAGTGGCTTGAGAAATGCACAGGGGCGTAGCAGCCATCATTGGCCCCCAACAAAGGGGGGTCTATGGATTGGTCTCCCTCCGTTCATTCCATTAGTCACACCGTAGTCCCAATTGTTTTTCATCTAATCTAAAGTAATCTCCTATACACACCTTTTGCACAGTAACCATTTTGACATGTCATAGCGAGGCAAACACAGGTGTAACTAATAACATTAATGATGGTTGATGGAATTCCATTCCAATGAGACAGCATGCACAAGGGCCTTGGCACTGAACACCTAAATGGAATGGTGTTTACCCTATGACACCTCAAAATGGGCTGCTGTGAAAAAGTTCTAATACTGACCCCTTGCCTACTTTAATTTTTCAATGAGAGTCAGTGTTGATATCGAAAACTAAAATAAACTTTAAAAAATGAAAACAGAGTTCCAGGTTTCATACAGACATTACAAGATGAAATTCAAGGACTTTCAACTACTTTTTCCTAGCATTTTTTAAGCAAATGATTCATTTTCAAATATAAATTTGCCCCAAAGGGGGCATCAAATTTGAATTACGACGTGTGCCTTAAACAAGTCAATTCTACTATCAATCCTGTGAGCTGGAGAGGAAAATATTTGTCCAATGTCAATTTAAATATGGAGTTTTAATGGTAGTAAATGTAGCAAAACAGGGCAGACGGGTCACTGAGCCCGAAAAGTGCAGGGCTAATTATCTAGTCAATAAATCGCATTTATTTAACATGATTTATGTACACTATATAGCACACCGACATGTATAATAGTTACATCAATGTGTTTTTCTTTTTTTGTTTCTGTGTTACCCTGTCCTTTCGACACAAAATGGCCACTGTGAAAAAAAATACCACCATTATGAAAATGATATAATTGACCTTTTTCACAGCAGCCATTTTGTGTCTAAAAGCCAGGGTGCATGGGGCCCTCATTAATGTTTTGGTTGCACCTGTGTTTACCCTGCCCTTTAGACACAAATGCAGCTGTGAAAAAGATCCATTACATTTAGGTTCACCCATGGAAACACATGAAGATTGTTTAAAAAATGTAATGTTTAAGATCTCTGTGACTCTAATGGGAAGTAGACCCATGTCCAAAAAGGCTTGTCAGTTTCCACTAAACTGTGCATATTGATAATGACCACACAATGGCAGCAGAGGGCAAGTGAGCTGGTTCAGTTGAGTTCTGCTCTGACAATCTTCTGTACCAAAGGAGTTCTGCTATTTTTTTTAGTAACTTTTCTACAACTGGCTGTTCTAATTAAACTTTTCTTTGTACAGCAGTAGCCTATGTCAATATAATCAGCAGTCCAGGTCTGAGTAGAATACTTTGTGGAATATACAGTATTTGTTCGTCTTGTGCCTATTATGGTCATTGTGTGACATCTAACAACCACGTCCAAGTTCCTGCTGCATTACATTTAAATAAATTTAGCTTACAGTGGGCTAATGGCAGAAGAAATATTCTGTCTAGCCTATAGGATGCCAGAAGATATTGGTTTCCAGGCATTAACCGTTAGGTGACTTCACAACTGCGCACTCATGAGCACTTTATTAGGAACACCATACTAATATATAGGTATCAGCTTTCAGCTCAGTGTCAACCAATCTGCCTCAAGATTCACTGACTGTGTGTTGTATTCTGAGATGCTTTCCTGCTCACCACGGTTGTAAAGAGGTTATATGAGTTCTGTCTCCTTTCTGACAGCTCCAACCAGTCTGGCCATTCTCCTCTGACCACTCTCATCAACAAGGCGTTTCTCTGTCCGCAGAACTGAGGCTGACTGGATGTTTTTGTTTTCACACTATTCTGTGTCAACTCTAGAGAGACTCTGCAAACTCTAGAGACAGGAAAATCCCAAGAGATCAGCATTCAGAAATACTCAAAACAGCCCGTCTGGCACCACCAACCACCACAACGGTCAATCTCACTGAGATCACATTTTTCCCCCATTCTGATGTTTGATGTGAATGTTAACTAAAGCTGCTGACCTGTAGATACAGTGCACTGCTGTCACATGATTGTCTGAATGGATAATTGCATAAGCATGTGCAGGTTTTCCTAAAGTGCTCTATGAGGAGTATGTTCTCCCTGCATGAGACAAGACTAGATCATAAATATTAAGAAACTTGCTAGGCCTGGATCTTGTGAACTTTGTGATTCACAATGTATCATTGTGAACATAGTACTGTTTAAATTAATACTCAAAATCTTTGCTGTTGTTTGATTGGACCATTTTACACCCACATTGTCATATTGAAAAAGTAGACAAAAGTCAAGCCATCACAAAATCACCCAGTATACATAAATCTGCTTGTTTCCACAATAAAAATATTAAAACTCTATGGAGCTGTTTTGCCTGAAAGGGGAAAAAAAGGATCATGGCTCAGTATCTGAAAAGCGTTGGAAAAGCATGGAAGCACCTAAAGGATTTGTATTTGGAAAATTCTTTAGACCCTGTTGAATATTTTGTTAATTTCGTCATAGACATAGCACTACTATTATCTTACTAGGGATCTCGCACGCTCCGCGTGCTCAATTCCTAGGCTCGCCCGCTACACGGGCTCGCCCATCCTGCAGCTCGCCAAGCTGGCCCGGCAGCTCGGCTACTGTGTGGCCAATGAGACTGAGCATCACTGATGAGGATTTATGACATCACTGATGATGTCACACTGGGATTTATGACATCACTGATGATGTCACACTGGGATTTATGACATCACTGATGATGTCACACTGGGATTTATGACATCACAGTGGGACAGACAGGGACACAGGGCCCCAGCTCCCATTTATATACTGATGATGATGATTATAAACATTGTGGACTGAAGGCTTATTTTTTTATTCATTTGTGCAGTGGTCCAGGCAGAGCATGATTAAAAATAACGACACACGTAGTCTCACCCCTCATAGACGTTTATTTCATTGTCAGAGCTGCCAGCGTTAATTGTCACTAGTGACGTCAGTGGAGTATAAGTGGTCACGTGATCCGCGCAGTCGGATAAAGCGCTTCTCGAGCCAAGTGTAGGGCTGTAGGCTAGGCTACTGCCTGTTTTGCTCAGATGCGTCTGTCGAGCGCTATTTTATTTTTATACTAACAAATGCAGAAAGAAATCAACGGACCAAACGAGAATAACATTCCATTTGACGTGAGAGGTATTTCGGTAGATTCGACAGATCAATAACCGTCGTGATCCAGAGATGTGAGTAAATTAGAGATTAGAGGCTATTTTCTGATTTAGAATAAATAGAAATGAACGTAGTTTACACGTGCAATGTTTTTAGTTATGGTCGTTTTTATTGCTTGTAGCCTAGATGTGTTAATCGTTTGCTTTGTGGTGAGATTATAGCCTATCTTTGTTAGAATAGCCTACTGGATGATTTTTTTTTTTTGTGTGTGTTTGTTGGATGCCTTGATTAAAAGATAATTGATTGCACTATAGATAATATTATTGCATTCCAGATGTATGTGTGTAGGAGTGAGTGATTATACAATACTTCACCGTGCGCCCATCGCAGCCGTGTGTGTGTGTGCACTGTTTACAGTGAGCGAAGTCATGGAAGGTTATTCCCCTTTAGATGCTCCATAAGATGGCTTCTTCTAGGTGGAGTACGAGAAAACCCGGCGTAGGCTATAATAGCGACTGGTCTGATGTGTGAGAGTTGGCCATTGCTGATTGTCTGATTGATGGTGGTAGACCAACAAATGCCAAACACGAACGAATTACAAGTATTGGTTTGGCTCTGGGATCCTTTCAGTTGTAGGCTACTTGTGTTTTTGTATGTCCAGCAGCACTTGGTTAGAATTCCCCCCTCGCTCCATTCCGATGGGGTGAGTGTGGTTTCCTCATCAAGTAGTATTCCTGTCAAACACAAGGAATGTCGGCGTGTTAAATGGCTGAGATGAGGGGTGAGGGCTGCCTTCATGGCTAAGAAGGAACAGATGCTGAGTGAAATGTTTTGGTGTTCCCTAGCTCCCTCCCATCACACAGTGCCCATCCTCCCCGACCCCCTGCTATTCGCACAGTCCTAAACCCTGCCACAGCCCAGTGGCTGCCTGCTAAACAGCCTCAGTGCCATTTGCCACTGTCTCTTGGGCCATATTATTTATACACTGTCATGCAGAAAGCAAAGGTCAGAGGCATTCATTTCACATCACAAAATCTCATTAGTATATACTGACGGGACTTGTGTCAATATATTGAAAGGTTTAATATGGCAAAACCCTTCTGCTGTTTGAGGAAGAATGTCACAAAACTGTTGTTCCTTGCACATACATCAAAAGCATGGAAGATATTTTAAAGTTTTAATCTCATGCAATCATTTTGTGTTTTTTCCCCCTCTCAAATGTTTAAACTTTGAACACCAGCATTTGTATTTTTTGTTGAACAATAGAGGTGACTCGTCAAAATAGCGGATGTGAATAGGGAAGTTTTTATTTGAGGACATGAAACACTTTGAAATCGCCGTTGAGAAACAGGCTTGTTAGCTGGTGAGAGGATATCCGCTCTCTCCTTATTTGGGCTGCTTCATGAAGAAACACTCAGTTCTGTGATGAAGGAAATGATTGCCCAGATCTAGGAAGTTTCTGAGTCACTGAGTTCTCTTGAACTTCCTTTGCAATTTGATATGACAAATATAATATTTAGACCCTGTTGAATAATTTGTTAATTTCGTCATAGGCACTACTATTATCTTACTAGGGATCTCGCACGCTCCGCATGCTCAATTCCTAGGCTCGCCCGTCCTGCAGCTCGCCAAGCTGGCC
Source organism: Poromitra crassiceps (assembly GCF_964638095.1). Taxonomy (NCBI): domain Eukaryota; kingdom Metazoa; phylum Chordata; class Actinopteri; order Beryciformes; family Melamphaidae; genus Poromitra; species Poromitra crassiceps. Next base: position 24,654,993 of record NC_139636.1, read on the forward strand.
CGGCAGCTCGGCTACTGTGTGGCCAATGAGACTGAGCATCACTGATGAGGATTTATGACATCACTGATGATGTCACACTGGGATTTATGACATCACTGATGATGTCACACTGGGATTTATGACATCACTGATGATGTCACACTGGGATTTATGACATCACTGATGATGTCACACTGAGATTTATGACATCACAGTGGGACAGACAGGGGGGCCCCATCTCCCATTTACATACTGATGATGATGATTATAAACATTGTGGACTGAAGGCTTATTTTTTTATTCATTTGTTCTATGTGCAGTGGTCCAGGCAGAGCATGATTAAAAATAACGACACAACATGTAGTCTCACCCCTCATTATGAAGACGTTTATTTCATTGTCAGAGCTGCCAGCGTTAATTGTCACTAGTGACGTCAGTGGAGGATAAGTGGTCACGTGATCCGCGGGCTGTAGGCTAGGCTACTGCCTGTTTTGCTCAGATGCGTCTGTCGAGCGCTATTTTATTTTTATACTAACAAATGCAGAAAAAAATCAACGGACCAAACGAGATTAACATTCCATTTGACCAAGACAAATGTGATATACGTGCTAATGTTAACATCCAAGGCGTTTAAACCTTCAGAGCACATCGTTGGTATGGCACACAGCTCATTGGTAGACTCGTTCTTAACCTGAACAATGTTCAAATCTCTTTTTAGGATCTGAGTGAGAAATGTTCCGTCAGGTTCAGTTGCAATGCTGTTGCTATGGTGAGGATTAGATATAATTTTAGGTCTGTGCTTCCACCTCCGGTTGAGGGGGTGGAATAGACACAGTGGATGCCGTGTTATAGCTGGAGATTACATCTATATTTAATCCTAAATCTTCCAAGTATTAGGCGCCGCATCTGCCATATCCCATCAGCTATATATTTAGTCACATTTGTGGAATTTGAAGGTGAATGTGTGGCTATAGTGCAGGTATTAAGCGGTGTGTCACAATATAGCTTTTTGATGTTGCTATTAAACAGAGATCACAATGGAAATGTGCCTCTTGAGATTGACAGCGTTGTTTCATTCCCGTCGTTTACCTTCTCACTGTCTTTGGTGTTGCTTCAGCAGCGTGCCACATGTAGACAAGGCCAGTTAAGCCCTAGTTTAGTACTTGTGTACAAGATGGACAAGATCTCACAAGTCGTTCACAGCCTGAGATCTCATCTGAGTCGCAAGGCTATTGGCAAACAATAATAGCTTAAAATCTTTGCTATAATAGTCATAACTTCAGCGAAATCCTTCTGATGAAGAGTCAATATGTGTGTCTTACAATGACTGACAAATTTGGAACCTTTGCTTTTTCAAAACTTTAATCCATTTAAAGAGCGCACAGCACTGTTGCTGTTGTTTTTTGTCACTCGGCATTCAGCACTTAAGGCATGACATAGATGTTCGGTTCAATATTTGAATCAATTACGAGAACCTGAGTGAACAAAAGACCGCAAAAGGATCATAAATAATGCAGACGTCTGATTGCTATCATAATGTTCCCTATATGAACAAAACCCCACTATTGGAGAACTGAAGGAGACGCAGCAGCAAAAGCTAGACAACTTTGAGGTATTTGGCTGGCTGAGTCATTCTTTGTGTCATTCAGTTAGCCAACAATGCACTCAACACTCTTGCACAGTACTGTTAAGCTGAATCAAAACATCATAAGACCATAAACAACTTTGTAATAACTATGCAATAGTCCCATCACAATTTGGGGAGGGGGGGATTGTTGCCTCCACTGAGTTACAGGTACAACAGATAGGAAAGTCGCACTGAATTCCTTGGCAAATTGTTTTTTATTATAGTTTGTATTATTGGTCGGCCAGTGGTTTCTGATAGGCTTATAGTTTGTATTATTGGTCGGCCAGTGGTTTCTGATAGGCTTATTGTTTTTATTATTGGTCGGCTAGTGGTTTCTGATAGGCTCGGATACTGTAGTCATGTAACTCAAGCTAACTGTTTTTTGGATGTCGAGCAAATCAATCACAGATGGTTGGATCATTCCCACCGCATGACTTCCATAAATGCTGCAAAGCGCTTACTACAGTACCCTACTATTTCCATGTTTTCATGTTAGTTAACATGTTATATAGTTTCATTCCCTGGGCCTACAAGCAGTGCTTTGGTTTTGGGGGGGAACGGCATACAGTGCAATTAGCCTTGAAGCCAGTGGAGGCCAAAGCTTTAAGTGGGCGAGGTGAGATATGGACAGCGCTTCTTGTACGCCATGATTCCTAGCGACACGTGACACGTCCAGAAGAGAGGAGGCGATAGCTTAACGCGAACTCCCTCATATCCAAGAGGGAAAATAATAGGCAGCTGTTTATCACTTTGCTGGTGGAGTGTGGAGGAACTGCTGAGAGAGATAACACAGACTCACAATAAGCTTGCCCAGCGCAGAGAGGGCTCCCCCAGTAGCATGCATCCCACACACGCTCCTCTCCTCTTTCTATTTTCATGATACTGTTGTTGAGCGTTGCTGAATATACCGTCTGAATATGGCTCTCGAGAGCTCTGCAAAAGTCAAGGTTTTTGCTGCGGCACAGCACAGTCTCTCCCTACCTTGGTTATGGTACATTACCTTTCAACACATGCTCAGTTCTTTTTTTCACAAGGCATGTGTTTTATTTTACATAATCGGTCATGGCATATAGCAAGGTCATGGTCTTAAGCACTCCCATATTTTGTGTTGAAATATGGTGTTTTTGCAAGACAGGAATGCATTCTAACTACTTCCAGATGCTCTCATTATATACGGTAGTGTTCTTTATTTTCTTCAGTGTAGTGTATGTCATGCAGGTTACAGTATGTAAGTTATATTATTATCGTTAGATGCTGCGTGGCATACATTCATTCTGACAATTAGTAAAGCAAGACAACTAATACAGCAAATAGTGAGTGAATTTTAAAGAGTGATTTAAAAGGTGATACTGATGTATTGGACCTAGGCGCTCCAGGCAAGGCCGTTCCCTGCTGGCAAAGGCTTCTTCTCTTGTTTTCAATTCAAGACTATACCCAGCAATTTGATGACAAGGCATAACTGAAGCTCTGCTTCTTCCCTCCCCCTCTCTCTCCCTCGCCGGCCGGCAGCCCACAGTGTGGGAATGGGAAATGATGGAGGAGAAAGGGCCTCGTGTAGCTGAATACTTTGTGGTCGCCGGACTAACGGATTCGCCCAAGCCCCTGGAGGACGAGCTCCATTTCGACGACGCCTGCCCCAGGTCCGCTAAACCCAAAGCCCCCATCACCGATGTGGCGGTGGTGATCCGCTCCCTGGGCGAAGAGGTACCCCAGGGCTTCACGTGTGTGGACAGCACCCCCTCTGGCCTCTCTGCAGACCTCAACGGAGCCACCCTCAGAGGCCCGCAGATCTTCCTGTGCTTCAAGCGAGGCAGAGATAAGCCTCCGCTGACGGACCTTGGGTGAGTAATAATCCTCAGTCACTGAGCCTTTACACTAATCACCTGCCCATCTTGGGTCACTGTAGACTAAGCTACTTTTATGCACATCCACTGGTTTGACCCTGCAGGGGTTATATTAAAAAGGCTCCCCAGTAACTTCATGCTGCACCGGTGCGGCCACAATCACCAAATGGTTGTTTTAAGCCCGGTTTGTCTCACTTGTGAATTTCATATTAAAAGCCGCCACCAACCGTGCCTTGTATATCTCAGGGTTCTGTATGAGTGGAAGGAGAAGCTGAAGTCTGGATGTCACATAGTCCAGACCACGCCCTCGGGTCGCCCGGCCAACATTAGCAGCTCGTCCTCCCAGCGCATCTACATCACGTACCGCCGTGCCCCGCAGAGCCAGCCCCACACGTCACTGGCCGTCACCGATGTCTGCGTCATCATCCCAGGCAAAGGGGAGACACCGCCCCACACCTTCTGCAAGGTGGACAAGAACCTCAACAGCAGCATGGTGAGATAAAGCTCGAAGAACAATGCACTATTGTTATTGTATCTGGACAAGTAACAATGAATTGTTTTTCCCTAAATTCTGGTGGTCTATGTCTTTTCCCATGTTGCAGTGGGGATCCTCAGTCTACCTATGTTACAAGAAGTCTCTGGCTAAAGCCAACACAATTGCATACAAAGCAGGTAAAACCATATGGAATTTGTACTTTGAATTTAGCTTAATTTAGAATGCTTTGAGACGAGTAACCTGATTGTAAATATGTAAGTACCATTTAGAAACGAATAGAATAGAAACGAATAGAAACGAATAGAAACGAATAGAATAGAATAGAATAATTCTCCACAACATTGGAAATTTGCCTTTGGCTTCACCGGTTGGGTAAAATGTGACACAATACATGAAATAAAATACCATACAATACAGTACCACACACGGAAAACAATAGACATAGCCAACAATATCAAAACGTGTGAACAATGTGAAGAATGGAGGTGAAGACTGTGTTAGTCAGTGTTGTGTGTATCTGTGTACAGGTCTCCTGTGCAGGTACCCCGAGGAGGACTATGAGTCCTTCCCACTGCCCGAGTCTGTGCCTATGTTCTGCCTGCCCATGGGGACGACCATCGAGTGCTGGCCAGCTCACACCAAACATTCGCTCCCGGTCTTTTCCACATTTGTACTGACAGGGGCCTCTGGAGAAAAGGTAGAACCACCTACTTACATTGGCTTTAGCAACAAATATGTTCTTCATCTTTTTCACTCTGCCATGCCAAGCTGCACTGTTTGTCTCATTTCTCTTTTCTATCGCACAGAAGCTGACAACACACACACACACACACACACACACACGTGCGCACACACGTACGCACACATGCACGCACGCACAGACACACACACACACACACACACACACACGTGCGCACACACGTACGCACACATGCACGCACGCACGCACACGCACACGCACACACACACACACACACACACACGCACGCACACACACACACACACACACACACACACACACACACACACATATTGCAAAGGAAATCCCCACTGTTTACAGACTTCGCGGAATGATTTCCTGCTAAGTCACATCATCATTAATTATGCGCTTGCCCCAAAGCTGGTTTCAGTTTTTGTGTCCATGCAACATTTCACTTTCAGTTCTCTCTCTCTCTCTCTCTCTCTCTCTCTCTTTCTCTGCCATAGCAATTGTCCCTTCTGGATTACCGTAATTTGTTGATGAGTAGTATTTCTAAGAATAGTGGACAGTCTTAATCAACTTCTAAATGCTGACTGGAATCAGAAATAGTCTGACGTTTGTGTTTGGAATACTAAAAGGTGGTGCCCTTTGAAAGCAATGCAGCATAAAAGGAATGTCCGCAGTTGGATCGTTTGAATAATGGATAGATAGCTCATCCACCACTTAGGTCGGTGCACAATTCAATGCAAAATGCCTCAGTGCACACTGCTCCCACAACCTCTAGTCTCCTGGCACTGGCATGCCTGGCATGTTTATATATACTGTCCAATTTTAGCTGCTTTTCCTTTGATGAAAATTCCCTACAGGAGTGGCCACATTATCATATTGTCCATATAAGGTGCTTCATTGCATTTTGAAGTACCGTAGGTATCACTGTTGTGGTTTCGTGTCTTCGTTTGCATCAGGATGTTACCATGGCTTTTTGTGTGTGTGTACATGCTAGCGATGGAACAATATATCAAAATTCACTATATTGCTATACAAAAATGTGACAATAGGCTACATGGGTTATTGTGGGGCAGAGACATTAATTGGAATATGAACTACATTTCACTCTGCTGTAATAATCAAACTTACATTACTTGAGCTTTTTAACAACATCTTTTAATTGTTTAAAGCAGCTACGAGCAAGATTTTCGATTGTTATTAAACAGTCTAAATTTTATATCAATGCATCACATCTTACCTCTAATAGTAGACGAGACCAACGCAGAGTAGTCTCGCTTGAACCCTGAGTGAATCGGCCAGTGTCAGTCTCTCTGTGGCCAGGGCAGATCAGGAAGTGAAATGAAACGGTTTGCAGCAGCCACTTCGGCCATAACCACAAAATAACTTCCAAAAAACCTGTTAGAATATAATGAGAGATGTTCGCGAGAGTATGCATGGCGTTCTCCTTGTTTATGGTATGTTGCTAGGCAGCGCGAACGGGGGAATGCAGGCAGCTGCGTTTCACTTCCGGGTTTCACTTCCGGGTTTAGCCGGTCCGGCGGTAAGGAGAGAGAGAGAGAGAGCCCCCTGTTGACGCGAGTTTAGACAGACACAGACTTAAGAGAGCAATCTCCGATTCACACGGCTTTGGTCTCAGCTACTATTATAGGTAAGATGTGATGCATCAATATTGTAATTATACTGTTTAATAACAATCGAAAATCTTGCTCGTAGCTGCTTTAAACTTTACATTCTAGCAAGCCAATGTTTCTCTATGTGGATAGTCACACTTATACCACCTTCTTGTGCAGGTGTATGGTGCAGCCATCCAGTTCTATGAGCCATACTCAGAGGAGAGTTTGACTGAGCGTCAGCGGTCTCAGCTGGGCCTCCAAAGCTCTGACCTTGGCCCTGATGGCACCAGGAGTGTCCACAGCAACAAGAGCATCTGTCTGCTCTCCCACTGGCCCTTCTTCGAGTCCTTCAGGAGCTTTCTCACTTTCCTCTACCGATACTCCATCTCTGGGCCGCACGCACTGCCTATTGAAAAGTGAGCACCGTTATTACTTTGTTGAAGTCTGTGGGGTCACTCTGGGTCAAAGGTGATTTAGTCTTAGTCTTAGTCTCGGGATCAAAGTTCAGGAATCTCAGATCTGTTGTCTTTTTTTTTTAATCCACAGGCACATCTCTCACTTCATGCAGACCGTCCCCTTCCCCTCCACTCAGAGACCACGCATCCTCGTGCAGGTGAGCTTGAAACTTCAAATTTGGCGTGAGTAAAGTGATAGCTTCAATTCTGCATCTGCGTGTATGCTTTGTTCGGGGGGTGATACAGTATATGACTATATTTCCATGTGCAATACACTATAGTCGTGAAGTTCCTTCCCCCCCACCCTCTGATTATCAGTACTTTGTGTAAAACCAGAACTCTCCTGTGTGTCGTTCCCAGCTATCTCCACATGACAGCCTGATACTCAGTCAGCCTGTGTCGTCTCCACTGCCTCTCAGGTACTACTGACATATCAGTCAAACTGCAACATTATACATATGCCAACATATATGCTATCTTGATTTTGATCCATTTGTCTATTTGTGTTTGTGTGTGTGTGGTAGTGGTGGAAGCCTCTCCACGTTACTACTGAATCTGGGCCCTAAGAACGCAGCCACTCTGTTGGTACTGGCCGTCACTGAGCACAAGATCCTGGTTCACTCCCTCCGTCCAGCTGTGCTGACCAGTGTTACAGAGGCCCTTGTGTCTGTGAGTCACTTTTTCTTTACACCAATAATCCTTATATATACTGGATAAAAAAAGGTATCAGGATACAGGTCCATATAGGGAGGGACCACACACTCCACAAAACTGCAGGAAGACCGACTTACTTCAAAGGTTCATTATTTATTTGAAAAAAGATATCAGAACAACGCATTTTGCAGATGCGCTTCATCAGGTTCATTCATAAAATGAGAGTGATGTCATACACCTTTGTAGCGGGCCGTATGGTAGAATGACCCTAGCCTAGGTAAACCCAGCCCCCACGTGACCTGCTCTCTCAGTTCCCAGTCACTAGCAAGCAGGGTGAGCCTGAGAGCAGGTCACTGGGGGCTGGGTTTACCCAGGCTAGAATGACCCACCCCTAAACACATAGCTCAATCAATCAATTAGCACAATACAAGTAGAGAATGAGAAGAAGTAGGAAAACGTGTAGAAAAGAAAACAGTGCAAATATGTGAAACCGTAATTCGCCAATTGGCTATATTAAAAACATTTATATATGTGACAAATCATGTCTATATATAGAAAAATATATCTATAGGCTATATATACATGTGGAAGACATTAGTCGCCCCAGTCTGCTGATGTGCAGCACACACACAGCAAACAAGGGGCACACAAAAAGCTCATAAAGGCTATTCGTACCCGTGTATGAACAGACACTCGTATTATAAATGGACTAAAAGTCCAAAGACACCTCATACTATGGGCAACTGAATACATATATGTTTCACTGAGCTCAATACATAATTTCAATAAGGGCCAGGCAATTGCACCAGCAATGTTAGAGATACATAAATTGTCAGATATATCTAGAGAGGAAGAACTAGAGAATGCAATGACAATGATACTTGTGATTGTGATTATTGGTATGATAGGAGGCAGAGCTGAGACATCACCAAAGCTCCCAGAATCACAGTAAAGAATACTCTCTTGGTTATTTGCACCTCTGAAATGTCTTCTTCAAAATGTGCATAAATAATATTAAAAAAAGAGGAGAAAGGAAGAAAGATTGCTACTTAGCTCCTTGTGTCAGATCAGCTATATCTCTTCTGTGGTCACCATATATTGGATCTTATCGATGCATTGCACTGATGGAGCCATCTCCACCACCTTTCAGATGATCTTCCCCTTCCACTGGCCGTGCCCCTACATCCCTCTGTGCCCCCTGGCCCTGGCTGATGTCCTCAGTGCACCATGTCCATTCATTGTGGGCGTGGACTCCCGATACTTCGACCTGTACATTCCCCCCGCTGACATCAGCTGTGTGGACCTGGACACCAACACCATCTACCAGTGAGTGACCTCTGACCTCAGCCGCCCTGTGATTGATGGCCACACCCACCCTAAAATGGTCTTCTCTTATCTGAGTTTCTTTTGAGGATAGGATCATTGAAGTTCTTCTCAAGGTTATCGGTATCTGTCAGCTAAAGCCTCCCTTATGTAACGAGAGGAATGTGAAATATTCTTATTGCATACAAAATAACATTGGGGTACTGCTGGTCTCCCACATGAATGCAAAAGATATTTTGTGGGGAGATTAAATTGTCAGTACTGGTGTCAGTGAGTCTGTCTCCCTCCCTATATCTCTCAGTGCTGTTTTATGGGTGTCCTCCCCGTGCAATGAAAACCATATGTGTTTTCAGGAAAGATGAGAAGAAGGCTTTAACGTGGAAGATCTTGCCCAGGAGAGCCTGCAAACATCTTCTGAATACCTTGACCAAGCTCCACCAGCAGCTCATCGAGGGTGAGTCCAGTCGGAAAGTCAGAAAGTGTATTAGGGTTGTGGTGGAGAACGAGGTTTCTTCTTGACCTTCTGCTAGTTGTCTTCACTGCACATTTGGCACATTGTGGTAAAAGCTCCTAAAAGTGTCACGCCAGCTAACCAAAAATGTCTTCAGCGTTATTAACATTCATTGTTGCAAGCAGTACATAGATTTCAGTAAAGAGACTAACAAGCTGTTGTTTGGTTAGCTAATGTATTGCCCCTTGTTCCTGTGAAATAGGCTGAACTGCAAAACAGAAAGGAACCAATCAATTTTTCGTAGCGCCTTCCACTGAATATTTTGTGACCATGTGTTGTGGAGGTGTTCACAATATCCCATTCAGGTGTTTCCATTCGTCTCACGTTTAACACTCAGGTGGCCAGCTGAACAGGGAGGATGTGCAGATGGAGCACGCGGTGACGGACGACGAGCTCGACGGCGGTAAGAGCCTCCACACTCTGGAGCTGGAGATCCAGGAGTCCTTCCTGCGCTTCATGGCAGCCATCCTGCGGGGGTACCGCTCCTACCTGCTGCCCATCACCCAGGCCCCCTCCGAGAAGACCACCGACGCCAGCTCCCTCTTCGACCATCAAGGTAGGCCTCGCGGTCCCCTCGTCAGACAGACCTCAGTCTTGTTGAGCGAGTTGAATGTCATGTTAGATGTCATTATAAAACACGCTGACATGCTGTATCGCTGCCCTGCCCTCGTGTAACTGAGTTGTGTAGTGGGTCAGGGAGTTTGGGTTTGGAGCCACACCATCAAAGTTTGGCCTAAATCACCACTGTAATGACTCATTGGGATTTAGCTTTGAGCATCAGTGGAAATTAGGCATGGTTGACATGTCAGAGACTCGACTGTGATTAACAGCGCAATCTCTCCGCACATCTGTGTGCTCTTACGCAAGCCGACTCAGCAGAGAACCGGAGAACAACTTGTTTCGTGCAGCAGGATTCTATTTCCTGTAAGTGTGGCTGCTTCATTGTTGCTCTAAGCGTCCGCGCCTTGACCCCCGAATGCACACATTATCCATTCTGTATCAGCTTGACAAGGGACCGACAGGCTGTGTAATTATAAGCAGCTAAGCAGTCTGATACTGATGTCTTTATGGTCACCCACTTGTCATCTTCATACACCTGTCGTTATGTGGTTATTCTTTCCCAGGATTTCTGAAGAGCAGAGACCGTTCCCATCAGCGGTTCTACTCCCTCATGACCAAGACTCAAATGTTCATCCGTTTCATAGAGGAGTGCTCCTTTGTCAGTGATAAAGATGCTAGCCTGGCTTTCTTCGACGAGTGCGTTGATAAGGTGAGTTTGGCTGCTCATCTGTGTCGCAATGTGTGGTTGGAACAATTCAACAGAAGAGATGTATTTCTGCTGTTTCAGAACAATATTCCAGTGAGAGTAGTTTGGTCTTGCCTCTGCCCATTCACTGAACTTCGCCAAAAGTTAGCCAAAATCTGGAGTGTTATATAGCCACCTTGCCAACATGCTACCATAACATGCTTGGTACCAATCGATGCCTTAGGTCTTCTAGTTTCATATAATACCAGAAACGTCACTCTGACTTTAAAACTGAGCCTGCTACAGCCTCTGAAAGCAGATGTTCAAAATTGTGATATTTCCCGAATATCGCAATTTTTTATATATATATATATATATACAGTATATATATATATATATATATTTTAGAGAAAAGATTACATGACCTCTCGAATTAAGATGTCTAATGTCTTGTCTTGTTTTATTTGAAGTTATTGGCAGCCGCAGAACTAATAAGCAAATGGCAGGAACTACCGTAATAGAAACAAGCAAAAAGTAATTAACACCCCAACATTTCCCTTGAGCCACTCATTAACACTAGCACTACGCTTTTGTCTCTCTTTCTTCAAAATGCCTTGTTGTCCTAATTTTCTTTCATTCTTTTGCCTTTCTTTTGGCAACTTCTTCTTCTCATCTCTGCTATGTGCCTTTCTCTTTCTGCTGCTGGTAGCTATTCACCACTGGAGCCAAGGTAAGCTTCCAAAACTTCAGATCTCGCCATTTTCTAGTCTAAACCTTTTGTGTTTTAAGCTCTTTGTTTTAAGTTTGAGACTCAGCTCCACTCAATGTGTGTGTGTGTGTGTGCGCGCGCGCGCATGCCTGTGTACTCACTATGAATAAATCATGGGGAGAGACAGTGAAGTTGAAATCGCATGAAAGGATAGGCTAGCGTGCGCTTTAGCTGTCCCTGCACGTTAGCGATCTTAGTGTGCGTTATTGAATCAAGTGGCATTAGAATGGACTACACCGAGAGGTTATGCAGAACTACTGTAGAGTCCGAGGTGACGCTGAGATAATGAGATTAATTATTTGTTCTTGTCGTCCCACATTAACTCTGTGCATCGTCGCCTCTCCAACAGCCTCTCTGAAGTGTGCGGCAGAGGGATTGAGAAAGACAAAAACAGAAGCAATGATCCTTACTAGTTCTGACACAGTCATCCTGAATGCACTTTAACTGTTATGACTTTTGGTGTTTCAAATCCTATGGGATCTGGACTAGTGCATTCTCAGTTAGATGCCTAAGCATTGGGGGATTCGACGACAGCTTTTACGCCTACAGATTTCTCCAACAGGAAAAAAGACAAAACATATAACACCCCACTCCAACAACAAACTTGCAAACTTGTGCAATCAGGAAGGAACTGTCGCTTCCCATGAACTGTCAGAACTCCTGTATGAATGGTCAATGTGGTTCTTATTGAGTAATGGTCGGAACTTCTTGGAAGCATTGATTCATTCAGCTTCATTGCTGCTGAGGTTGCCAACAAGAAGGGGATTGAGAAAGACCTCTTAGGTTTAGAATGAACAACATGAAGCAGAATAGAAGCGTAGATGTCAGAGAGAGGCAGTTGACTGAATCATCCACTCGACTGAGTGGACAACCCTGTAACACAGTAATACGAGAGAGATACTCAACTGCTCAAATGCAACCAAGTGATAGGGCTGGTCATTGAGCAATATTGATATACAGTAGTGACCAGTAGTCACTATATCAATATTATATTGATATTGTGATATGAGACTAGATGATCTTCGATTTTGAATATCGTGATATGGCGTAAGTGTTGTCTTTTCCTGGTTTTAAAGGCTGCATTACAGTAAAAGTGATGTCATTTTCTGAACTTGCCAGACTAGCTGTTCTATTATTTGCCTTTACCCACTTAGTCATTATTTCCACATTACTGATGATTAATTATGAAAAATCCCATTGTGTAAATATTTTGGGAAAGCACCAATAGTCATCCCTACAATATTATCGCAATATCGATATTGAGGAATTTGGTCAAAAACATTGGGATATTTGATTGTGTCCATAGCCAAGCCCTAAAAGTGTTTGTGACATCTCATCATGGCTTTGGCTTACAACTGAACATTTAGACCACTTCATAGAAAATTCCAAGATATATATCGTGCATCACCATTCAACCTAAAAATACCAAGATATGATTTTTGATCCATATTGCCCAGCCCTACCAAGTGACCTCACATTAGATGTTTTTGGACCGCAGGAACCTTTTCATAGTTCTAGAAACAGTTGGAGAAACTCTCCCCTTTTTGTTGTGTTCGCACTGCAGGAACTAGGAACCATCATAGGTCTTAGAACGTCGTTGAGAGGAACCTTTTTAGCTCATACTTACATACTTTTCTTTTCTTTTCCACTAATGTTAGCTAGCTAATTGTTAGCCAAAGTAGTATCAATCCCCCATGAACTCACTTGCCGTGAAGCTACTAGTAGCGGTTAGCAAGCTAACCACTGGCCTCAGTTCATCATTCCTATGGTTCCTATTGGCGGTACGAATGCAAACAGAAAAAAGCCCTTGATCAATGATCAAACCTCTGCCTTGGCTGTGCCCTTTAGATAAATGGAGTGGGGACACAGGCCATAATCCCAATATGGACGGACTCATTACTGATGCCGGTTTGTCCGCATTGACCCTCACATCTGATCTGATCTGAGGTCTGAGATCAGATTCCCATAAGTCCCTAGACAACACAACTATGGCTTTGTGTTTTAGCATAGCTTGGGGGATCAAGGAACGGAGGGTAGATCAATGATGAATGTGTGTTTCTCTTGCAAACCAGATGGACAGTGAACGGCCAGAGGACACCAGGCTGATTGAACTGGATGAATCCCACTGCAGCGAGCACACGGTCTATATTAACCCTCCAGAGCTGCCCCCACTGCCGCAGGGAGAGGAGCATCCTCTGTGCTATAGGTACTGTACTGCACATCTGTCTCCCATCCTCTGTGCTATAGGTACCGTTCTGCGCATCTGTCTCCCATCCTCTGTGCTATAGGTACTGTACTGCACATCTGTCTCCCATCCTCTGTGCTATAGGTACTGTACTGCACATCTGTCTCCCATCCTCTGTGCTATAGGTACCGTACTGCACATCTGTCTCACAGTCATCCTCTGTGCTATAGGTACCGTACTGCACATCTGTCTCCCATCCTCTGTGCTATAGGTACTGTACTGCACATCTGTCTCCCATCCTCTGTGCTATAGGTACCGTGCTGCACATCTGTCTCCCATCCTCTGTGCTATAGGTACTGTACTGCACATCTGTCTCCCATCCTCTGTGCTATAGGTACCGTTCTGCGCATCTGTCTCCCATCCTCTGTGCTATAGGTACTGTACTGCACATCTGTCTCACAGTCATCCTCTGTGCTATAGGTACCATACTGCACATCTGTCTCCCATCCTCTGTGCTATATAGGTACCGCACTGCACATCTAGCCTGGGTAAACCCAGCCCCCACGGGACCTGCTCTCAGAGTTCTCAGTCACTACTTGTGACTCGTGAGCAGGTCTGACCAGCCTGAGAGCAGGTCACTGGGGGCTGGGTTTACCCAGGCTACTGCACATCTGTCTCCCAAGCATGGCTCCGACAGTCTTTCTCTCTCATTCTCAGTCTCACACACATGAAACGCGTGCACACACTCTAACAGCACGTCACTGCAACGGCACACAATACAGCTCCCGAGGGAGAGACTTAGCTGAAATTGCCTCTATTGTTGGAGAGTTTAGTCACTGCTGTAGGGCTTTGTTATTATTTTTGAGCTGGAACACATTGCTTTTGGATGTCGGTGCTCAAACTTCCAGGGTTTGGACTGTACATGTCTTGACTTTGCCAGTGTTTTTGATGTTTTCTTGCACGCTACGCAAGCTCGATTCCTTGGCTCTCTCGCCCCCTGCAGCTCGCCGAGCTGGCCCTGCAGCTCGCATACACAGCTCGGCCACTACAGCTCAGTGATGTCATCACTGGGCGGCCTCGCCCCGCGCTCGCACATCACTGGTCATCGGTGATGTCACTATGACATCATCAGTTGCCTCAATTGCTCAAGTGACATCACTGATGACATCCAGGGAGTTCCCCAAGCCCCGGGAGCCTGCGATTTCTCCGCCTACTGGCCTCTGGCCTACCGGTTACTTTATACACTGTAAAAAAAAACAATTACAGTGCACCTGAACGCAACATACAAGATACATCAGACATTCAAACAGACATTGCCTGTTTGTGTTTTGCAATATGGATATTGTTTTATTTATAATTAAATTGAGCATTGGGCCTTTATAAGAATGTTTATTATTTCACAATTACAGTGCACCTGAACGCAACATACAAGATACATCAGACATTCAAACAGACATTGCCTGTTTGTGTTTTGCAATATGGATATTGTTTTATTTATAATTAAATTGAGCATTGGGCCTTTATAAGAATGTTTATTATTTCAATTGTCACACTCATCGATAGATATTTGAGGTTTGTTTATTAATTGGGAAAAGGACCACTGGAACAAACGCCGCAAACATGATCCGGCTACTTTTTCAATCTGACTGGCTACTCAAAAGTTTGGGGAACTCTCTGTGACATCATCAGTGATTTATGACATCACTGATGACATCATCAGTGGGACAAAAATGGAAACAGAGAGAGAACAAAGATTGCCCACATGCTCCCTTTTATAATAAAATATATAGGAAGGATGTCCGAGTATCTGAGAGTCTGTGTCTCTTTTTGCAGCTACTCTGGTTTCCCTGTGCTGAATGCTAAGCTATTGGAGCCATTGGAAGGACCAAATCCTCCATCAGCGAGTATGGCCCCGCGCCACGGCAGCCCAGCCAGCCCTACGGCCATCTTTAGACGCTCCAAACAGGTCAGCCGTACAAATAGTCTGATTCTCTTGAGAGTACATGAAATAATAAATACCATTGCTTTTGTATTTAGCCTTAGGGGTGAATGATAAATTATTGTTTGTCTGGCTGCTCAGGAATACCATCCATAAAGAAAATAAACATTCCTACTTTGTCCTCACTGGCTCTTATTTCTTTACCTACTGAAGCTTGTTTTGATAACTCACCTTTCGGTATTCCTTCATGAACTGACCTTTGTTCTGATCCTGTCACTGCCTTGTTTTACTGTTTATATTATTCTATTTTTGCTAGTCTCTGACTTGTATTCTTGTTGGTTTTTTATTGTAAATAACTTGTTGTACGTCGCTTTGGATAAAGTCATCTGCCAAATGAAATAAAGTAAAGTAAAGTAAAGTGATAATACATGATCATTCTAAGAACACATGAATATGTGTTGCATTGTCCAGGCACTGTGGCTTTGACCCTTACACTCCTTACTATTGTTTGCTTATAATGTTTGTTGTCTAGGAAGGTCAGCTTGTTTTACTGTCACACCCGTTGTATGTTACTCTGAATAAGAGTAAATATACAGTATACGCATAAAATGTGAATCTAGTCACTGATGGAAGGGGTTAGGAAATCATCTCTACATTTGGTTATTTTGTTTGATTTTGTTTGATTTCAGGAGATCAAATTGGCTCAGAAGATGGCCAAAACCTACTCTTCGATGCCTCAGATGTGGTCCAAGTGTCTGCTGCGCCATTGCTATGGCCTGTGGTTCATCTGTCTTCCAGCCTACGTCAGCACCTGCCACTCTAAGGTCCGGGCTCTGCGCATGGCTTATGACGTGCTGAGGAAGATGCAAGATAAGAAGCTGCAGGCTCCAGATGAGGTAGGAAAACGCAAAATATAAGAAACCACACAAATATATACAAAGAGTAGAATATGCTGAAATGAATATAGTGCACACATTCAGTGTTGATCATAATGAACATCTGGACGTTCTTCTGTCCAAGGTGTGCTACCGTGTGTTGCTGCAGCTGTGTGGCCAGTACAGCCAGCCAGTCCTGGCTGTCAGGGTGCTGTTTGAGATGAAGAAGGCAGGGGTTCAACCCAATGCCATCACCTATGGCTACTACAACAAGGTGGGCGCCATTGGCACAAACAGAGATGGACAAACTAAGTTTAACTGTTTAGTTCAGTTCATCCTGTTTTTATATGAGACTGAAAATATATGATCACAAACCATTTGTTTTACTGCTCCAGGCGGTGTTGGAGAGCACCTGGCCCTCCACCACCAGAGGAGGATACTTTTTGTGGGGCAAGCTGAGGAACGTGATCCTGGGTGTGGTCCAGTTCAAGCAGGTGGGGAGGAAACAGCAGCCGCCGCTCAGAGATCCTCAACTTTCAGGTAAGACCAGAGAACCAGACACAAATACACACTGCAGTATAGTCAGTGAAAGTAATTCAATAGAAAATCCCAAATATAATGGAAAACCCTCTCATACTTTTACTTAGCAGGAAACAATATTGCCTCATACCAAAGAGTAAAGTTGTTTGAGATTGCACTGAGTTCAGCTTTCCAGCCAATTATGACTTTCTAATCATCTGAATTGAATGGTTGAATGGTAATATAAATGAGTTTTGATCTTGTGGGAAGATTCCTTCGTTCTGGGCTCATAACCAGGTTTATCCTCGCCCCAGCTTCCATCCTTCTTGTTCCCATTTCAATCATGACATCCATTATACGGAGGAAAGAGGTTTTCCTCCCCACTACACAGGTTGCTCATGCTGTCAGTGCCATATTCCCACAACAGCCCAGTGAGACTCTAATGACCTTACTGGTGTGTGTGAGGAAACCTAATAAAAAAACATCATGCATATTTCACCAAAACGCTGTATCATGATAGGGTTCTATTCACTTTCATTTCAATCACTTCAAGAAAGTGGATTTTCTGTGTCGTGATATAAAGTTTCCGATCAGTCAGTCTACAAAGAAATAATAGATGATAAAGGCTCTTTCATTATTAAGTCAGTGTTGAGTTCTGTCATTGTTTTGTGAAGCTACAATTTGCATTTTGATGTGAGTGATTCAACTCCCACTCTGCTCTCTGTAACATTTGAGGGGGGGGGGGGGGTAAGATTACATTACATTACGTTATGTCATTTGGCAGACGCTTTTATCCAAAGCGACTTACAATAACACATTTTTGTCAGCACTAGAGCAATCAACTATATGCAACACAGTCTATGACAACTACAACATCTGAAGGAACCGTGGTACAAGTTTAGTTTTTTTTTTTTTTTTTTTTTTTTTTAGAAAGATAGAGAAAGAAGTTAGATCAAGAAGGGCCCAGATGGAGCCTGAAAAGATAATAAAAAGATAATAAAGCGAAGGCTTAATTGTCAGATTCTGGCATCTCTTTTATGTTGAATGATATCTACTCATGATGATAGCTGTATGCCTTTTAAAACATCCATGTACTGTATCTTTGCATTGGATGATAATGATTACACACTGTTCAGTATCATTGCAGTAATCATATCGCCAGGCTGTATAATCCTGAAAGTAGACTAATGTATTTTACTCTCATACACTCTCAATTCTGCTCTCCTCCTTCAGACGCCAGTGATCTTGACACGGTCAGCCATGGAAGTCTGGACAGTGCTAATGACTCTGCTGAGCGCACTTCCATTGACACCGACTTCACTAAAATGGACTTCAGTGATGATGGATGTAGTACAGGTAACAACACTACTCCTCTCTTCTGTCTATTAGTTCACTCGTCACTTCATTCTGTCGCTCCTCACTCCTCGCCTTTTCACTCTTAAATATGGTGAATATAATTTTGGCTTTTCATTTGATTTGAATTGATTTGTAGAAAACACATGCTATAACACAAATAATGTATATGTGACCCCAGACACAAGAAAGTGTTACTTAAAGTGTAGGATCCAAATGTCTGGTGAAGCCTGACACCTAATTGTGGAAAAATAGGGTACTGAACTGGCCTTCACTTATTGGCTGGTCTCTTTCCTGTCACCATCACAGAGGAATGTGTGTGTGTGTGTGTGTGTGTGTGTGTGTGTGTGTGTGTGTGTGTGTGTGTGTGTGTGTGTGTGTGTGTGTGTGTGTGTGTGTGTGTGTGTGTGTGTGTGTGTGTGTGTGTGTGTGTGTGTGTGTGTGTGTGTGTGTGTGTGTGTGTGTGTGTGTGTGTGTGCGTGTGCGTGTGCGTGTGCGTGCGCGTTCGTGCGTGCGTTTTAGTTTGTGCCAATCATGTAGGGGTCCCTCTCCTTTCCATTATTGTTACTGTTGTCTGCACTCAGTCAGCGTAGTTAGTTGGAGATATCAGGGCCTGTTTTCATCTCTTCAGAAGAAGCAATTTGCTGCTATTCATTCTTGTAGTATGAAAACAACATCCACAGTCTTGAGATGTGCCCAAGCACAAAATAAAAAAATATTTCCGTCACAGTAAACACGTAGCCTTAATTTTGTTTGTCATTTCACCAGAGTTGAGTGTTTTCATATCAGTGCACACATTACATTACGCTCTGCTTAGTGTCAGAAACCTGACACCCACAAGAAGCCTCCTCCTCGAAATAATACCTCAAAAACATGTTACAACCTCTCTTGTTGCATCCATGATGTCGTGTTTGGGCGTCTTGGTTAACCGGGACGACAGTTAATTTCAAGCTAGGTTTGGCACAAAGTTTGTATTTTAAAGATGATGCAAAACGATGAGTAAATGTAAAAAATTAAATAAATAAATAAAAAAGATACACACAGCATGCATTACAACATGATTGGGGGAATGTATACTAGATATAGACAGTTGTAAATGGGCTGTTCTCCTTTGCGACACCTATTTCCATTGTAGTCCAATTAAAGGATCAAAAACTCAGACATTTCCTAATCACTTTCAAACACTTACAATAGGCCTGCTTGTCAAGCCTGTTTCAACCTTGATATGTCTCCTATGTTTTCAGTAAATTACAATAAAGAAAACCTGGGGAGTAGGTTAAGGCTCTCAAGTCCATATATTTAATTACAATGTCATGGATTTGAATTTGAAGTGCTCACAATCCTTAGTGAAGTAAGCAACTGAGTAAAGCAGAAATTCCATGCAAATAATCTAAACGGCAGTAGAGAAGGTTTGCTCTTTTTCTGTTGGACCTTGTGCATATTTTGCATAATCTTTTCAAAAGATTGTATTCCAACTCCTGAGCTCCTGCCCCTGCTTTTCTATTCTGGGAGTGTGCTGTAAGCCTTGGGGAGTGTCACCATGGTCTGTAGAAGAAAGACTCTCAGATCAGTTGTCTCTTAAAGGATCCTGGGAGACTGAAGAGATGGATTTTGATTCACTCAGCTCCTTCTGAGAGAAGAGAGAGAGAGAGAAGAAAGAGAGAGAGAGCTGGAGAGAGAATATGACATTCGTGTATTCAGAGTAAGGTTAATTTTTCTTTTTCAGGTGGCCAGTCAGACCAAGGCTATGATTCACTGTCCAAAGAGGAGGGGATGGCTGGCAGAGAGAGTGACAACACCCCGTTGGTGGAGGACAAGGGACAGAGGCAATTCAGTGAGTTCTGGATTGGCATAGATCTACTTCTAATCCTTGCCACGTAACCATTAACCATTTTGCTGATGGCAGAAATGAATCACTGTTCATTGGCAGTAAATGTTCAGCAGTTGGCACGCAGAAAGTGTAGTTCAGGGGCCTGTTGGCTCAAACTGCAGCAGCCATGTTAATTGTAATTGTAATTCCCAACATCGGTGACATCTGACTGTTCAGAAAGATTGAATTTCATCAAAGCTGTGATTTTCCATAACAAATGCACAACTGTTTATGCACGAGTATACCGGTGCAGCAAATTAATACAAAGATTTCTGTAGTAAAGTATTTTAGTGTGTACCATCCCTTTAACAAATTGGCGTGGTTTAAATCTCTAGCACCTGAGATTGAGGATTCACTTCCAATCAGCAACACCTCTCCTTGTATTAGAAACCCCACTTCAACAGCCACCAATGCAGGTCAGTACCACCCAGAGAAGCATCTTCATCAAGCCATCATGATTGTGCTAATAACTGCCGCTTTTCACTCTTTCTGTATAGAGTACCGCAGGAATGAGTCCGGAAGTAGCACTTCGGTTCATACGGGGAAAAGTGAATGGGGTTTTAGAATGGGGATTTCGGTTAAATGCATGACATGTGGGAGTGGTCATTTGTGTTCAGCAGGATAATCTTCACAAACGTCGACCACTTTTATGACTTTTGAAGCGTAAATGCACACGATGATTACATGATTTTCAGAAAATGTTAAAAAAGTCATTTGTGTAGATTATCCTGCTGAACACAAATGACCACTCCCATAAGCTTGTGTTAACCACAGACCTTATTTCATGCATTTCATCGAAATCCCCATTCTAAAATCCCATAGCCTTTTACGTCATCCATGCGTGACTCTATTATAAATGTCTTTCTGCATATGTTTTTCTCATAGGTCATGGCAGCAGGCTGCATTCCAGTCCTTCATGTGGTGACACCAGAACTCCATGTGGAGTTCTGCCAAAGACACAGAGGCCAAAGTCTCTGGACTTGTCTGGTGGACAGGGACCTGCTCGGCGCAGTGCCCAGAACCTCAGCTCCGCCAAGCAGCACCACCTATCTGCTAAAAGACTGCACGGGGTAGAGGAAGAGGTGATGGCGACTGATGCTAATAAACAGAAACTCCTGGTGGAGAGGCGTGGGAGCTGCAGCGGTACAGTGGAGAGGCCCGGTGCCTGCAGCGTGTCTTTAGAAAGGAGTGTCAGCGGCAGTGTCGGGACAGCGAGCAGGACAGGTATTGAGACGGGCTTTGATCCACTGTCTCTAATGGCCACAGAGAAGGAGCAGACGGAGTGTGAGGAGGACACGCCCGCCACCCGTCGCGACCTGGCCGAGGAGATCGAGACGTACATGAACAACGTCAACAGCCCTTTGAGCAGCCGCACCCCCAGTATGGACCTGCAGAGCCCCTCCAGCCCCCTGCTCCACCCCGCCACGTCACCTCACGCCTCCCCCCGGCCCCCTCCTCTGCTCCGCTCCAACACGCACCTCGCCCTGCCTGCCAAACCCAAGGAGCGGCTAAAGCCGTCCCCGTCGCTTCCTCTGGGCATCTGTCACAAAGACAGAGAGAGGCCTTCCTCCCTGGCCTCCCCCTCATCACCCACTCCCTCCACCTCGTCTTTCTCCAGGGACTCTCTCTTTAGCCCGACTCTGGACATCTTCAAGAGCAGCGTCATATCAGCGGGGAAGGGTGTGGCTGAGAAGGCCAGCCGCCTCTACTCTCGCCTGTCCTCCCAGACGTCACTGACACAGGTTGGTAGTGCACCATTACTCACTGACAAATATTCCCTTCATAACCTCTGATAACATCTCAGTGGGCCGATGTTTAAGTCCAGTAATCTGGCTGTATCTGAAATCATTCTTCGACCAGGTTGTCTGGTGATGGGCTGTGCCTTGTCCTCTTCCTCCTCTCCCGCAGGATGCAAACTGTGACCAGATCAGCGTGTCCTCGCTGACCTCAGGGGAGGCAGACTGCTTGTCACTGTTCGATAATGACTCCTATCTGGACCCAGATGCCTTCACCTCCCCGCAGCGCGGCAGTGTGTCCCGACTCAGGAGGAGCCCCGGAGGGGGCAACCTGGGCAGCCCCAGTACCCCCAACAGAGTGTTCAGACATAACTCCTTCTCTGGTCTGTACCACATCCTTCATCACTCGTTTTGCAGAGTCATCATTATTGTTGGAACAAAGCTGCTTTGTTTTGGTCTTACATCGATACATGTCCTTGGTATCTTGAGATAATTGCTTTTTAGAACAATACAATGAAAGCATTTGAAAAGCATTTCTTACAGGCACTACATGTGATTTTCTTTTTGCTCACTAGATGTCGCGCTAGAGCAGTAGCGTTAAACGTAAACACAAACATTCTGTGAAACACGCACGGCTTCAAGACCGGTGCCGACCGACTGAAACAAAACACTGCAAATGCGTGGTCCCACAGCTGCAATACAGACGCTAACCTTGCTTCACAGTCATGGCGGCTTCCTTTTTCCAAACACAGTCACAGGTTGATCCACAAATGCTCGCAAGCTCTGTCTATGAACACGTTTGGGCAGGCTGGAAACAACAACGCCTGGTGTTCACACAGAGAGGGGGTGTGGCTTCCTTCACTGCTCAAAACTACGTATATCACTCTGGCATCTCGTAGGGCTGAATGAACGCATTTAGTGGCTTTACATAATTATTTGAACTGCACTTCTGTATTGGTTACACAGCAAATTATTTCTTCTTACCATTCTAAATTTAGAGTAAAAGTCGGGCGTAGTAATGTAGAGTTGGGTGTTTGTGCTGTGGAAAACTAGGCCAGCAGACCCAAGGATTAAATAATCAGTGTAGGATATCTGTGCAGTCAGACACAGGCCTATGCTAGCACATGGACTTGCACACAGGTGCATTCACAGTCGCGCGCGCGCACACACACACACACACACACACACACACACACACACACAATAGACCTGTACTGCTATGATTAGGTTGCTGCTAATTTCATTCACATCATCATCAATCAAGCTGTTACCCCAAAAGATTTGCTCATAATACAAGGCTTTCCACTTTTGCTTCATTTCAGCCAGACATATACAGGTACATGACAGCCGTGGGTTTTGGTAGTTGACTTAAATGCTGGCTAATGGCTATGGATTTGTGTGTCTAATCATGTCACTCTGCATCATATCTAGGTGGTTTGGCACTTCCCTCCAGAGGTCCCCACACTCCAGATTCCTCCCCCGACACCAGCCGCTTCCATCTCACTCACAATTACTCCATAGAGGTGAGTCACGTAAAGAAAAACCTGATCAGTATTCATCTTTAGGCTGATTCAGTGTGTAATGAATGCAAAATGTCCCTGCTGCTGGGTTGTAGGTGCTGATGTCCAGCTGTTCGCTCTGTAAGACCTGTGACTGTCTGGTGTATGACGAGGAGATCATGGCTGGCTGGACAGCAAACGACTCCAACCTCAACAGCACCTGTCCCTTCTGTGGCACACCCTTCCTGCCCTTCCTCAACGTCGAAATCAAAGATCTGAGAGCGCTCGGCAGGTTAATGCCCCATCTTAGACAGAACACTTACACACACACACACATGCACAAATATACATAATGGCAAAGATACATATGGACACAAATACTGAATACTTAAATCCACCATTTTCATTGTTTTGCATAGAATTAGGTAATAATATGAGGTCTAATGTCATTGATTTCTTATGGGCACAAACAGTAGTGACTTGCCAGACAGTCTGGCACTCTACTCTTTTCGACAGGCACTAGCACACAGACATGGACACACACACACAGGCACATACACACACTCAAAGACACGGAACATCTTCGATCCCTGTGGCCTTTTCTTAAACAGATCTACTCTGTGTGTCTCCCCTCAGGTCCTGTAAGGAAAGTGATCCTGTTACGGAGGAGGACACGTCTGTGTCACTCGATCCTGTGGCCAACGTGTCTGCCACACCCTGTGCACCTCAAACATCCACAGCTCCCCCGCAGGAGAGCAGTGGGAGTGCTGGAATGTCAGACCCGGTGTCGGTGCCCTACCTCAGCCCCTTGGTCCTGTGGAAGGAGCTGGAGAGCCTGTTGGTGAACGAGGGCGAGCAGGCCCTTATCTCCCCCAGCGTGGTGGACCAGCACCCCATCCTCTTCTGGAACCTCCTGGGCTACTTCCGGAGGCTGGAGCTGCCGAGCAACCTGCCAGCTCTTATCCTGGCCTCCAAACACTGTCGCCACGGAGACCAGGTAAGCAGACAGGCGTCTCTATTCAGCTCTGCCATCTGTAGTTGTGTGTGTATTTTGGCCCATTACCACCACAAACACTGTTTTTCCAGTTCTGTTTTAGGAAATGGAATAATGGATTAATTTCCCATGCTTTCTACCCATGCAGACCTCTCCGAGTGTGTCGTCGGAGGACAGTAAACACGTGTTTGTGAGGATTATGTGGGACAACCTGAAGTTGCACAAAGACAGAATTCAGCCCTGCTACGTCCTGTGGAACACACACTGTAGGTTACAAATATAATATTTATGACAGATTGTGATGGAATATGTTTCAAAGAGCAAAATCCCATTTCCAAAATTATTCCGCTGGCAAGTTAGATCAAAGTCAGATATTTACATGTACATCAAAAACTGAATATAAAGTAAATGGAAATCATGCATAATTCAGTTGATCCATGTCCTCCGTGACAATGCTGTGCTTTCACAGTTTATTTTTGAGTGATGGAGATGAAGGAGCCTTTGATCAGGGTGACATATCTCTTGTCCTCTCTGCCCTCTCTCTCTCTTTGTAGGTGCTAACTCTCTAGTACGCTCTGGGCTGTGTGAAGAGGGCCAACTCTTCACCGTGGAGCTCCTCCAGGGTTTTGTGAGGAGCATCAAGAAGAGTGATGTGTACCAGCCCATGAGCCAGATCATCCAGCTCCTGGGGCTGGAGCTGGGTTTTAGGAGACAGCGGTAAGGACTCCAGAGCAGCTGATTTTTACTCTACATATACCAGGATGTGGGAAAGATGATATGAAGCAAAAGTCTTAATTGCTTGACTCTGTCTTTTCCCTAAAGGAGCCTGTACCGAGATATACTGTTCCTTGCTCTGGTGGCTTTGGGCAAGAGCAACATTAATATTGGTAAGATGTCATGTTTTTCTTTGATTGGAAGCTAGGACTGTGATTTCCTTTCATATCCACAGCCAACCCGCTTTAGGCGAATTAATCAAATTTTTCTCATTATAACGCAAGTGCACTGACAATGAAGATTTGAGTGAGGACCATTTTACCTCCTCGGTTTTACCTAACCATTGCCCTACTTCTTCTTTGTAGATGCATTTGACCGTGAGTACAAGATGGCATACGATCGTCTCACTCCCAACCAGGTTAAGTTGACACACAATTGCGACCGGCCCCCTGGAGCCGGGGGCATGGAGTGCAGGCGGACATTTGGAGAGTCCAGTCTGTGAACTGAGCTTCCTCTGTCCCAACACTTTCCTTCAATCAACATCACTGCTGCTTAGGGCTTGCATAGACTTGTCGACATGACAATGTTCCTACCACAAGTCGACACCTAACGTAACGTTAGCTCTTCAGACTCAGGATCAGCTGACCTGACTGACCGGGCCCCAACAGAGATGGAGCCGACTATTTAAGCACAATGAGAAAATGACACTCAACTCTAAAGCAGTTGCCATGAGCTGCTTCTACACTGTTACAACTGAGAGGTGTGGTGTGACAGGCCTCATGTTTGTATTTACTGTAGAGAATCCTCTGTATTTTCAGTAATGTTATAACTATAGTAAATTGTACAGTTATCATACAGTCTATTTTATGACCGTGTTTCTCTTGAAGCTGTGAGTAAGTATGTACAAAGTAAATGTATGGTCTTGTAGTCCAAATTCCTCCGTGGTCCTGGTGACCGAGTCAGGAGTGTTGTCGAGTATGTATCATAGGTACTTTCTTTTAAACATTCGACATGTTTTTACTAAGCACTTTGACAAGATGCGCTCTTGCCATTCATTCTCACTTACACTATCGGAATACCCGCGCAGTGATACCCCTGCGTGATCGGTGGAGGCTGTGCAGCCATTACGCAGCATCGCAAGTTCGCCCATTAATCTGCACAGCCATCACAAATTCGGCCATTAATCCGTCCTAATTAAAAACATCTGTCTCCGTTAGGTCACCCGCAGGCGTGCTCTTTACACTTCCTGAAGGATTCAGGAATCGTACGTAAAATGGCATAGGTGTGACCGAACAGAGACTTTGCATTATTATAGGATTACTTTGCAGCACAGTAGGCTATGATCAAGTGTAGAGTTTTGTTGGCAGCTGCAGCACTTAACTGTTCTGGCTGATGTTGCCGATACATGCAGTAGACGAAAAGCAAAGGAATTTGTTCTGAATCAAGGAGAACTCAATCGATGTGCACAACTTTTATCAATTGACCCTTTCTTTTGTACAAGATATATGTAGATGAACCAAAATAATTGACCCAAAAGGGAATAATACTGTTATGATTTGTTTACAGTTTTTTTAAGCAATACCTTTTTATAAAGTGATGAATTTTCTGCATAATGTGTTGTATGGGACCACCAAGGATAAAAGATTTCCTCAAAAACAGTACAATCGCATCAATGGTAGACAAATATTTTTTTTAATACTATTGGTTTAATCAACAATATTTTCATAAAGAAGTTAGTTTATTTACACAATAATGGAGATATAAAGATGTACAGAGTATTTGATTCAGGTATTTTGTATATTTTCTCATGGTCTTTCATTGTACAGTGTAGATTCCAGTTAAATCCACAGACCCATTTCAAAAACAGTGGACATTTTAACCACACAACGCATTATAAAACTGATGCTCATAAAACAGTGAAGACAGGGTTTTTGCACTAAGCATAAAGGATACTTTAAACAGCAGCTTTGACCTGCCTAAATCCAATTCCATTTCCAAAAATAAGTGGAATTAAGTCAGATGATTCACAATGTTAATATTGTCTTATATCGTTAACTGACAGAAACCTGCCTGCATTCAAGTCTGTTTGTGCAATGCATGCAGCTCTATAGTTTATTACTGGACTTCCACTACAAGAACCTATGATGTATAAGATGCTGTGTGCTTGGAATAAACACTTGACTCACAGCATGTACATGTACCACCACTTTGTAAGTTAACCATGACAGCAGAACACTGATGATGACCAAAACATAATTTGATGTCTAAATGTTGTTTACACTGTTGGTCAATTTAAACAATGTTTTGAAGTATTATTTGTCCTTTGTAATGCAGATACTAATTTGTATGGTTTTTACATAAAATAAATGAATGTTCTTTCAGACTGGATCTATGATTTGTTTTCGATTCTGAATAAACACACTTATTCTATGGGTGTCATAGAGATTCATTTTTCCAAACTGAGTGCCTATTTAAAAAAAGAAACTGGCGTGCTTTATCGCACAGTAAAATCAAACATTGATCAGTTTGATAAGTTGAATGTTTAAAAAAATAATTCAGTTGGAGAAAGTGTATATTATATATTATATAAAATTCACAATTAGAAACTACCCTATTTTGTATACCAACCAGAAAAATGTTATCCCCTCATATATATATTCATTCATTTAATACTGTTCTATAATTACATCTACATTATTGTCTATATTAGACTGATTTCCTTCAGTAATGCAAATGTCCATTAAAAGCTCACATTGTTACTAACAGTGAGTATGTAACCAGTTCTAGGAAAAGTTGCAGTGTGTATTTCTGCTGGCAAAACAACGTCACTGTCAGCAACTACTGTAGCTTTCTGCACGGTTTCTACAGACAGCCGGAGACGTTCCCACAATATCCACATGCATGCTGCTTAACAGAGTAGCTGCAGATGCACAAGTGTGGAGATAACACCTGGTGCAAGCGAAGGCTCACGCGTTCACACTTTCAGATGGAAATGGGGCAGAGGATGATGCGATCCTCAAGCATCACGCTAAGCACCAGGAAGACGACGTAAAGCAGAAACATAGTGGCACCCAGCAGCTTGTTCATCTTCCACTTGTTGATGGCAATGGAGATGATGACGAAGAGGAGCATGAGGAAGAGCAGCACGATGGCACAGAAGAGCCCATTGCTGCTGACCTGCACCGGAGCCAGGCCATGTGAGAGCGAGTACAGGAGCCAGGGGACTGGGAGACTTTTGAAAGGAAAGGACAGAATGAGAGGCAGAGAGGGAGACACAGGGAGCATCAGTGTTGTTTCTTTCAGCAGTGACTTGGCATAGGGCAATATGTGTATCTCACAATATTATTCAAAACATGATGTAGGGCTCACAATTCAATACAACCACATGTAATAAATAAAGGTTCAGTGACATCAAACTCTGACTGTGCAGAATTATTTGGTTTAGTAGATTTTAGTAGGTTTAGTCGATTGGTTAATTTATGAGTCATAAATCTTTCTAGTAATGGCATTGGCCAGCTAGAATGGCAACAACAATTTAAAAATGTCATTACAAAGTGTAAATAATATCATTTTGATGGAGATGTTATGAAATTGTGATGGGCATTGGACAAGCCGTCTCATTTGTGATTACTACAGCAGAGTTGAATATAACTAATTGCGATTGATTGAATTTCGACGTTTCGTCCCATCCCCAGACGTGACATGCGATGCTAAAGGAGCTCACCCCACAGTGATGTCAAAGATGTTACTGCCCACAGAGCTGGAGACAGCCATGTCCCCCTGGCCTTTGCGCGCTACAATCACACTGGTAATGAGGTCAGGGATGGAGGTTCCTGCAGCCAGGATGGTCAGGCCCATGATCTCCTCCGAGATGCCGATGGTCTCGCCCACCTAGGAGGGGAAACTAGTGTTAGAGAGAGAGAATGCTAAGCTACACAGAGTTTTAGAGCTATATTAGCTGAGGTTCAGGAGCAGGACCACACCTCAACCACTCCCCTTCCTGTCCTTTCCATGCCCAGCATACCTGATGATTCTCGTTTACGTGCCCCACCGTCCCGCCCCTTTCTCTTGCTCGCCCTCTACTCCTCTCTACTACGGGGGCCCCTGGGGGTCTGCTGCCATGCCCGGGGGCAAGGGCGGCTCCGTCAGAGAAACCCTTCCCCATCTTCCATTCAACGCAGTCTCCTCTTCATCACTCATATGTCTTAAATAAATATCCTCATTTGCATTTGATTGATGGTGTGGTCCTTGGCATATAATGATTCAATGCACACTCTCAACCTGACCTCAATGCACATCCAGGGAGAGTTTCAACTGAATGCAAGCAGCATATTGTGACACCTGTGAGCCCTATATGTGCACTCAGAGTGCACATAAATGCTATGCTTATAGCAATCTTTGGGGAGGCTTCAGAGGAAAACACAGCAGAACTCTGTGG
Organism: Poromitra crassiceps; assembly: GCF_964638095.1. Lineage (NCBI taxonomy): Eukaryota > Metazoa > Chordata > Actinopteri > Beryciformes > Melamphaidae > Poromitra > Poromitra crassiceps. The sequence goes on from NC_139636.1 coordinate 24,684,341, forward strand.
GGAGCATTTCATACATTGCCTCTCAATATCAGATCTCATCTCTCTGTTTCACTAAACACACACGGGCACCAACCTGATGGGCCCACCACACCATGAGGTAGGAGAAGACAGCAATCCACAGAATAGAGCCCAGGAAAGTCATCACAAAGAATTTTCTGGAGGTCTGCAGGTGACAAAAGAGCATGGTAAAACCACCAAAGCAGTGTCTTAACCACAGTGTTGAGAATGAGACATGTGAGATACCGGTTCACTTCTCAGATTCTGGGACTTACGGGGTTGCGAACATCTGGAACTGTGAGCCACAGAGGGAAGACTATGGGGAGCAGGAAGAGGTAGGTGGCCTGCTTACGTCGCGTGTCGGGCCAATCTAAAGACAGAGGCTCGTCGTTTTCTTCTTGCTCTTCTTCCTCTGCTTCCTTCGCCACCTTCTCCTCCTCCTCCTCCTCTTCCTCATCATCATCATCATCATCTTCACTGTCCTCGTCACTGTCCTCGTCGCTGTCATCGTCATCGCTGCCATCGTCATCTCCTGAGCCTCCTGCCCCCGCATCTCCTGCTGGACAGTCCTCCTAGCAACAGGCATTTTGAGAAGCAAAACAGAAATAGAAGATGAACAGATGACGACAGGAGGTTCAATGGTAACACATTATTTGGATAGTCCGCCTACAGAGTCTACAGCAGTGATACTCAACTTGCGGCCCGAGGGCCAGATGCGGCCCGCGATAGGGTGCCAAGTGGCCCCCTGGCCATTTTCTAATTCACAATGAAAACTATAAAGACTGAGGTCCAGCTGCACGCCACCCAGGTACTATGTACTAACTACCGGTAAGTTAACTTATCCTATCCTGTGTGCACAAAATTATTAAACTCCGTCTGACACCCCAAATACCTACAATCCGCTACAGAAAAATGTATATGATTAAGGTTTGTTTATTAACTGGTCCCTGACCGCCTGTCATTTTGCAAACGTGGATCCCGGGCAAAGCAAGTTGAGTATTCCTGGTCTACAGAGTATTTGTAACATTTCAACAGCTTGTTAGTTGACATTCAACAATTCAACTGTTTCGCTTTTGTGTGTAGATGTTTCTTAAAAGTCGAACTCACGCTTAGGCAGGTAATTAGTACATTTATGTCAAACAGTGTGTGTGTGTCTCTTACCCCAATATTATTATTATGAATTTACAAGTATTTTTTTTACACAGGGACAAAAATGTAATACGATCAAACCTATTAGACCATAAATGTTCTAAGGGTGTATGAGGGTTTAACATATCTACAGTACAGAGTATATGTGACAATTCATGAACATATTCTCAGAATAATTTAGTAGCGCCAGTTGATGAGACTCAGGTGTGTGGAATGGGAACCAAACAGAATCTGTTGAACATTTATAGACAAAAGTGTCAACTAATAAGCTGTTGAAATGTTACAAATAGTGTAGACTCTCTGTAGGTGGACTATTCAAATAATGTTTTACCGATTTTAGTGCTGCCACACATTTGTTGTTTGCATACAGTTGTACAGTATAACTAGGCTGAGTCTTACATAGACAGGTATCATAGATTCACTTCTGCGCTTTTTGAGAGCCATCAGGACACTGTAGCTGCCGAGTACCTTCTTGTCCTCTGGCTCTTCCTTCTTCTCTGTTTCCATCACTGGGGAGGGATCCGGCTCTTTGGGCTGCTCAGGTTTGTTCTCATCTGGAAAGAAAATCAGGAAATTGTGTGTGGCCTATATCCCCCATGTCTTATCCAGTCAAGTATCTGCCAGAATTCCCATGTTCATTTCAAGGGTGGAAGTAACAAATGACATTTACTCACATTACTGTAATAGTGTAGCCTTTTTTGCACATTTTGAGTAGTTTTTCAACGTGTCTCTCTTTTTTTTAATATAATTTAAGAAGTTTTACTGAAGTGTTGTATGCACCGGTAGGCAGCTACTGTATATACTTGGCTATTTTAAATTAATTAATTTAAATTACATCCATTACAGAGTACAGATTCCGTGGCCCTTCATAAGTAGCAGAAACTGTACAATCCTAAATTAGCCAATTGTGGAGCCATTCACAGTGAGAAGTCATCTAGCTTTTAGAATTGCATGGAAAATATCACTCTCCAACAATGCTATCTTTTCTAAGACGTAACTCAGTAACTTTCACAATGAATACATTTTAAATTGACTACTCCTTACTTTTTTTTACACCAGTATTTTGACTTCTACATTGTGAGACTTTGCTCTGCAGCCCAGGCAGAGTGGAGCAGTGCAATGTGGACAACAGTGTAGACTACTGGCAGCAAGGGCTCCTGCACCACCTGCCATTTTTAATATTCACCACAATGTATATACAGTTTGGTTCGCATGTCTGTGGCATTAGTAAAAAATGAGAGAATATTTTTTTTCATACCCAGAGGTGTGTCTTTTTGACAGGGGCCTGGGTTGGATGTGATGGCTGATGAACATTGTTTCCCACTGGCCACACTGTTCAGAGTCTCAGCCTTCTCCTTGAATTTCTCTGCACACACACAAGCAAGCAAAAATAAGACAGAAATTATGTCATCCATTCAATTACTTGATCAGGTGACTCAGGGTGGCCTTGGCCTCCGTTGCCCCTCCCTCAGGCCATGATGCTCTGAGATCCCTAAGGCCACCTTGGCAGTGCCCTGCTACCAGCCTGCTCCTGTCAGTTGCTTTAAAAGTGTCAGTGGTCTCAGTTTAATCATGTAGCCTATGCAAAGGATGTGTCATTGGCTCATTTAACACACATTTCAGAAAAATCACTCTTCACGATGTCAATAGAGGAATTGCCTTTGTCCCCTGGCATATGGCCTTGTGCCCTACATTTTTTTTTGCGACAACGAAGGCTAGATGGCCTTGCATCTAAAATGACGAAATTCCCACCCTGATGTGACTGCAATACTTCTACAGTGATGAGGAGAACGAAGAATAAAATAATATCTAAGCAAATGAGGCAGAAACGTAAATTTGAAAAGTTTAGATGCAGACAGTAAATCTGTGCACCTACTACTAGGTCTCAGAAATGCGTTTCCACATGCAGTCTGTTCCTTTTTGGGAAAATGAATTTGATACTTTGATACCTTGGAAACCATTTTTCAAAACAATTTATAAAACAACAATTGATTCCTATGTCTCAGATGAACGACATCTATCTCAAAGAAGCACTAAGTTACAGCAGCGGCAGATGTGGATAACACAAACACATTGGGAAGACTCAGACAGACATTTAGCAAGATCAGTGCACCTCCTGATATCACATTCAAATTGTCTTTTCACCGTCCTCATCGTATCAGAGAGTAATGTCATTATGTACTACAATGATATAAACCTTGTGTCTTTTAATTTGACAGTCAATCATTATTGTAAAAGCCAAGTCACAGATGTTTATCATTGTGGCCCATATGACCTGCGGCCTCCATGGGCTGCCTTGAAGGAATGATTTCCATTCTGAGATAAAGGGAGTGGGTTGAAACCGGTTGAAAGCGGGGCCGCTGGCTGTGATCCAGATTTCTATAGGCTCAATCAAAAGCTGATTATTGTGCTGGAGAGTACTGGAGTATTTTGCTGCCTAGGGGGGCTGACAGTCACGCAAAGCAGGCCCCAGGGTCACAGGGCCAGAGACAGAGAGACACACAAGGCCAGGCAGTGTACTGCTGGAAACCGCCAGAAAAGAGCAAAAGTGTGCTACGTTCTGCCGGTGAAGCTCCCCACTGTCAGGTGAAAAGAAGCGGCTGGCAACTGCGCATGTGTCGGAGGAAGCACGGTGCTAGTCTACAGTTCTCCACAGATTGGCAGAGGGTGTGGAGCAAGCAGCGACCGGGGCAGCAGGGGGGAAATTGGCCAAATATAATTGGGGAGAAAATCAGAAAAAAAGAAAAGAGCAAAAGCGAACATTTCTCTGTAGCATGACCCAGTAAATTAATCATAAAAGAATACGCCATAACGCCGACCTCCCTAAACATCTTCTGTTGGACAAACACTCTGAGAAAACACTAGCTCCAGTCCAGCACCACATTATTCAGCTGGCTAGCCCTGCTTCATTATAAACAGATTGGGTTACTTCATCGTTGTGGGCTAACTGATCCAAGAGAACGAAAACATTTCTAAGCTGTGACACAATAGAAAACGATTTTTTTAAAATTGTGCTTTGTGTTTACTTAAAAAGCATAGCCACAGTTCATTGTATCCCAGGAACATTTTCATTTTCAAGTGTATAAATGGATCCCTCCTCATAGAGCCAGGTAGGTATTTATCTGCTTAGTATCAATCTGGATTTAGTGCTGCCTTCATTTGGAACACTTTGCTAATCCCTTTGACCAAGAGAGGGAAGTGTTCACTCGCTATTACAGGAGTTTTCATGGCACACAGAAAATGAAAAAGGTCAAAATGCACTCACGCCCTCCGAGAGGGTCTAATGTGTGGATCATGAGCTGGTAGATGGTGTTCCTCATGGTGCTGTTGTGTAGAGAGGTTGAACTCCTCCCTCGCTGAAGAGACGGCTTCACCTGGGGAAAGAGTGGATCCAATAACAAACAGGGACAAATCACTCTGGGAAATGTGGCTCTCGTGTATTTTCCTTTACAACTGCAGGAACATGTGGCAGGCCTTTTCCTGAAGGAGACTGTTTAACATAACTTTACAGGGGAATAAGACTGGAGAAAGGTAAATAATGATGTAAAATATATATATACATATACATAAATAGACAAAAATTGACAATGTGACAATGGTCAGTGTCAATGTGACAATGTCCAGTGTCAGGGTGTATGTTTGTATATCTTTTTGTTGATTGATTGTTTGACTTTTACCTTTAACTGATTCTTGTCGTCTGGAGTTGCGGGGACATGATTGTCTTCACCTTCCTCATTTGCCTGTGTGCAACATGTATTTCCGGTGATAATTATTCAGTGGTAAAGACAGAACAATGTACTTTCATTTTGGTGCAGTGTAGTCTCTGGGCTTATGCATCACTGTGACATATACTCTTAGGGTTTCTTTTGTATTGTGTGTCGGCCCTTTATTGTGTTAGAATCTGGTGAAAACTATCATTCACCCCTATTAAAAAGAAACAAGAAGACTATAATGCGATTGTATGATGTGCAATGGTATTTACACTGGAAGAAATAATCTCAAATTTACCCCTTGGGAACCGCTCCAGCAGTATATCCAGCTCAAGAAAAAACCCTGAGCATGCATGAATAGGTTTACTTACTTTGTATAAATTAAGCCTCAATCACACTTAGGGTCAAACACGCTATATGTTGATACTAGTACAGTTAGTACAGCGCTGTCACGCCTCAAAGGTTAGAGTGTGTTGTGAATGATCAGCTTTGGTTCTCCAAGGCCTAGGCAAGCATCACTCCACTCTTTTGCCATGATTTGCACATAAACCTTACCCCACAGGTGGGAGCAGACATGTCGGATTAGTAACATGACATCCTGCCTCATTTAAAAAAAAAACACACTGCTTTGGGTTTGTGCTGAGCATGAAGGAATGACACAAAATGATCAATGAGTGAACAGATGTTTTCTTGAATACACATCTGCATGGCATATGGAGTGGCATACTGTGTGCCTTTGTTACATGTCAGCCCATATTAAATGGTGGCACGGTGTCTCAGTGTTTAGAACTGTCCCTCACAGCAAGAAGGTCGTGGGTTCGAATCTCCACCCCCGTCCTTTCTGTGTGCAATTTGCATGTTCTCCCCGTGTCTGCGTGGGTTTCCTCTTACAGTCCAAAGGTATGCTGTGTTTGGGTAGTATTGTAATGCAATCTAGTAAAACATATATCATGTATGTATGTTGTATGTTGTGTGTAGATAGGGGATGTAGGCTATGGCTGGGATGCTGCTATGTAAAGCCCTTTGAGACATGCTTGTGATAAGGGGCTATAAACATAACTGAACTGAACATGTGACTCATGTTAACATGAGCTTGGTTGTCTCAACAGAAGAAAAGCTGTGGATGATTTGTAAAGTATCACAGATTCTGCTTCTTTGAACTCATCAAGAGTTATACCTCAAATCACTGCAGGTGTTGCTGTTAGAACCTTTAAGAGTGTTTTCTCAACTGAAGGGTGATGCTATAACATGTTTGTATGCTAAGTATACTGTATGTATCTTTAGGTGACTTGGCTTGTTCCGCACCTGTATTGAAAAAAAAATCTACTAATCTTTATGCCAGTCTTTATACCATTGAGTAGGCCTACAGTGAAAAGCTTTGAATTCTCATTTTGACTCCAGATGGGGGCCATGTTTACTCATAGGGAATAGGACATACCTTTTCAGGTTCCTCCACAGCAATAATTTTGACAATGTTCTTGTGATTGTGGAGTAGGCTCTTGAAGGCCCGCTCTAGTTGCACATTGAACTTCATGAAGATCACATACAGAGTGTATCCGGCCACCAGTGTGATGCTCTCCCACCACATGATGACGTTGTCCAAGAAGAAGACGATGAGTAAGATGAGGTCAACGATGTAGAAGGACACGTCTCTGAAAAGGGGCCACCAGGTTAGATGGAGCACCTCCCGAGAAAGCAAAGCGCACATCCCAATCACAAACAAGATGTTGAAAACTGCCGAGCCCACTATGGTGCCGATACCAACATTGCTGTGAGCAATAAAAACTCCAATCAAGGAGGTGCAGAGCTCAGGCGCAGAGCCTCCAGCGGCCATGAAGGTGGCCCCGGCTACATCGTCAGATATAGCCAACTTGTCTGTGATGACCGCCAGGGCCGGAACAAAGAACTCATCACACACAATCGCGAGTGACACGAACATGTACATCATCCCAAAAATGTGAAGCATCACCCAGCCTCTTCTACGGTCTTCGACGGAGAAGATATCCCGGGGGTAATCACCCTTCATCTGAGGAGCTTCACCAGGGAAGTCGGGAGTGGTGTTTTGTACTGGACGGAGCGGAGGTGGGGTGGGGGGCTCCTGTGGGGGCTCGGGGGCCACATAGATGCAGTGCACAATAGTCCGGTTTGTAGCTGGTGACAGCGGGGGTTCAGTGGTGGTGGGGGATGTTTTAAAATCTAAAGTTGTGACCGCGCGGGTGTGCGGCCGTGGCGTGGTTTGATCTGTGAGCTCTAACTCGTGCGTCGCAGTGATGGGTTCCTCCAGGCCCCGAGTCTCCACCGCTGCCTCCTCCACGCCCCATGTGGACCCCTCTGCTGGGTCCTCTCCGATCTGAGCACCTCTGATCTGCACTGACAAAGGCTTGGACACTCGGGCACTGATGGTTAGCTGGTAGACAGTACACAGGAAAACCCCAGAGAGAAGAAACAAAACACGACTCAGCTGCAGGCGCTTCCTTCGTGTGCAATACATTTCCCCCGCCCCCAAAAGCAACAGCCGTATTGGCTATGGAGAATCAGGCTGCATAAATGGGCAGGGGTCAAAGGGCAAGTCCAGTTTTCTCCCCAGAAGACCATGGGGTGACAGTCTTCAAGACTCCAGCGGTGAGATTCATGTCATGTCATGGGAAAGCCCAGCCTGTTGTAAAAGAAATAAAACAGTGACATGCCAGCAGCAGGTGGCATACCGGTAATGGATGAGCAAGAACGTTACTCGGATAATGCTTTTGAGACAAACATTGTCTGTCATAGCTTGGTTTAAAAGCCCAGAAAATTGAAAATTCCTGTTACTGCTGAGGCTGATGTGGTTTCCTAGGAAACAGAATTAACCTGAGTGACAGAAAAAGACCTAAAACACCTTAAAGCGTCCAACTATTCAACAAAAGGCACAGAGAAACAACAACCTCATAATAAAACAAATGAGTATAAAACTACATGTGTGGATATTGTGTCAAAGAGAACAAACAAAACAGTGAATTTCAACAACAACAACAACAACAAAAAAGTACATGTCACAGACACAGGCTTACCTTAGACTGAACTAGGTTATCAGGGATGCAAAAATGTCCAATATAGATTCCCACAGCTGGGTACTCACAAACGTGCAAACTGTTGCCAATGGCCAGAGGCTTATGTAGGACGCAGGACAAGTCTTCACCATGGATCAGCATAATACCTAATACCTGAAGTCTTATAAGAGGATTATGCTCATTGTTGTCTCACTCTCACTTTATCTTGAGCCTAGCCGAGTAATATTTCATTTACTGCTAAATAAAAGTGGTGCCGCCTTGTCTTAAATGCTAAGGTTACATGTAGCCATTACTTGAAAAGAATAATGTGTTGATAATGAAACAACGATTACATAAAATGTTGAATTGGAAGGGTACATTCAAGGTCTAATATCTCCCTACATCCGAACTATAGTTTAAATTTTACAATGTGCATAGGTATATTTAAATTGTAACATTCACGACATCTCTCACTGATGTTCTATCACTTTTTTCCTCGGGGACTGTCAACTAGGAACTAATTAATCCAGAGAACAGTGTTCTCGCCCGGACGGAAGTAGTGGTGCACAACACAAATCCTGGATGAAACACGTATGGTTTCTTTTCATACTGAGCATTTAATTAGTTGCAGTTTAACTTGTGTTGAGTGCGCTTTACTTGCATTCATTCAATAGTATCGAACATGTTAATCAGTCGGGGCTTTTTAAAGTTGCATCATGCTAAATTTAGTTAGCCCGGGCTGGCTAGCAGTTAGTAGCTTAGTGCTTTGCCATTAGTTTTCAGTGGTGTGTGTTGTCATAAACTTTGATGTAGCCCTTACATCTGCAGATCTGTCGTCGTTTCTTTGTGTTGGGGATATAACATTAACCGAGCTAACGTTATAACAACGTAACTAAGTCACTTAACGCTAGCTAACGTTAAAATATAATATTTTTAACATTGTCATCCAGGGTCCAGGGACTCTTAACATGTCCCATCCCCAGATCCATCATGGACCGACACACTTACAGTAATCCCATGTGTTATTTTGTTTGTCTTATTCAGTGGGAGTACATTGGAGGTCCATCTAAGTCCAGTGTGGTTTAAAGTAACTGTCAGAGCAAGCCATGCCTACCGTGGTGTTAATGGACGTGTCTCTGTCCATGACACGACCAGTGTCTCTGGACGGCAGCGAGGAGTTCCAGAGGAAGAACTTGGCTGTTCACGGACTCACTATGTTGTTTGAACACATGGCTGCAAACTACCGCTTAGAGTTCACATCCCTGGTGGCCTTTTCCTCACTCTGGGAGCTCTTGGTGCCTTTCACCAGAGACTACAACACATTACAGGTACAACATGCCTGATATGATGCTCATATTCTTCACTTTGGACTTGTCATTGTTGACAGTGAAGTGAACCGTGTTTCCCTCTCTGGTCTGTCAGAGGCTGAGCTCAGAGGCGAGTTGTGGATTGCTTGTTTAAATTGTGTTTCTTCCTTTTCCTGTGCAGGAGGCTCTAAGCAACCTGGAGGACTATGACAAAACCTGTGTTGAATCAGCTCTTAATGGAGTTAGCAACATAGTGCAGCAGGAGTGGGGCAGCTCCTGTCCCTGTCAGGTTTGTTTGTCAAGTCCTTCGGCTTTAAATAATGCCATTGCAGGTGTAATGTGGTTATTATTGGTCAACACTATTTCTGATACCCGTTGGAGCACGCAATCACTGGACGTTTAGTCAGGCATCACTTACAGAATTGGCATGCAGCCTATCCTCTCTCTCCCAGAGTGCTTTCTTAGCCCACCGGAAATGGATGAATGAATGGACTATGGAGATGGCGCATTCCAATAGTATAAAATGGTATACTCTTCCAGTCTCCTAAATTCAATTGCTGTCAATGGCAGTAGGGGATCGGAAGAGTAGCAGTGGCGAAACCCACGTGACACAGATATAGGAAGTGACTGGAAGTTGAGCTGTCTCTATAGTGTAATGTCTCGGAGTCCACTTCCAGGGCTCATTACAACTCCACTTAGGTTAGGTGTCCTCCATCAGTAGCTAACGTATGGAGCTCTCCATGGAGCTGAACCTGTGTTCACTCATTTTGGCCACTAATTAGCCATTTTTGCCCATTTAGTCGGCCCTAATTGAAAAATCCGGCCCTGTCACTGTCTGCTCGGGACCCCTGCAGGTACCCGTGCCAAATATGGATGCTGTCAGGCTAACAGTGTCTGAGAAAAATGAAACCGAGTCACAGAGATAGATACATACCGGTACATAGACCAAATGAACTTGAAGCCAGGAGTCCAGGAAGATGTCTTATAGAAATATATTTAATAACCCATACATTCTCTGGCAATATGTATTGTCAGAGGGCTGAATCTCAATGTACACATTCTGATACGTTATACAGAGTCAAATATTCAGCGGCGATGTCACAATTTGAGATATGCTTTATAGGCAAAGGAAGAGGGAAGGCAGAGAGGAGGGGTGATGACTTGAATTGGAGCCTACAGGGCTGCCTGTCTGTATCTGCAAGTGTTCCTGTCTCATGGCCATTGTCATGCTGAGTTTCTGAAGGCCAGAGCAAAGGGGAGAAATCTCCTGCTTGATAAGCTAGTTATGTGTCAGATGTCATGTCATAATGTGTGAGATGTCATGTCATTGTAACTCACTGTAGCATAATTATGTGTATGCAAATATAGCTTATTGATTAGGAAATGGCATGGAACTTATATTTTTCTCCAACAATAGGTTTGCGCATTTACTGTATGTGTAAGGTATTGTGTTGTATTTATGTAGTTAATCATTTTGTCCTACAGGTGGTGCTGGTGACAGATGGGTCTCTTGGTATTGGGAAGGGTTCCCTGCGTCATTCCCTCAACACCCTGAAGCATCGTGCGGATGACAAGAAATTCCCTCTCCCTTTCCCTTTTCCAGCCAAACTGTTCATCTTGTGTGTAGCCAATCCAGAGGAGGTACTAAATCACCCAGTTTTTGCTTTGTCTTATCGCTTCCAAATCTCCCACCAGATCAGGTTATCTTGAACAGCTTCAAGATGTTGCTGCATTTCATTTATATCTACCGGTACTACATCTTGAGTCTGAACCTTGGAGGAACCAAGGAAGCAGAAGGATGCTCTCACAGAAGGCGACGCATGTGTGTAAAAGCCCCAACAGTGTCTTAGTGAAGCCCTGTTTTATACACTCTTGGTCAGTCAAAGCACATTTTCCTGGCAAGAATGTCACTTAGCTCATCGTGTCATCGTGACCTGGCTCTACTGCTTCAGGACAAAACCATTCAACAGAATATTGCTCAATGCTCAGAGACACAGTCTCTGAGATGATCGGAGTCTCCGGAGATGATCCTCCAAACATAATTTTTGGCCTTCAGTGTTATTTCCCAATCTTATGGAACATCAATTTGATGAACTACCATATTTCCCCAAAAACATGTTGACGACAAACTGTGGTTGAGCAATCTGGTTATACAACATGCTAAACATGTTTTTTTCACAAACCGGACCACGAAACAGGGTGCAAACCAACTCTACACCCACACGACCTGGACTCATACCCACCGGCTTCTCACCCGCAGACATGGCCAATTGTGTCTGTAGGAACGTCTGACCAAGCCGGAAGTATCACTGGCGCCTGTCGGTGTCTTGACCACAAAGCAGGTGACAAGAAGTGGCTGGGATCTAATGCGATGGCTTCTTCTAGGATCATATCCAAAACACATATATGTCAAGAGTGTGATTTAATTATTGCAATGTTAAATGCTACATAGTGTACATCCTAACAAATTGCATTAATCAAGAACAATATTTCCCAAAGTGGCCTTGTTTTATTAACCTTGCGAGGCAGCTGGATTTGTGCGAGATCATGAGATTACGATCACACAACAAATCCATCTTGCCACACTCCAATCTATTGGTTTGTATCGACCAATCAACGTCCCACCCGTAGCTGCCAGCCAGTGAGAGCGAGCCCGGGATAGACTCGACGGAGTTTCCCGAGCGACTCGTTCCAAGATGGTTATGTGAAAACAAACCATCTGGCAGCGTTGGGTTATTGTTTTATTATAATAAATGATTTTCTCTAATGTGCACTGTAACTTGTTGTAGGTCAGTGGACTCACTCTTTCATTGGATTTGAAATTGCAGCCTCTTGTGATCGAGTCATTGCAGTAGTTAAAATATGTTGGCTATAACATAGACTCAGCCCTCAGTCTTAATCCGTTTCACTACGGTAAGACTGAGAATATTACTATTTAAATTGAGATGTAGAGCAGGTGCGCTTCCTCAGATTGCCTCCTTGGCTGTGGGTGCTCAGCTACTGAAATTAGTATCAAAAAAATCACTACAAGAGTGAAGGTAGCAGCACTCCAAAAATTAAGATGCAAGACTTCAGATTTCCATTTTCTTTGAAGAAGAAAATGGAAATCTGAAGTCTTGCATCTTAATTTTTGGAGTGCTGCTACCTTCACTCTTGTAGTGATTTTTTTTATTACTATTTAAATCTTTGCATAATGTTAGATGGCGCTGTTGGAAGCCTTGCATTGGAGAACCAATCATGAGTGTTGTGGGCGGGCCTGCTTTCTGGGGGCAGTGACGCTCATGCAGAACCGGTGTCTCGCAAAACATCGCCGCGTTTGCGCAGAAACATATTAATTACTTAGAAACAAACATAACCTGTTAATAGGACGTGTTTCATCCGGCCCCGGCGGCTAGAGGTCTTTCCCCCAGCGATAAGCCTGACTCCCCAGGCTAACGTTACAGAGCCTGCTGATGACTCACAGTAGCAAGTGGACCACTTCCGGGTAGGAAACATTATTGTAAAATAAACAACAGGTATAAACTCTCTTTGCAGCACATCGGTGTCTTGCTCTATATTGGAACTATGAAACATTGCATTGCCGCTACCAAATAAAATTCTAATAATAAATGTAGGCGTGTCTGCTGCCGGCCGTTCTCGCCGGGCTCGAAGAGACAGTTTCTGACAGTGAAATTCCCAGATGTTTGGTGGCGCAGCTCACCAAACGTCTGGGAGCTGAGACTAGCTATAACAAGGATATCCTTTCTCTTTTGTAACTGCAGTTACAGACGACTGATGCCATGGACAATTTGGAGGAGCTGCTTCATCTCAGTGGAGGGGAGGGACAGATCTTCACTATGGAGGGGCCGCTGTGCCTGAAGAGTGTACAGGCCATGTTTGGGTATGACTGTGTTGAAGATGTATGCCAGTACCTTCTCTTTGCCTTTACTGAAGATCACACTAATGCTCTAGTTTTGTTATTCTAAGATGGTTTAGAATCAGGTGCAGCTTTTACCTCTGTTAAGGTATTAAATAGCAAAAAAAACACCTAAGAAAGGCAAATCCAGTTAAGACTGTTTAATATTATTTATTTATAAAACATGGTTAAGGCAGCAAGTGACAAGTGTCACTTATAGATGTAGAGGTACTAATGACATCAAATGAAAAAGTAAATCATTCCAACAATTTCAATATGGATGGATGCAGGAGCCCAAGTATCCTGAGAACAGACCAAGTCAGTTTAGGTGCTGTTGGCTATTGCAAAGACACAAGTTCTTAGATTTATTTTTGAGAAACACTGCTTTAAACTGGCCTGTGTCTCCAGGAGGCTGATTGACCAGGCATACTCTCCCTTCCATGCTGTCCTGCGCTGTGGGAACCAGTGTGCGGACGTTCAGGTCTTCCCTCGCCCAGAGCCTGTGGTGGTGGATGAAGAGGTGGAGCCCATGCCCAGAGCAGTCAACACAGGTAGCCAGCTGGCTTCCAAAGCATTGCATGTTTAACAAATTAGTACTTTTTTGTTAAATATTCACTCTACTGTGTGTTTCAGATTTGGAGATTGTGGGCTTCATTGAGATTGGTGACATTTCCAGTCCTCCTGTCATATCCAGACACTTAGTACTGCCCATTGCTGTAAACAAAGGTTTGTGTTGAATAGTTTTACTGTGTTTTATAGAAAAACTATAAATCACTATACATGTAAGGGCCGTTTTTGTTATTATTTTATTTTGGTTATCCTCCCACCACTTGGGGGAGCAGTGCTGCTGTCAATTTGGGCAGAGCCACAGCGGTAATATAATCAAGCCATGCCCTGGCACAGGTGCTGCTATTTTTGAGAGAAGCAAACATGTTTTTGACGTCAATGTGCGTCAATGAATCAATGAATAACATTGCCTGTGTTTATTTGTCTATGATTGGACTTGAAGTCTTTGCACACAGAGTCAGTTTTTTCGTCCAAAATTGACGCACGAAAAAAAAAGAATACGACCTCATTTGTGTCAATCATCATTGACACACCGAGTCCGACAATTATGTCAGTCATTTAGGTTTTCGGACAAGGTTCGATTTTCTGCATTTTTCGCATCAGTCAATAGCTTTTTGCGAGCTGGTACCCGTCTGTGTTTTCAGATGACGGATTAAGAAAACGGATTAAGAAGATCAAGCGAACTGTGTGTGCAAAGACCATTAGACCTATTACAGAGGAAGTGTCTACATTTTGTTTGTTATTGAAAACATAAGTACATAAATCACTTTTTTTGAAAACATTGGACATTTTGTCATTTTTGCACGTGCCTAAACATAATCAATCAGCAACCGTTGTGGTGTTTTTTTGATAGGCAAAAGGGGCACTACAATACAAATCAACTGAGCAATGTGCCATGGTGTCACATTTACAAACAGGCGTATGTGATAAGTCAGTGCTCTGATGCATGTGATGTGTGCTTCGTTACAGAGGTGGATGAAGTTGGCACAGGAGCCACAGAGGAGCTTGAGGAGGAAGTCTCAGCCAGTCAAATGGCAGGAAAGAGTCCAAACTTCTGTGTCCTTTTGCACGGCAGTCTGAAAGTGGAGGGCATGGTGGCACTGGTGCAGCTGGGGTGAGATGCTACACAGCTTTTGACCTTTACACACATTTATATAATATATTGTATATATTATTATTATATATTATATTTTGCGTATAATGAGCTGATGTATTTTGTCATGAATGAATGACCTCAACCTATTGTGTCTTTTTCCAGGCCAGACTGGTACGGCATGCTGTACTCGCAAGCAGACAGCAAGAAGAAATCTAATCTGATGATGTCTCTGTTTGAGCCTGGTCCAGAGCCTCTGCCTTGGCTGGGAAAAGTGACACATTTGGGCCCAATCTCAGGTAACCTCAGCATGCAGCATGCCAGGGTGTCAGGTGTTCTGCAGACATTCTCAAATACACTGCTACCGCATGCGCTAGGACGTGTCATCAGTGATGTTATCTGGGGTCGTAAGGTGTTTCGGGTCTGTCAACATCATACACCCTCGCCCAGTAGACCCAGCCGAGGCCAATTAAGACCCCGACTCACGTCCCAGAAGCCGCTACGGATCAGCCTTACTACTCTATCTGCAACGTTGCCCGCGGGAGGGGTAAAAGAAAACCCAATCCGCTGCAATAGAGCTAGTGCTACGCCGCAGTATTGGCCCTTCGGTGCATGGAGGATCTAGGCTCTGTGGGTTTCTCCCGGCCGTGCTCCTCCTTCGTCTCACCAGACCCCCCTCATGACAAAGGCAATCCAGAGGCTGAAGGGATGCCTCAAGGACGCCTCAAGAGGGCCTGTGCGCTGCACGTCATTTACCTGCGTCGAGCACCTCGCTCTAGCCTGGAGGACCCCAGGCCGCGCCGATCTTGCGCAGATTTTCAGAAGGCTAATCCGTAGCGTTTGTGGATTTCTCCCTCACGAGAGAGCCAAGATGGGGTGCTAATCCCATCCCGTACCGGGTTGCCGTCTCTCCGGCCGTCAACTGTCTCTCCAGCTCGTCACCAAACTATACTTGGTTGTCACCTAGTCTTTCCTAAGTGTCACTGGCCAGAGGCAAGCCAGGATTCTACATTCTCAAATACACTGCTACCGCATGCGCTAGGACGTGTCATCAGTGATGTTATCTGGGGTCGTAAGGTGTTTCGGGTCTGTCAACATCATACACCCTCGCCCAGTAGACCCAGCCGAGGCCAATTAAGACCCCGACTCACGTCCCAGAAGCCGCTACGGATCAGCCTTACTACTCTATCTGCAACGTTGCCCGCGGGAGGGGTAAAAGAAAACCCAATCCGCTGCAATAGAGCTAGTGCTACGCCGCAGTATTGGCCCTTCGGTGCATGGAGGATCTAGGCTCTGTGGGTTTCTCCCGGCCGTGCTCCTCCTTCGTCTCACCAGACCCCCCTCATGACAAAGGCAATCCAGAGGCTGAAGGGATGCCTCAAGGACGCCTCAAGAGGGCCTGTGCGCTGCACGTCATTTACCTGCGTCGAGCACCTCGCTCTAGCCTGGAGGACCCCAGGCCGCGCCGATCTTGCGCAGATTTTCAGAAGGCTAATCCGTAGCGTTTGTGGATTTCTCCCTCACGAGAGAGCCAAGATGGGGTGCTAATCCCATCCCGTACCGGGTTGCCGTCTCTCCGGCCGTCAACTGTCTCTCCAGCTCGTCACCAAACTATACTTGGTTGTCACCTAGTCTTTCCTAAGTGTCACTGGCCAGAGGCAAGCCAGGATTCTACATTCTCAAATACACTGCTACCGCATGCGCTAGGACGTGTCATCAGTGATGTTATCTGGGGTCGTAAGGTGTTTCGGGTCTGTCAACATCATACACCCTCGCCCAGTAGACCCAGCCGAGGCCAATTAAGACCCCGACTCACGTCCCAGAAGCCGCTACGGATCAGCCTTACTACTCTATCTGCAACGTTGCCCGCGGGAGGGGTAAAAGAAAACCCAATCCGCTGCAATAGAGCTAGTGCTACGCCGCAGTATTGGCCCTTCGGTGCATGGAGGATCTAGGCTCTGTGGGTTTCTCCCGGCCGTGCTCCTCCTTCGTCTCACCAGACCCCCCTCATGACAAAGGCAATCCAGAGGCTGAAGGGATGCCTCAAGGACGCCTCAAGAGGGCCTGTGCGCTGCACGTCATTTACCTGCGTCGAGCACCTCGCTCTAGCCTGGAGGACCCCAGGCCGCGCCGATCTTGCGCAGATTTTCAGAAGGCTAATCCGTAGCGTTTGTGGATTTCTCCCTCACGAGAGAGCCAAGATGGGGTGCTAATCCCATCCCGTACCGGGTTGCCGTCTCTCCGGCCGTCAACTGTCTCTCCAGCTCGTCACCAAACTATACTTGGTTGTCACCTAGTCTTTCCTAAGTGTCACTGGCCAGAGGCAAGCCAGGATTCTACATTCTCAAATACACTGCTACCGCATGCGCTAGGACGTGTCATCAGTGATGTTATCTGGGGTCGTAAGGTGTTTCGGGTCTGTCAACATCATACACCCTCGCCCAGTAGACCCAGCCGAGGCCAATTAAGACCCCGACTCACGTCCCAGAAGCCGCTACGGATCAGCCTTACTACTCTATCTGCAACGTTGCCCGCGGGAGGGGTAAAAGAAAACCCAATCCGCTGCAATAGAGCTAGTGCTACGCCGCAGTATTGGGCAAAGAAATAGTGAGCTCTCTGGATATTTGTAACAAACCCCCTACTGAGTGTTAAACACTAGAACCGCTATAACTAACAATAAATGAGACTGTCATCATTTTGGCAACTTTATCCACTGCTCTCAAAGCATCACTGTTCATAAACCCTCAGTCAGCATGCTTATTTATTAATATACCGGTAGTTTAATATTTGTTATGCAGACTTTAATGTGAAACTGTCCTGTTTTATGGAACCGACGATGACACACTAACCCATGTGAGGTAGATAACTATTCATTCCGATTCCGAGATCAAAGGCCTCTCTGTATGTGTACATAATCAAATAGTTAATCATTTGCACACACTCCCCTTTGCCTGCTTTGGCCATCATTCTGATTTTGCATAACATTTGTCTTCTTTCAGAGGCTACTGAAAACCCCTATGGAGAGGATGATAGTAAAAGTCCTTTCCCTGTGCAGCCCCACATCAAGCCAAGCTATGCCCAGAATGTCACTGTGTGGATTAAGGCCAGTGGACTGCAGGTACAAAACTGTGTGAAAATCGTGATTAGGATCTATCATTGTTTGTGATATTATTTTAGTAATTTTAGGAGTTGAGCACTGAATAAAAGCATTTTTGATATGGGTCATTTTTTGTTTTGGTGGCTTTAATATGCACGTTATCACCCCACAGACTGATGTGCAGAAGATCCTGAGGAATGCAAGGAAACTGCCTGATAAGACTCAAACATTCTATAAGGTAAACGTCACGGCAAACGGATTATGCTTGGGGTTTATTTAAAAATAACACATTTGTTGAACTAGTTTAATTTCAAATGCTGTTTTCTGTTTGAATCTGCCAGGAGCTGAACCGCCTGCGGAAGGCTGCCTTGGCTTTCGGGTTCTGGGAGCTGCTGAAGGCAGTGGCTGACCTGCTGGAGAGAGAGTGCACCATGCTCCCAGACTCGGCCCACCCAGATGCTGCTTTCCAGCTGTCCCACGCCGCACAGCAGCTCAAACTGGCTAGCACCGGTGACTCTCAGTATGCTGCGTTTGAGCACAACATTGCACCCATGCACACCGACTTCTCAAGCTGAGCCACAGCTGAAGAACAGACTAAAAGTACAGCAATCTGTGTGAACTGGACTTGCTGCTAGATTGCTCCCTCAAAGGTGTCAAAGGTCAACAAGGCTGTGTGTGCCGCCCACATGCAGCTACACCATCCTGAAGGCAGCAGCCGGTGTATGCTAGTCATCAAAAGGGCCACTGCTTACAGAACTAATAAGAGTTTCAAATGACTCACAGACTGATCAGTACTCAGTGATGCTCCCTAAGCAGAGTAAAACCTGCTTAGTGACGGAGGGGTACACATTTTGTTAAATGCTGGTGTGTACATTTTTTTAATGTCACGCAAGTTAGGAAACTAGCGGGAGCTCGGGGCAAAATTCCCCTAAAAAAACTAAAATTGCCCTTGGAATTGGGATGTTGGGGGCTTTTAAATGTCCCCTAAAATAAAGAGTTTAATACTTTATGTATTTTAATGTTATTGAATTTCTGTCTTTGCAAAGCGTGACTCAAAAATACCCAGCTAGGCATGCGTACCTGCACAACCCCCGCCAGGGTTTGAGTTATAATCTGAGAGCTATGGGGGTCCCCAAATCGGTCGCCACAAAAAATAAATACATTTTTTCCCCTCAAACTGTGGCAATTTGAAGCCAGATTTAGAGGAATATCTCATTTTAAATTAACATTAGGATTATACTGTTGTGATGTCATCATTCAGTCTTACTATTAACCATCAATATTTGTTCCTTTTCTCACTCACCTCCACGTCACCACCTGCTGATAGTGCCATGATATCATTTACTTATTTGCATCTGATAAAATAGAACAATTTAATTTGACAAATGAGAGACAAAATTGCTGGACTTATTGATGAACATTTATTTAACTCTGTCTCTGTTTGCTTACTCTGTCTGCAATGCACTTATAAATCAAAAACTAACCTAAAAAAAAGTGGACCACAGCTTGGGAAACAATGTAGTAGTAGAACGCACGCACTCAAGAGGAGGCCTTATTGCGACGTGTGGTGGCTTGGTGGTGAAATGCAGCCATGTCATTCGCAACAAGATAATAGGGTCGTTCGTTCTTTTGGACAACCAAAAACATGTTTCTTATTTAGCCTATTTAACATAATACCAATTCTTGCATTGAAAAATGCATTATGTGGGGGGGGGGGGAATAGACCCCCACAGGTGTTCTTGTCCATGGGGGTCCAGACTCTATGGGGCCCAAAATCCCACAAGCCCCCCATAACTCGAACCCTGACCCCCTCCCCCTCCTTGCGTTATTTATTTCAGTGAAAGGGCAGCGATTCACTAGCACGATTAACGTTAATGAACATGGAACATGTTTAATACGCAAAGCACCTGCTGAGTCACGACTAGAAACATAAAATATTATATAGCTATAAACAGTTGCTGACCCTCTCCCGCTCTGCCCAGGGCCGAAAAAAGCCGTCGGTCTACTGTTCATATATGCTTTTTATCTTTTGCCATAGATAGGGTGTTATTTGAAGAGGTTTTGCCAAGTACATTACCTGTACATTAGTGTTGTTGAAATAGGAAATGAGGATTTTAAACTGTGATTGTTTATGAACTTTTAGAAATATAAAATATGCTTAGATAGGAGTCATTGATTGGTCTAAAGTATTTCCCAAGATTTGATAAAATTGCCCTGGAAATTATCCAAAATGCCCCCGAAACATATTTCACAAGGGGGGAAAAAAGTCCTTTTTTCAAGAAAGTTAATTTTCTACCCTGTCACGTGTTCCTAAATAGAATCTTTTTCACAAATTGACAAGTTCATAATTTGAAATTTGATTTTTATTCAGTGCTGAACCACTGCCACTTTTACAGGAAGGCTGGGGATTGACTGGTAATGTTAGTATTCAAACTACAGGTGACTGTCAAAATAAAGGAAAACCAGAGTAAATAAGGAATACAAATTGTATAAAGTGTATTTAAATAAAGTTGGTTAAATTGCCCTATATTATATAGGGGAAGCCATAAAGGCACTCTGAGTTGTCACTTTCAGGTTATGGTGAAGGATTTCTATACTAGCAGGATTGGCCTTTTTTCAGACGCTTCCCCGATTCGTTTAGTGGTCACTGAACCACTAAGGCTTTAATGAACATGAAACTAATGTAGACGATGTGCCCTAAACACTTTTTGTTGACGTTTTCTTTATTCCAGCAGTCACCTGTATCCTTTTCCCTGAGATTTGTGGGACATCTAACAAATCTGGAACAAAAAGAAAATGATACAGAACATTGCTTGCTTCATTCTTAAACTTATCAATACATCAAATAATACTAACAAGTTTTCTTCTTCGATGCTTGTTGAAATCCTTTCAGCAAATGATGCTACAGTCTTTTAAAAAATCAACAATGGTAAAAGAAAGAAACACAATTTTAAGCTTTATCAAATTCTAAGGTTCACAACACAACTGTTTTCTAATCTACTTTATCACCCAAAGATACAGATCACTTGCATTGTTTATGTAGCATGTTCATAATGACCATGAATTAAGTCATTTTAATGAGTGGACATGCTGTGGAAAAGAAAATTGATTTCTTCACAATAAGACTTAGAACTCATTTGAGAAGAGCATGACGGATGAGGATACTTTAATTTTATTCACAGTCCCAGCAGGCGGCCGAGGTATTGAGGAGTTTTGTTGATGTTGAGTCTCAGTTTCCTTTCCTTTTCTTGGTACGGAAACGCCTCTTCCTTTGCTTGTAGAGATGGCGGAAGTTGATACATAGTCCTGAAAACAGACAACACTCACATTACCACGTAGCACTTGTTGAGAAACTTGTATGCTCGCAGTTTGTGTGTGTTGAGACAAACCCAGAAACTTCTTTACCCCCATTCCCCGTTTTTATCCCCAATTGAACTTGGCCAATTCCCCCAGCTGTCCCGGTCATTGCTACACCCCCTCTGCCGATCTGGGGAGAGTTTTAGACTAGCACAATGCTTCCTCTGACGCATGCAGTCGCCAGCCACTTCTTTTCACTTGACAGTGAGGAGTTTCACCGGCAGGATGTGGCACATGTGGTGGATCATGCTATTGCCACCCAGGTCCACTCCCCCTCGAACAGATGCCCCAACCGACCAGAGGAGGCACTAGTGCAGCGACCAGGACACATACAGTACCCAGCAGACACAGCCAATTGTGCCTGTATGGACGCCCGAACAAGTAACAGAGCTCGAAGCTGTGAGCCTACTCACCCAGAAACATGAGAACGAGATAGATGCGCAGGACATGAGAGAAGCTGATGGAGGTGCCAATGGCTTTAGGCAGGGGAATGCTGAAGAGATTAGTCTTATCAAATATGGCGATGGACTGTATCACTGCAAAAGCTGTATGGGATTGGGAGACAAGGGAGATGATTTTTAATACCGGTCTTTGTAAAATTATCTTTCACGCAGAGGAGCAAACATAAGCTCACCTTCAGCTAGAACACCTAGCGGGTACAGTGGGATCCAGATCGTGTACCTCAGCCAAGTGAGGGTTTTCCACTCCGTATCGAAACAGCCCAACATGTAAAATGGATACCTTATGGAAACAATAGAATCTCAGAGAAGAGCCATACTCTGTAAACACAACAGCCTCACATTCACACTGTTGTTGATTCCACTGTTAGGAGCTGTTGGCAACAAACCATGTCACAGCAACAGGATACAAAACAAGACTACAATTCAGAAGGAGAATTTTAACTTCATTAGTCCGACTCAAGGGTTCACCATGCATGAGCAATGGCATGCAGATGCATTACTCACCTAAAAATCTCAATGGCGCTCCACAGATAGAAAACAAAGAACACGACTGGCTTGTTGTGCATTTCCTCCAAGCTACCAAAAATTATGAAGAGGATAAAATTCCTTCCAACCACCTGGAGATAAATGAACACAAGCCACATTGACATCTAGACGTAATTAATTTGTATTTATGTGGGACATTTCCTGGATGAGGAGGATAGTAGGTGTTCAACACAGGTGTGACCAGATTCAAATCAACATCCAGTACCTGTATAAGAGCTGGAACAACGCCTGTCCTGACGACTCCAAATGCAGCGTTGAGGACCTCAACTGCTGCCAATATCTGACAGAAGAACATAACGTCCGATATGGTGTGAAATGTGTCATAGAGAGAATCTGAAATGAGAGTGTTCTGTTTGATGATGGGTTTTCAGAAGCTTTTGCTATACTAAATTAAAACCATGATTTTATTTGAATTTTTATTGAATACAAAACATGCCAAGCAACAGCAGTGCGACGCCTTCTCACCTTGGCCAAAGATAAAGAGCCGCACGGTCATGTTGACAAAAATCCAGGAGAAGCCGAGGAACTGGACCAGGTTATAGGTGAACAAAAAGACATTCTTCATACTGATGAAGCCTGGGAAGAGGCCATTTAAAAAGACAAACAAAACATTGAAGCGGTTGATGAACACAAATTGCTTGAACAAACATGATGACACCACGTAGTCCACTGCAAAAAATTCCAATTTGTGTTTTCATCTAAAATTATCATTATTATTATTATTAGTAGTAGTAGTAGTAGTAGTAAATAAACTAAGAACAAGTTACTGTCCTGCAACAAATGTATTTGGTCACAGTTTCACCTGTGTGGGACCTAAAGGATTTCATTCCCCATTCATTTTTCCATAGACATTTAAAAAAAATCCTTATAAAAAGAGTTTTACTTGGTCAAACCAAGCGATTCAGCTAGAATCATGAGGGACCATCGAACATTTCAATCGGACCAAAACTAAGGAAGAAAGAAAGAAAGAAAGAAAGAAAGAAAGAAAGAAAGAAAGAAAGAAAGAAAGAAAGAAAGAAAAAACAATTGTCCCTTGGTGCAGATGCCGAAACCCGGAAGAGCGCGTGACTTTGGCTCTCTATACATTTACCTCAGTATGTTTAGTGGACCGTAAAAGCTAGTTTAGCATCATCTAATAACCAGTATAGTGAAACTTATTAATCTTCATCACACAAAAATAGGTTGATTAAACAGCTTATTTGCCTGTCAGTGTATTTCTTTCATACCAGACAACCAAAAAATCTTTTCATACATTTGACTAAAGAATTCGGTCAATGCCATTATCCTGCTTCACTGGCAGGTTCTGTCACTAGCATCAAGAAATCTTGGGGGCGGCGGCATCAGAGGTTAGAGAAGGATTATCATTACTACACCTTTGTAGCCTGAAGGCAAAAACCGAAAGGCTCAAGAGAAGCTTCTTCCCCCAGGCTGTTCGCATGCTAAATGCCAGCCACTAGCAGCATTAGGACCACACATTTACTTTTTTATTTTTTAAATATGGCACTTTATTTCTATTTTTAATTAAAGACAGGACATGACGATACTGTATAGCACTTTACGATCAGCACTTTATGTCTCTTATATGTTCTGTGTCTTTTATTGTTTTTACTGTTTTTATTGATACCTACCTTTTCTGGCACATTGCAGAGACCAAGTCCCATTGCATTTCACTGCATGTTTTACACTGTATTTCTGTGCAAGTGACAAATAAAGTATCCTTGATCCTTGATCCTTGAGGATGTTTGTGTCTCCTAAGTTTAGTTTAGTTTGAATTTCCAGGGCAGCTGAGAAAAATGTTGCTGGGTAAAATAAATGAAAAGTTGCTGTCGAGCTGCTGAAAAAGGGCCAACATGCTCAGCTGACTTTCCCTAGATAAATAAAAGGTTAAAAATAAACACTGTCTGCCATCACTGCTTTGAAGAATTCTTGGAAACAAAATCTCTGTTTTTGACATTTCTGGAATTTCCCCTCAAGCATGTCACATTTTCTTCAAGTAAGCTGAATAACTGGCTGGAGCAGTATGCTGTTTAAAATAAAATGCAGTGTGTCTTAAAGTGGAATAGTACAAGATGAAACTGCTTGATAATCATTTGTACTCACGATCCTCTTGACTCCTTGAAGCCTTCAGCCTGTTCTTTCTCTCCTCCTTAAAGATGAAAAAAATACAACAATTATTTATACACATTCTGCATCTGTGTGGCATCTCTTGATTAGTATAGTCTTTCAGTCTCACAACACCTTCTATTCAAACTTTTTTTTTATGATCTTAGTTTCAACTCTGTCTTGTATTGACATTTTAAATGGACCCCAGGAGTACTAGTCTGTCACTTGTGCATCAGCTAACTAATGTTTCACTTTCATTATCCATTTCTATTTTGAACAAACATGCATACATATTAATTAATAAATCGTTTCCTTTGTGTTCTTTTTAAAAGACTCAATATTAATAATTGCAAAGAAGCAAAATTACCTCTTAATAACAAACAGCACAGAAAAACATACCATTGTGTATGTGTGTAATATAATAACTGTGAGTGGCAGTAGTACAGATAACCGGGGGAAGCAAAACTGGTTAAGTGTTCTTGAACTCACACAAAAGGTGTAAATAGCTAAAAAAAAAAAAAAAAAAAAAAAGTAAAAATGTTGCACTGAGGTGAAACAGCCTTCATCTCACCTTTTCACGAATCTCCATCTCAGCATCTGACTCATCTAGCCAGCGGTCGAAGTCAGGAGCCAGGAAGACTGGCTTCCGCTCCTGTAAGGTCAGTCTCTCCCACCAGCCGTGCTGCTCTTTCCTCACTGTGATATTCACCTGCCGCTGAGTCGACTTATGGCTCACCTGGGCACACAGGTTCATCAACAACATGAGGGTGACAAACAGGAAACGGTAGATGTCTGTTCTCAAATTGACACCCAATTAAAGAGAGCTACATACCTGTGGCTTCACCGGCAAACGAAACTCCAGATTGAACGCATATTCATTTTCTCCTCTAGCGCCATGCCCCTGGGCTGCAAACAGACAAAAATACAAACATTCATGAATCATTAGCTTCATTCTTTTAAATTCCCTTTTTTCCTATGAGTCAAATGTGCATCAATATTACAAGTGCCACAGAAATACCAGATCTCACCTCTAAAGTGAAGGACGTTTTCATGTACACTGACATCAATATTCTGCAAGAGGAAGCAGATAGACAGATTTAACAAAGTTAGGATGAGCATCATCCAAATGACAAAAATAATACTATAATGTATGTCGCCTATTATACAAATTGTGCGGCCACATGGTATTCCCAAAACCTAAAGCCCTTGCCCCATTTAATAAACCAATTTCACAGCTACTGTTTTGAGGTGGTAAAGCAGGAAGTAAAGCAGGTGTAACCAATTCAATTAATGATGGTTCCATTCCACTTAGTTAGGTGTTACAGTGCCAGGGCCCTCATTAATGTTATTGTTTACTTTACACCTGCTTTACTTCCTACTTCACCACCTCAAAACTGTTGCTGACTTGCTGTGAAAAGGGCCTACTACCTAATGTAGCGCTTTTGCCCCGCAACCCCCAGGCGGAAAATACTACTTGCGCATTTTTTATGTGCATCTCAAGGTGTTGACTATTAGTATTAGCTCACCTGTGCGTCTATCAGTTCCACTCGCAGGTAAATGTCCTCATGGCGTTGTGCCCAGTACACGAGCGGTGTGAGTGTCATATTGTGGCGTTTAATGCAGCTTCATATCAGAATAATATTGGTATAGAATGAATCAAAGTACCAACATTACATGCTAGCCGGGGTCAGGAGGCTACAACCAGGCTACAATCGCTACAACAGATAGCCAGAAATATTCTGCGAACGCGCTCGCTCGCCATCTGTCAGTGCAACAACGTGCTCGTGCACGAGACAGCAGTTCACATCCTCCTCTCTGATTGGCTGGCCGTCAGTGTTTACGGAAGGGGAAGGGGCAGAAATTTGTGAAAGCACACGCCCGACGCGTGGTAGCTACTGTATGTGCTAACATGCAGACAGACTGTCGTGTTGCTTGTCCAAATTTTGATCTGCTGCATTCTTGTGGCACGTTTCGTGTCCTTGTTGGTGTGACAGGGAGCGTCGCAGCGCTGAAGCTGCCTCTTCTGGTCTCCAAACTTCTTGAACTACCCGGGGTGAGCTGCTCTCCTCTGTAGCCTCAGGTGTCTAGTCCCTTGTTTGACAGCTAGACTGAAAACGTTAGCTCTAACTAAAAGAGCAGAACACATAGAAAACCAGCAGTATTCTGGACCTAGACATCCGGATTTGAGGCTGCTCGAGAGATGTGTTTAAATTATTTCTTACAATCTGCATTGTCTACTATGTCCCTTGTCATGGTTACATAGTAGGCTACTTCTACTGCCACATTTAACCGCTAGATGGAGACGTTGCGGTTTTTAGCAGCAATACAATGACCAATACACAAAACAACAGAAACAAAAGTATTAATACTTTTCGATAAGAAAATTACACAATTCAGTAGAATAAAATGGACAAAACAATCACATTAACAAAATGATCGAGTATAATAGTAAGGGGAGCACTGGTAGTGCTGATTGAGCACAATATGTATGTATGAATGTATTAACACAGCAAATAATAACACTACAGGATTGAAATCTATTCAACAGTTTTGGCACCTCTATCAATTTGAAGTTTTTGAAGAAAAAAATTAGGAAAAAAAGACAACTTTAGATTTAGAACTTTAGAAGGTGGAAAATGTTTTGTGACATCCAACATAAGGCAAGAGTATTAATACTGCTTGTATCCAGGGCCGGCCCTGTACATCTGGGGGCCCTAAGCAGGATAAGTTTATATACATTTATATTACAATTATTTTAAGCGATGAATGGGCTCTTTGGATTCACAAGAGTATCAGCTTTCTTGCCATACCCAATAGCTACAATTCCATGACTGTGTGTGTAAGCTCCACAGTGTGCAGAAATATGAAAAAAAGGTGAGAATAACATATTTTCACTGCATGCTGTGTCTTTCAGACCCTGGAGCTCTTAAACTCTACAGTAAGTACTGTAGCTGATTATGTCACACATGGCTGTAAAGACTCCTGTGGTTCTAATGAGTCCAATTTCATCTTTTATATTTTTTATCGCTTTTCTGTACTTTTGAACTGGAAAACTTTTACCTTTACCATATTATTATTACTCTGTAACGCACTTTGAATTGCCACAATCAGTGCAGGAAATGTGCTATACAAAAGCTGCCTTGCCTTGCCTACTGTGATGAAAAATGCTACTTACAATGCTAAGTATGGTCATTTTCAAGCCACCACGGTGCACCCTGGATGGATAATGATTTAAAGTGCTTAATGACACAAAGAGACCAAACTAAAAATATGTCCATGATGTCAGGTTCAGTTAGTGAGAGAAAAGCATACTGTAGCCTGCAGAATCAAGTAACCAAATTGAATAAGGTGAAAAAGAGAGAATTCTATCAGCAAAGAATAAAATGAGTCCAATATGATGGTAAAAAGCTATGGAATGTGTTGAATGATATTATGGGTAGAATACCTTTTTACTCATTACCCTACTGTTCTCTTTGATCAAATTTAATTTGGTTCTGATATTCATCCATACAGGACTAGAACAGCCACTACTTGACTACTTTCATTACCATGCCCTAGAACTAATGCAATGAAAAATAAAAATACTATTATATAGATAGAGCCTTTTCCTTATGGAACACTTCCTCTGGATCTTTGAAACATTCTGGGAAGATAGAATTTAAGAGTAAAGTCACTTTTTAGTCTGCACCTTTTACCATTACTATTTGGTTATCTAAACTCCTACCATGGACAGTGTTTCCCACAGGATTTTGAGTATTTGTGTTGGGGGACCGCAGACCCCCTAGGGGGGTGCGGGGGCATGCCCCCCTGCAGGATTTTTTAAAAACATTTTAAAGTAAAATGCATGAATTTGGTGTACTTTGAGAAAGCTTAAGAGCAAAATTAAAAGGCTAGATCTATGAAGAACATGTCATCATTACTGTGCTGTGGGTTTACAATGACAAACTAAATTTCTCCCTATAGGTCAGGGATACTCAACTTGCTTTGCCACTTTCGTGAAATGATAGAAGGCGAGGGGCCAGTTAATAAACAAACAATATACATTTTTCTGTAGCGGATTGTAGGTTTTTGGGGTGTCAGCCGGAGTTTAGGCTGACAATGTTGTGCACACCGGATAGTTAGTTAGGTTAAGTTAGTTAGGTTAAGTACATACATAAGTGCCTGGGTAGCGAGCAGATGGTGGTATTTGACAATTTAGCAGCTAAATCATAGATTATTGAAAGATATTCCATATTCCAGACTGAAATGCTATAACAGAAGTATTGGTCAGAATGACATGAACATTTGGACACTTATTCAGTGGGTATCTTGCATGTTGTTGTTTTTTCTTGTTGTTTTTCCCTCTGCTTTATTACTGAAACATGTATATGTTGCAAAATACACTCATGTGAACATCTCTCTGAATTATTGGCCTCTAATTTTGAAATAATTTGTCCCTGAAAAGTGCTTGAAAATCATCATAAAAGTATTGTTACAGCAGGAGAGTGTACTTAAGTAAAAGTAAAAAGTACCTAATGTAAAATGTATTCTGAGTAAAAGTTACTGAGTTACCTTTTTAGAAAAGGGAACATTTTTAGATGTGATTTTCCCCATGTGATTCTAAAAGGCAGAGAGGACAGAGTTCAAACTAGATTATTTACAAAATAAAGTGCCTCAAAAAAGCTTGGTTACTCAAAGCAAAGCCTGGTTACTGACTGTTCTCTTCTTGTTCACTGCCAATGGCTCCACATTTGGCAGATTTACAATTGTGCTCATAGCCATCAAACGTATACTCTGTAATGGATGTGATTTAAAATGTAGCTAAGTACAATACATTAAGTAAAAACACAATTAAGTAAAAGCAAAATTGATGACTTACCGTATACAAATACTAAAAACCGCTACTCAATTACAGTAACATGAATTAATTAGTTACTTCCACCCCTGTAAATGAATAACCATGTAGGACTTGAGATGAAACCTTGAGGTACTGCACACAGCAAGATTTTGCTGAGGCAACAGAGAACTGTCTTTCTGGTAGATAAGATATATTATTATTAACCAAATTAAAAGTAGTGTAATCCCCTCAAAATCTCTAAGACTATACATTGATATCATGATCAACATCACATTGTGATCAGCGGTGTCCTAGGCTGCAGAAAGGTCAAGCAGAAATAGAACTGAACATTCACCCGTATCTGCTATCATCTGCTATCCTACTCTCTTGTAACCCTAAGACAGTCTTTCCTGTTTCCTGTCATGGCGGAAACAAATGAACAAAACAAAAAAATCATATCAGATAATATACTAGACTACTACCCTGGCCATAAGCATTGGTTGATAGAGATCTCTACAATACCATATTTCATATTCAACCACCAATTGTGCTTTAACAAAGTGTTACAAATCCAGTGAATGTCTTCCCTTGTGCTCTAGGTGGATGTTAGAGTCGTCACCACTGAGCATGCCCAGCACTTCTATAACCCTGCCGAGGTTGCAGTGAAAATCTATAGTGACAAGGATGAGTGGGAGGTAATACTGCACGTCTTAATCAATAGGCCATTGTTAACCGAGAGTCTTCGTATTAACACTTTGAGTGCCACGGCCCTTGGGCAAAAGGTTGCTTGCTGTGCCACATAGGCCGCAATGCATTTTAAAACAGTCATATAATTTCTTTAATAATTACTATGTAAACACTGAACACGCACAAATAACGATGAGACTCTCTTCTATCACCTGCAAAAAAAAGTTTATTGATCCCATTTTCCGTTCTTTAGTTATGAGCCGGAGAAGATAGCTTGATTGAAGCAAAAACACCCCTTTTTTTCTACGAGCTGAGATAATGAGCCTTTTGTGAAATTAAACATTTCAAGCACATCACTGACTCTGAAGCTAATTTTCTGATGTCTGGGTCTGTCTGGGTGAAGTGTATGCTGCTCTGCCTGCTCTGCGTGCTCCCCCCCCCCCCCCCTCAACTGCACACGCCTCCTGGGTGTGTCTTATGTGTCTGTTGGCTCTCAGTCTCTGCTGAGTTTGCTGCGCACACACAGTGAATGGTGCGCGACATCCAGCCTTTTGGTTCCGTGTGTGTTTGTCACGGGCTCGCATGCTTCCAGTTCGGAATAATAAGGCTGATTATGCGAATGTGCTGTTGCAGCGTACACGGAGGTGCTCAGTTGTGACAGCGGATGCTGCTGCTCGGGGCACAGCTGGCGTTGTGCTCGTTGTGCTTCATGCACGTCGATGCATACGGACGGATGCGATGCGATTTCCTCCTTTTCCCCAGTGACTATTTCTGTGTGTTTGGCTCCTTTTTCTCTGATCAGGAGAGTGCTGTCGCCACCTAATGGGTTTGTAAAATAGGTTATCGACCTCCAATAGCTACAATATTGTTAGAGGCGACGTAAGAAGCTTAGATCGACACCCCCCCGTCAAAAAAACAATTTGGAGTTACTGACGCCATTTGGCGTCGCTGGCACTCTACGGTAAATTTCTAATGACGCCATATGGCGTCGCTGGCACTCAATGTGTTAAGATTCAAGATTCATTATGCATTCCAGCAAGGAAGTGAGTGTCTCATTGGTTGTTTGTCTGGTCTCTGTTGTAGCTGTGGACGCAGCGCTCGGACCCGGTGCTGCACATTGAGCTGCGGCGCTGGGCAGACCTGTTTGTCATCGCCCCATTAGATGCCAACACTCTTGGAAAGATTTCTAATGGCATTTGTGACAATCTGCTGGTGAGAAGAACATACAATTATTAGGTTGGAATAGTCCTACTCAGATTATAATTAGGGATGGGGCCGATCCGATCCAATATCGGTATCGGGTGCCGATATGGCACTAATTCACGGATCGGATCGGATCGGAATTGATTTTTTTTTTTTTTTTTTTTTTTTTTTGCAATTCCAGCACACAGCTGGCCGTAATTTGTGTAATAATGTATAATAGTATCCTTCTTTGCCTTGTATATTTTCTTAATTTTGTCTGCTTTTTGCAAGGTATATTTTAAAAAAAAACTTTAATTGGCCAAATCTTTGCCTATACTGTATATTCAAGAAAAATATTGGTATCGGCATAATATCGGTATCGTCAGATATCCAAATTCAGGTATCGGAATCGGATCGGAAGTGAAAAAAGTGGATCGGTGCATCTCTAATTATAATTATATACGTACATGTACCCTATATAATAATTGTCTGTCTTCCCTTTTTTTGCTCATTCTATTTTGTCAGTGTGTATTAAACACACTGTATTTGTGTTCATAGACCCAAGTAAGACTAGCAACCACATAGGTGGAGGCTAATCGTAATCCAAATAAACAATAAATAAATAATACATTGTTATATTACACATGGATCACCTCTTACAGTATCTGACTTCTCAGGTATGAGATGTAGGAAATCACTAGCCTGGGTAAACCCAGCCCCCAGTGACCTGCTCTCAGGCTCACCCTGCTTACAGTCACAAGGTAGTGACTGGGAACTGAGAGAGCAGGTCACGTGGGGGCTGGGTTTACCTAGGCTAGGAAATCACACACTGGGGAAAAAAACCTAACCTAACCTGTCGTCATTCCATATGCACCTGAAGTACAAAAACAAATATGAGGAGTTATTAGACTAGAGCACATACTTTTTTCCAATTTGTTTATTTAACTGTATTCTCAAAAATGATTCCCAGGTTGATTATTATTATTTGTCATTGGCAGACATGTGTGGTACGAGCCTGGGATACCAGTCGGCCTCTCCTCTTCTGCCCTGCCATGAACACCGCCATGTGGCATCACCCCATCACTGCCCGGCAGGTGGCCAGTCTCAAAGAGTTTGGATATGTGGAGATCCCCTGCATTGCCAAGAAGCTCGTGTGTGGAGATGAAGGTGTGTATTGATACCATACACGCCAAGATTCATTCACCCAGTTCCCTTTATTTCTCCCCATTATTACATTGATTTCACACAGAAACGTGAACTATCACAATACTTACTATATGTACAGTATTTATTTCATCTGGACATGTGTAAAAGAAGCAGCATCTTTTGTGTAGTGTAAAAAAACAATCTATAGTAACATAATTTGCAGGGTGGCTTGAAAATCTGTACCGGCTCTTATCTTTAAAAAAGGAAAAGTTGAAAGAATTAGATTTACAGGGTTAATCATTAATTTAAAACGCTAACCATGCTTAACATGTTTAATCATTTATTCATTCACTTAGATAATTTTTGCCTTGTGAAATGGTGAACAACACCCATTTTAGGAAAATTCTTAATATATACTGTAGACTGTAGCCAGTCGATTTTATCATAATAAAGAAAAAAGAAAAATATATTTGAAAACACAAAAAGTACAGTTAGCAGCTGAATGTTAAGAGTTCATCAATTGTTAACTTGATTTTAGATGATCAAATCCTTTCAATGATGGTTTCACAAGAGACAAAACGCCTCTTTTAATTGACATTACCATCTGTGAGGGTCGCAGGTGTGTTTCTTGGACCTTGACAAATTGTAGTGTCAAATTTCGTGCAATTTCGACACGTGCATAGTCATAGCACCACCTACTAGGGATGGGCATTTTAAGCAATTTAAATACTCGAGTACTCTCCTTATATTATGAACGAGTGCTCGAGCACTCGCGCGCGGGGGGGGGGGGGGGTCTGTGTGATTACTATGGTAATGACTGAGCAGGGGTAATTTGCTGTATATGGGGCTGTTCACACATAACGTTTGCATTTTTGCATGGAAAAAGCGCTACCTGGAGCATTTTTTGTCAATATCATAGTCAGTCCCTCTGACTGTGATATTAGGTGACGCTAAGCGAACATCTAAAGCCTACCTCAAACAGTATCTCCGATGGTTGGATGGATGGCATTAGCGCTTTGGAGCAGACAAGTTGTGAAACAAGCGAATGCATTTCCAATAGCCTACATGTCCATTGTCCAGCAATGTCAGGTTATTGTGTAGTATCATCCCTTTTGCTTTATGATCACTGTTACACTTAAATCCACGGATTACAAGGTCCGGTGTTCTGCCAAAAAGTGAAAACTGCCCACAGTGCCCAGTGCGATTAACGTTACAGCTGCAGCTAAATAGTGATCACCATGAAGCCATTGTCTCCCAAAAAGTGATGTCTCCCAAAAAGTGATTCTTTCTCCACATTTCTTGTGACTACCGTTATGGGAAACGACAGTGTAGTCAGTAAACTAGCGTTACTGCAAAGTTTTGAATGAGTTTTATCGGAAGTGTGCGTCTCCTTCGGGAGCATATCTTCAGCCACCATTTTCGGGATGAGCTGGAAAACTTCCGGTTAAAACTTTCAAAAGAATGTTACTTAAACAAAAGTAAATAGCTTATTGATGCACGTTGGAGGAGAAAAGGTATTTCAACGAATGAAGCAGCAAACCTTGTATCAAAATACTCGTTGTGATGTTATATGGCGTGAAACTGTGGCTGTAACGCATTACTCAAAATAAATAAGGTTACGTTACAATAAGCGTTTTATTTTGAAAGCAACAAAGCGGACGATGTTCTTGTACATTCTGGCTGACTTGACGCCCGTGCAGTTCATGCTGCCAGATTCACATAACGATGCGTGCGTAGATCTTCTAGACCATTTTTAAAGGGGGGGGAGTGGGGCGAGTACCCGAACAGCAGAAACGTTACTCGACTACTGACGTTATGAACGAGTGCTCGAGTACCCGAGTACTCGCGCCCATCCCTACCACCTACTGACAACACAGAAAGTGGTTTATCTCGACAACCGTTTGTCCGATCGACTTCACACTTGGTGAGTGTTTTCCTGGGAACCCGAGGAAGTGCAGTGCAACTTTGTGCAATTTGGACATGAGCATAGTCATAGCGTCACCTACTGGCAACATAGGAAGTGGTTTGTAACTCGTAGGGGTGGGACAAAATATCGATACTCACGGTATCGCGATATTTCCACTTGCGATACGTTATCGATACACTGGCACCAAGTATCGATATGTTTATTTTTAAAAAATAATAATAATAATAATAATAATAATTAATAAACAGGCTAAAATATTATGCTGTGTGTGGTAGTTCAAACATAGTTTCAAGTTGACGTTTATTTATGTTTGTAGTTGAAACAAAAACATAAATACTGTAGGCTACATGAATGGAAATGTTTGATCATTAATATCTACTTTTAGAAATTATATAGGTAGGTAGGTTATATAGGTTTTCTTGTTTTAATAATAATAATAAAAAGACTTAATGTGTAACTTTTCCTCCGTGGTATTGAAAATGGTATGAGTGAGTGAGTGAACTCTGAGAGAGTTCATGTCAATTCTGCTAATAAATACATAATACCTGCTTCTTGCCTTTTAGGGGTATTTTTTTCTCTTCAGTTACACAGGTATCGTGATGTATCGTCTTCCAATATATCGATTATTGCAGTATCGCTGTATCGTGATAATATCGTTATCGAGGGCCAAGTATCGTGACGATATCGTATCGTGAGCTACTCAGCGATTCCCACCCCTAGTAACTCGGCTGTACATGGTCAAATCTGCCCCAAACGTCACGTTTCATAAGAGTCCCGACCTGAAGACATCCGCATGCCAATATTTAGTTATAGGCATAGCGCCACCTACTGGCAACACAAGTGGTTTGTAACTTTAACTGTACATGGTCAAATCTGCTGATCTGATAATAGTCCCATCAGTTCAGCCCCAGCCTGAAGACATCTACATGTCAATATTCAGTTATAGTCATACTACCACCTACTGGCAACAGGAAGTAACATGTTTCATACTTGCGTGCGTGTGTGTGTGTGCGTGTGTGTGCGTGTGCGTGTGTGTGTGTATGTGTGCGCGCGCATGTGTGTGTGTCCAAGGATGTGTAGTATTGGATTTGGTGCAATTTGAACACACTCAATATTAACACTTTGAGTGCCACGGCCCTTGGGCAAAAGGTGCTGTACTGTGCCACATAGGCCGCAATGCATTTTAAAACAGTCATATAATTTCTTTAATAATTACTATGTAAACACTGAACACGCACAAATAACGATGAGACTCTCTTCTATCACCTGCAAAAAAAAGTTTATTGATCCCATTTTCCGTTCTTTAGTTATGAGCCGGAGAAGATAGCTTGATTTGACCAAAAACAGCCACTTTTTTTCTATAACCTGAGATATTCAGCCTTTTGTGAAAGGAAGCATTTCAAGCACATCATTGACTCATTGCTAATATTTTCTGATGTAATGACACCTCAAAAATAATTTCCTTCAATAAAAGAGTGAAAACAAAGGAATTTTGTTTGGCCAAATACTATTTTTTAGCTGCAACCAGCAGCGCTGGCCCCTGCGTGCGCTGCTGGTTGCAGCTTCTTGCTGTTCTTGATTTACTGCTGGTGGGCATCAGATATTCTAGCTTGCGTTTCCTAATCCTGTCCTGCTGTCTGGGTGTTGTATGCTGCTCTGTGTGCTCTGCGTGCCCCCCCCCCCCCCTTCCACCCCCTCAACTGCACACTCCTCCTTCTGGGAGTGTCTCTGGGGCTTTCTGCTGCCTGCGTTTGCTCTGCACTGACAAGTCCGCTACATCCAGCTTTTTTACAACCGTGTGTATTTGTCACCAGCTCCCATGCTTCCAGTTGAGAATAATAACAAATCCACGGCTGATCATGCGAATGGGCTGTGCAGCGGACACGGAGGTGCTCAATTGTGACCGCAGATTGGCTGCTGCAGGGGCACAGCTAACGTTATGCTTCAATGAAGCAGCTGCATACAGACGGATGCGATGCGATTTCCTTTTCCCCAACGACTTCTTCTGTGTGTTTTACTCCACTTTCTCTCATCTGGAGTGCGCTGTCGCCACCTAAGGGTTCTGTAAAATAGGTTAGACACATTCAATAGCTCTCATATTGTAAGAGGCGATGTAAGAAGCATAGACCGACACCCCCCCGTCAAAAAAACAATTTTGAGTTATTGACGCCATTTGGCGTCGCTGGCAGCCTACGGTAAATTTCTAATGACGCCATATGGCGTCGCTGGCACTCAATGTGTTAATAAACTTTGAATGAAAACAAGTGGACAGCGCTCTGTGCAGCAGCAGGGCAAACAAATGTATGATAGAACATTAAAGAATACTGCACAGATGTAATGGACAGAGGCATATTTTGGACATTTATCTCTCTGACCAGTCACCCAGGGCTTTTGGTAACCTACACCAGTGGTTCTCAAAGGGGACCCCAGGGGTCCTTGAGGGGGTTCAAGGGGTCCCCAGCAAAATGGGAGATCATTTATTTTTTATTATAATTCCATCCATAAGTAACACAATGACAGAATGTATGACTATTTACCTCCGCCTAGGAGTTGGCCCTGTCTTTGGCCCGGCGGCTGGAGGTTATGTTTTCGCTCCTGTTTGTCTGTTTGTCTGTCTGTCTGTTTGTCAGCAGAAAGTAATGAACGGATTTGCATGAAACTTTGCGAAAAAGGTTGGTCAGGCGCTAACTTAAAAAAGATTGGTCATGCACTAACTTAGAAGTGATTATCTTTCCATGCCCACTGGCCAAAGGGGGACGCTGTAATGGGCATGTTCAATCACAAAAAGTCACCTAACTTCCCAATGGATTCACGTAACTTTGGAGAAAGGTTGGTCATGGGTTAAGGACGTACTGATTATGTGAAAGTACCACATTCAGCTCACGGCTACAGTAAATATTTCAGCTAAAAACAGGGTGTACTGGTAAATCACGTCTTTTCAAGTCATCTTGACATCTTGGGGCTTTTGGAGACTTGGATTACGCAACACACGCTTTTTTCTTTTCTTTTCTTTTTACGGTTGAAAGTTGGTCACCATTCACCCCAATTGTTTAGGAGAAGGCTGTAACTCAGTTTCCCTGGAAAACTCCACAAATGTTTTGTGGACTAAAAACTTCACCCGACCTTCCACCAGAATGGGGGTGAGTAGATAATGACTGAATTGAAATTTTTGGGTGAACTTATCCTTTAATGGTCTGGTTTAATGGCAAGTTATAAATAGCGTAGCAGTCAAAAACCACAAGAGTGAGACTAAACTGGTAAAACAAGCAATATGACATTGACAAACACCATATGCCAAAAAGGCACACAACAAGCACGCAGAGCACAGAGGCTTTAGTAATATTGTATTTTAGCGCTAGTTGTTGTGGAAAGAAAATAGTTTCGGAGATAATCTGGCGTAATGAGAGAATGTAATGAGAGAATGATAATCCTTGAAGGCAGATTTCGAGATAAAACCAAGCCTTAAAGTTTCCACTGTCGTTTCTAAAACCAACCCATTCCACTGTCTTTTCTAGGCCTTTCTAGTTGCTGGTAACAGCAAAGTTAAATGAGGTTCGGCTAAGAATTACAGTAGCTTTAGGAACTTTTTCCTGGTGACATCCATCTATAGGACAGCATTGGCTGATCAAGCACTCTAAAGTCAGTGGTTCTCAAAGTGAGGTCCTTGAGGGGGTTCCATGGGGTCCCCAGCAAAAAGGGTAATAATTTAATTTGACTATAATTCCATCCATAAGTAACACAATGACAGAATTTATAACTATTTTTGGTCCTGGGTTTCATACACTTTCTTTAATAAAATTATTATGATCAGATGGGGGCCCGGGGTCTAATTTGTGTCAGTTTAGGATTCCTTGACATGAAAACGTTTCTGAACCACTGCTCTAATGATGGGGTTATGTAAGGAGAAGACAGACCAAGTGGAGTTTTGAAAAGTCCTGAAAAACAAGTGAATTTTATTGGCTGGTAAGCAAAGACAAATTACAGGGGAGAAGACAATCCTTTTTTTAACGAGTATATTGTATATATACACACACAATTTCTTTGAATTTATTATCTGTATCTTTACCTGAGGCCAGTATAGTACCATGAGATATGAGTTTCTGTAAAATAGATTTCAGCTGTAAATACTGCAGAATACACCCCTGGTGAGGTGGTGGAGAGGGGGGGGGGTGGGGGGGATAGGTGGCGGAGAGGGGTAGGAGAGGAGGGGGGGCGCTCTGGCAGAGTGCCTCAAAATGATATATTGCTAACTCTTTCAA
Source organism: Poromitra crassiceps (assembly GCF_964638095.1). Classification (NCBI taxonomy): domain Eukaryota; kingdom Metazoa; phylum Chordata; class Actinopteri; order Beryciformes; family Melamphaidae; genus Poromitra; species Poromitra crassiceps. The sequence continues at coordinate 24,722,666 of NC_139636.1, forward strand.
ATCCAGCAATCTCAGTGCCACATTAATTTAAGATCAGAAATAAGTTTGCTAACCTTTCGGGATACAAAGTAAGTGCATTTGAACAAGAGCGACGCAATCCCCGCTCAACTGCATGACCTTTCATCTTGCCACAACAACCCAGATAGTATGGAAGAAAGACGGACTGAAATATCTTGAAATATCTGGTCAATTCAACATCCATCTGTGCCCATCACTGTCTGATACAATTTAAGGTTGTGCACAGGGCTTATTTGTCCAAAGCCAAAATAGCTCGTTTCTACCTTTCTGTGTGTGTGTGTCACACATGCACACAGGTGCTTGTGTGGTAACAACAATAACCTATGTACTGTAGAAGTACCGGTACTTCTAAATGTAAAACTCTCCTCCATTTATTCGTCATTTCCCCCTATAATGAAGCACACACTCGCCTGGACCCCCGCTTCAGCTTTTAGCATCAGCCCACAAAGAGGAGAGATGGAAAGTCTCTGCCCGGGTATTTTTAATAGACCTTTGAGCCTATTCAAAACACCCCCCCCCCCCCCCCCCCCTCTCCTGCACTAGATGCATCTAAGAGAAAAGGGGACATAGCCTATTCTTCCTGCTCTTGTGCCGCACTTTCCCTCTTAGCCAGTGGTGGATGAAGTACCTGAAAGCCACACGTCAGTAAAAGGAGGCCAACATCTAATCAGAAAATGAATTTGGTGAGTCGTGTACTTGAGTAAAAGCCTTACAGACAACAACAGGCGGGGGGGGGGGGGGGTTTGGTATCCGCAGTAGAAGTGGTCCCTGGGAAATTTGGTTTGGTACGGAGTGGTACTTGGTCTGCAGTCCTTTATGTCTTCCAACAACCTTGGGGATTCGGATGTTATTAACCCTGAAGTTACACATTGCCTGTTTATAAAACGGCTCTCTCAAATCAAGCAATCTGATTGGTTCACAGCCATTGTATAAATCCAGTAACCGAGTCCAGGGTTATTGGTTGCCATGGCAACTCTCTTACTAAAAGCCTTTGGTTACCTCAAAAAAAACAAATGGCGGAGACAGCTGTCAGATCCTTGTGAATCGATCTTCGCTTATAACTTTACTAATACTTCGCAGAAAATTTTGTTTTGTACAAGAATAGATGCGGGCTAATGTCTTCTTTGCAAAAAAAAGGGTGTTAACCCCGCATTTAACCCCGCATTTAACCCCGTAACGTTAGTTGGTGTCGGGCTTTGCAGAAAGCACTCAGCTTCTCAGCAAGCGCTGAGAATGCAGCACTGCGCTCGAGCTGCCTGTCGGGGTTTCCAGAAAGCTCTCAGCTTCTCAGCAAGCGCCAGGATTGGCCAATGTCAACTTCAGTCTCCAGAACGATCCAATCAAATCACCCGCACGTTCTTGCGGTCCCGCCTTACAGTAGTGTTTCAACTGACTCTATCAGAATACCATGCCAGTTGGACTTATAGTATTATTATTATTATATTATTATACTTGGAAACCGTTTTATAAAAGCAATATAGCACTCGAGCTGCGTGGTGTTGTGGCATATATCCCGCTGATAAGTTGTTATCCCACTCGGCCTGCGGCCTCGTGGGATAACAGCTTATCAGCGGGATATATTCGCCACAACACACTTGCTCTCATGCTATATTGCTTAAATATACTTTACATACAACAGACGCTGTACCAGTTTAAGCAGTTTGTTTAAATTCTACATAAACATCACATGATGACATGCTTCTGAGCTCACTTTGCCATCTTTGCATAAAGTGATCTTGCAGCCTTTGTTCAACAATTAGTTTCAACCAGTCAGTCAGTGCTGTTACACTCCTGTGTGCGCCAGAGGTAAGACAAGCCACAGTCATCCAGTGTATCTGCTTCATCTGCACAACCCATGTACGTGCATGTATGTGCATATACGCCCAAATTATACAGGTCAAGCAAACAGTTGTACATTATTCGGCCATGTTTGTTTTCTTTACCTTCAATCAGCCTTGCCCAGTGGCCGATCATTCTTTTTTGACAGTGACACACCATATATCAGTGCAGTTAGTTGGAGGAAATGCAACTACATAAAACACTGTATTTTGAAGATGGAAATATTATTCTTTATTATTAGATTATTGTATTATTAGTGTTATGCCCCCTCTCTCCCCGAATTTTGTTTTTGAGAAGTGACCTTGACCGTTTCAATCTTACTGCTTTCTGCGCTCTCCTATCTCGCTGCTCCGTAACATAGTAGCATTTTAACAAGGAGGCATTGTCTGGACTTCTGTAAACAGAGCTGTGCTCAGTCTTGCCATGCATACAATTGACCCTTGATAACCCTATCCTGTCTGTCTTAGTGAAAAAAGATTCTATAACAGAGGACGTAATATGTGGTACGTGGTAACCCCCGCGAGGCCATGATTTACAGTGATCTTACAACAACCGAGAGGGCTTATTGCTTAACTATGCAATGCTATGGACACTACTCATATGCAGTGCATCCTAATCAATCAACACAGTGATTTCTGATCACATCAGTGTAGTGTGGTTAGCATCAAGCTAGTCTCGGTTTCCAGACGTTTGGTGAGCGGCGCCAACAGCGCCACCTAACCACCAAACGTCTGGGAATTTACTGTTCCAAATCTGGTTCATTGAGCCTGGCGAGAACGGCCGGCAGCAGACACGCCTACATTTATTATTAGAATTTTATTTGGTAGCGGCAATGCAATGTTTCATAGTTCCAATATAGAGCAAGACACTGATGTGCTGCAAAGAGAGTTTATACCTGTTGTTTATTTTACAATAATTTGTCCTACCCGGAAGTGGCCCGCTTGCTACTGTGCAGCGCTGTGAAGTCATCAGACACCAGGCTCTGTAACGTAGCCTCGGGAGTTGGGCATATCGCTGGGGAAAGACCTCTAGCCGCCGGGGCCGGATGAAACACGTCCTATTAACAGGTTATGTTCAGTGGTGTAGTCTACCTTTTTTCAGAGGGTATACTGACTCTGACCCCCAGCCCCACCCACCCACCCACGGGGACCTTAAGCGGAAGTGGGCGTGGTTTCGCCCAGAAGTGGGCGGAGATTCAACCCGTTTTTGTTGTTGTTGTTCCTCCCCAAATTTACAGAATACCAAAATGCGAGACTCATTAGCCAATGAACAACCAGGAATGGCTCTCACGCTACTTTTGCATGCTAAAATAAAGCTGATAATGTACAATTTGATTCAAGGGATGAAAAACCCTTTCAGAGTACAACACAAACTGTCTATTTTGCTGCAACTCGACAGTGCTGCTTAATCCAGGACCTTACTTCCTGGAACTCTTGAGAGTAAAAAACTGGTCCATTGGAGGAGTGAATGGAGATGTCGGGACTCACTCTTCTATCTAGACAGCTCTGGCTTCAGCTATCAGCTTCATCTTGCTTCTTCGGTCGCTATTCTCTCTCCTGAAGATTTGTTTACCGACGGGGAGAAAGCCCCACGTGATAGCCACCCGACAATCTCTCTCTCTCTCTCTCTCTCTCTCTCTGCTCAACGCTGTAACACAATTTTATTTTGAAATTCAGTAGACTTTGCCATTTCCCACAGATATTGTCACGTTTTTCCTTCATGGCTTGACAGAAAAAGTCTGCCTTCACGCGCCTAGTCGGCTTGAAAATAGAACTCACGCCAAACGATAAAATCGGCGCAGCTCAGACGAGGCATGGGTACACGCGGTTCACGTTGAGGCGCCCTGTGTACACAGCCTCATTGACTAAAAAGGACGCCTATTTGTGCGCTTTGTAACACAGGGTGAATTTTATGAATCGAAAGTGAAAACGATACGTATCATAGCGCATTTCCCAGTGCGCATACGCAAATCTGAGTCATTTCGCAGTGTGTATACGGCGTATACCTGCGTATCACGTAGACAACACCACTGGTTATGTTTGTTTCTAAGTGATTAATATGTTTCTCCGCAAACGCGAAAGCACCGGTTCTGCATGAGCGTCACTGCTCCCAGAAAGCAGGCCCGCCCACAACACTCATGATTGGCTCTCCGATGCAAGGCTTCCAACAGCACCACCTAACGTTATGAAAAGATTTAAATAGTAATATTCTCAGTCTTACAGTAGTGAAACGGATTAAGATTGAGAGCTGAGTCTAGCATCAAGCCATTCACCCACTTCACTGTAACCAAGCACCAGGATGCTGATTCTAGAAAAATCAATGTTTATCAGCCATTGCTTGCTACTTGATGTCTTCCTATGCAGAAGGTGTTTGTGTTTGTCTGTTGCAGGTAAAGGGGCAATGGCAGAGGTATCAACTATCATTAATGTTGTCAAACAGCATCTCCCGAAACCTGATGAGTCATCTCAACACACGTGATCATCGTATATTCAGTCCGTCCCAAAGAGCAATAGGTAATGAATATGTGACGGGGATTGTTTGTTCCGTGCCTTCAGTCAATTATTTGTGTTAATTATGTATCAGAAATGTGACTGAAAGAAGAAATCCCGAGCTCCATCATGAGCAATGACTCGCACCCACTTCACGGCGTGCTAGTCAAACACAGGAGTACGTTCAGTGAGAGACTGATTCCACCTAGATGCAATACGGAGAGGCACAGGAAATCATTCCTGCCTGTGGCCATTGGTCTATTTAATGCCTCTCTTAAAAGAGCACCTCGGAGACGCTCAGTCTCCCTGAGACTGAGCCAGCCGATAGGTTAACTGTGCCTGGCTGAGCCACGTGTAATGTATAGGGCAAGCCGACTTAATATAAGTCCAGTGTGCAATAAAGATAATTGGCACGTAATGTATACTTACTTACTCTACTTATTTTGCTTACTTTAGACGTATTCTACTTATTTTTGCTCTATCGCATTTACTACTATTAGCATACATAGCAACAACATTCTATGCTATGTTGTGTTCTTATTCTGCTTATTTTGCTTACTATCGGATTTACTACTGTTTATTTTATGCTATGTGTGTTCTTGTGAGCGAGCTACTGTAACTTGTCCCAATTTCCCCCCGGGGATCATTAAAGTCTTTCTGATTGTGATTCTGATTCTGATACCTCATCGCACTCAGAGAAGAGTTTTGCTTACATTATCGATTAGAGATGTAATTTAAGCCCCTCCCTCTTCCTCAATTGCACATTTTGTCATTGTCCGTCCCAGAAATTAGAACAAAATTTGTGATGATTTTCAGGAGATAGTTTTGTATCAATTTATATTATTTAAGCCACACACCCTTTTATGATTGGCTGTTTGACATGGGATGTTTTTGATCATCTATTGTTTATGGAACTACATTGGGATGCATGATGGCTCATTGGACTCGAGAGAGTTTCCTATTTGTTGGTGATGTCATACTGTAGAATGATGACGTTGATGAACTCCTTTACTGCTGTTTTTCCGATCATAATAAGATAATATTGTTATCTTATTACTTATCCCAAAGTCACACTAACTTCAGCGATGGCTCGTCAGACTCAGGAGAAGTTTCCTTTTAATTTGTGATAATGAGAAGGAGTAAGCACGCACATCCAATGCCAAAAAGGGCAGATGCTGAGCCGAAGGTGAACACAATGCAAAAATAATCAAACCGCTCGCACACTGCAGGGTTCCAGTTTCATTGATTTAGCACAAAGCTCTCTCGTCAGACTAAAGTGACATAGCAAGACGCCATCTTTAAGGTGATGGCGTCTTGCTATGTCACTTAAGTCTGATGAAGAGCTTTGTGCTCGAAACATCACTCTGACCTTTGGTGCAGTAAATCACTGAAACTGGAGAAACTGTGCGAGCGGTTTTATAAACTGGTGCCCTGCTTTGTGCAAGCGGTTTTATTCCCTTTGCTTTTAATTGGTAATGTCATTAATTAATCCTCCTCCTCACTAAGAGCTAACAATTGTGTGATGGGAGCAGGTAGGATATTATTGTTTTAAGTGACCAACAGTGTTGGGGGTAACTCATTACAAAGGTAATGAGTCAATGTAATATATTACTTTTAGCAGTAACTAAGTAATGAGTAAATGTAATATATTACTTTTAGCAGTAACTCAGTAATATAACTATTACTTATTATTACTTATAGGATTTCAGTAATATTATAACAGTTACTTTGTCAAGTAACTCAAGTTACAAATTGAGTTTTTTTATTTTTATCAAAGCACATATTTAAAAAAAAAAAATACACAATTTCCTAATCGAACGGTGTGTTTTTATGCAAATAACCACTAGATGTAAATAACAAAGGAAAAGAATAACATTTAGAATTTTGGATTGTTTACACTGACTTCTAGGCAGTTGAAATTATTTTTCGGGATGGTTCCGGGGCGGCGATGTCATTCTGCTGCTGCTGTTGTTTTGGTAAAAGTAATGCAAAAGTAGTATAATAAGTAACGAGTTACTCTATACAGACAGTAATATTGTAAAGTGACTTATTACTTTCAAATGAAAGTAACTAGTAATATGTAGTATATTACATTTTGAAAGTAACCTGCCCAACACTGGTGACCAATAGGCATAGCCTTTTGGTTTCATTGAGCAACTTATTATAAATTCCATGCTTGTTAATCAACGTTTTACGAAATATACCAATTGTTTATTTTATTAAAGATTGGATTGGTCTAGTTCGTACAGTAAATGTGCTGCTGGCTTCTTGGTTCAGTCACTCTTGTGTTAAATAAAAGTTGAAATGTGGCATTTTGTTTCTCATTATGAGATTTCATGAGGGTTCATCTAAATGCATTTGTACAGTTTGGGGGATTCCACTCATTCAGTAGTCTGTGGAGGCCCTTATAAGTCTCTAGAAGCGCTCATTGTGTCTAAGGGGTTAATTATGGGAGACTTAAGCAGCGGAAATTATTTTCCCCAGAAGGGAATTTGACAGATTGGCTTCATTGGAGCAACAAACAACATGGTAATAAAGTTGTCAGCTAAGGTATGGATACCTCACATTCAATGAGCGTAAGGTACTACTGCACTCTGTAGCATCTTATTTACACTCAATACTTCTTTTGTTTCCCTTTGGGAATAAATACTGTGGCGTAACATCTAAAAGTGAGGATGTGGGCAATGTTTCTCTGTTTTCGATTTTTGTCCCACTGATGATGTCATCAGTGATGATGTCCTAGTGACATCACTGATGATGTCATAAATGACTGATGTCATAAATGACTGATTATGTCATCAGTGATGTCATAAATCACTGATTATGTCATCAGTGATGTCATAAGATGCAAAGTGATTCCAACGTATCAAGGGTCAAATGTGATGAAACGCATGGTTCACATCAGTAGACATGTTTATGACCCCCCATCTCCTAACGAAGTAGAAAGTACCAGACTGGAATGTGTCTCGTCCATCGTCAAGAGGAAATGGACACAAGAATGTCAAAACTGAAACACAGTATGGTTTGTTTAATTGTGGGAGTGAAAGCAGGCAGCACAAGAAGTGAAACTTGTTGGCAGCAATCTTTACAACATGTTTATTGGATAAGTGACATGACACAGCAGGACACATAAACTAGTTCTTGTGAGGTCAGGGTATAAATTAGCCTGCTCTAATGTTATTATCCAGAGACTAATGCAGTTGATAACATTAGCTTTGCAGAAGAGTATAATTACAAAACACTCCACATACAGTACAGATTAAAAAAATAAAGATTGTGGAAGCATTGCAATGACAAAAGCGCTTATCTAAATCAGCACTGTTAGAGAGAATTTCATCATTCAAATGCAATGCACAAGCTTGATCAATTGTCATGTTCTTAAAAATCAGCATACACATTCAGGTTTTCTGGGGGGGAAAAAGCTTTTTGTTTTTTGTTGCCAAGGTAGCTAGATCCAGTCAAATCATTTTATCTGGCTCGGTTGATCTCTGCTTACACCATATGGAAACCAAGGAGGGGTTATTTGATTTGCAAATAACCAGGGGCATTGTTACTGTTGAGGTTGCAAGTGCATGGTGACTTGTGTTTGGCTCTCCAAACGAAAGGCATCCCGTCCTGAGCTGCAACTTGTCCTGCAGCTATTGGCTGCTGTTTTGCTTCTGTTATATAGATAGTGAAATATTTCATCAGCCAGTCAGTTAAGGGGAGTGAACGTGGCCTTGACAGGGCTGTGGAGGAGTGGGCGGTCTCCAGGTGCACCGCATGGGAGTATAAGCACCATGTCCTCACAACTTTGGTCAGGTCATCAAAACTTCAGATAAAATTGTAAAAATAAAAAGTACACGGGTCAAGATAAAATACACTACTTTCCTCCTACCACTTTCATATCTCTTCCCCAAGGTGTTTACGTGCAGAACTTATTCAACAACTCCCAATATGTTCTCTCACAATATTCTTATACTCTCATCTCTCTCAAACCACTTTGTTGTGTTACGTGCAGTATATGGCTGGGTATCGGTACTCGATATCGGTACTCGATATCCGAAGGTATCAAGTAATATTGAAACTTGAAACAAGTTTACATTGTACTTAACACAATGCATTTATACTTATACATTGTACTTATCTTAATACATTTATACTTACAGTATCTTTATATTCAGTGTGTTGTGTGCATAATCTTTACAAATATATTCCATATACTCAATAGTGTAGTGTGCATAGCCTATCCAGCTTTCATGTAGTTACAGTAGGACAGCCACAACATCCGCTGCTAATTATCTTCACATGTTGTTTGGGACAGAAAGAAATTCCCCCTGTGGCACTGTGTATTGTTGCTACTTCATCGTAAATGGGAAGACGTATATCAGCTTTGTGACCCTCTGACCGTGTGCCCGATGTATGCCCTTCCCTCTGACCGTGTGCCCTTATCCAAATTTGTATACTCTTATTAAAATCATGCGCCCCGTCTAGACATCTGACGACATGTTGTATGGTCTATATTATGTATCCTATTGACTAATTGCTTTATCCTGTGTGAAGTATTGTAAGTGTCTTAATAACAGGCCATCTCGCCTCTGACACACTTGCTTCTCCCTCGCACCCAGAGATGCTGTCTGTGTGAGACTGATTTGCCAAGACAATCCTTTTGTACTCTGATAATAAAAACCAGCAAAGACACATTTGCTTTTTGACTTTAGCAACAAGAGATTCCTTTCATATTATTAGTATTGAAGCTTCTCCAGGCAAACAATACCTGCATTCGATCCATAGACTATATAAAAATATGGACAGTCACCTATTGGTTTGTGGACTCACATTTGAAGCCTCTACTTTGGCGTTTTGGCATTTTGGTCTTTTCTGTCGTCTATTTGACTCTAAACGGGTGAGTTATATTCACACACAGTTGTCATGACAGATGAAACTAGCTATTATAGACCAAAACCAGGCTGTAAACATGTTTACTGTAATCCTGTTGTAAAGTTGGGCATTTTAACATGGGGTGAATGGGGATTTGGAGCCAACCTCGAGTGGTCATTTGAGGAACTACAGCTTTTATCACTAGGCCCACACTACCGCAGCAGAGAACCCATACAGTCTGTGGTGGTGAAGTTGAGCATGGTGTACTGTATAATGTGAGTTGGCAGTTCAGTGTGCCGAGATACTACCAAGACGTATCGAATGAAGTAGCTACTCTATTGTCACTTTAAGGGTACTGGTATTGTGATTTTTTTTCTGAATTTCCCACCATTTTCTCCTCAATCGTAATTGGCCAATTCCCCCTGCTGTCCCGGTCATCGCTTCACCCACTCTGCCGATCTGAGGAGAGCTGTAGACTAGCAGCACATGCTTCCTCTGATACATGTGCAGTCGGCAGCCGCTTCTTCTTTTCCTTAATAGTACAGCTCGTCATTTACTTGGTGTTGAAATACATTGTTTCCTCATATTCATAGCAGTGGCGCACCACCACGGCAAGTAAATTACCCCCATTGCTAGAGAAAATTTGAAATGAAAAAGTATTATTTATCACGATTAAAATAATTTTTTAGCACTACAAGCTCAACATGAAACATGACGTCGGAGACTCAAACAGCAACAGATATGGGACAAAACTAGAATTATTGCCCCCCAAGCACCACATCTGCATAAAATTACAGAGGCAACACTGAAATATCAATATTGAACACTGAATCAATATTTAAAATTAAAACAGCCTTGTCATCAAGTTACACTCTACATGACATAGGTACTATATACTCTATGTGAAAGAATAAATATTCCGTCGAATCCATATAGTCTGTCTCTCTCTGTGTCAATATTATGTGTGAGAGTGTGGTGTGTCTGATGTAAGTGGAGAAGTCTGGCCCAGGGGAACACTCCACAGTGTTTCATCAGAAAGTGCATCCTGAGAGATCACCTCCTCTGCTCCCTGTGTCACAGACCTCACCTGATTACCTCTCACTCATTTAAAAGTGGTAAACACTTCATAGGTTCACTCAGGAATAAGAAGCATTTGTCTTATACTGTCCTTATTAAAGAACTCATGGGTTAATTCCAGGGGTGTGGGAGAATGAGAGAGTGAATTGGTCTAAAAAAAAATAAGACAAAAGACCAACCTTGACTTTCTGGTTAGAATTTAAAAGAAATGCTGGAATAACTTGTCAAGAACAAGGAAACTGTTCACTTCACCGTAATGCTTAGGACAGGGTGAGGCTTAGATCCACAACAACAAAATTAGTATCGCATACACTTTGACTTCCCTCATTTATGATGAATTTATTAATTTTGCCAGGGAATAATTACTCCCTCATTCCAGCCAGTGTATGAATGCTTTGAATGATGCTTTCCCTATTGATAAACCCATGGGAAGACAAGCTCCTTTACTTTAGGAAATAATATAAAGTTCTGCTAGATATTGGATTAATACAAATGTATATGTTGTATATTTATTAGATATATATCTAACAGAAGGACGTTTCACAGAGGGAAATGATCTGTAGCAATCTGATTCTGGCATCTACATGGGCACACTGCCAGTAAATGTTTGTGCAGGAAGTAGTTTGAGAGAGCATGTCACTTTAAATGAAAATAAAATCAAACGATTTGTTTATCCTGCATGGTTCATTACTGCAGGGCTATACCAACAAGAGACCTACAGAAGGGACTTTAATGTGACTAAGGACGTCTGACAGCTGCTCTGTGCCGCCCGGTTACTGCTTTCTGTCTTACAAAATGTGTCCGATTTATTTAGATTAATTTGTAATTTGGCTGCATGATGCATGTCATTTTGCACTGCCTTTGTTAAGAATGGAGGATGCTGCTGTCACCGTATGGCACCCTGTTGGCCTCTTGATGCATTGTGTTGCTTAGCCTTAGGCTGTGATGCCATGGTAACTGGAAATGGAGGAGACAGGAGAGCGTTCTGTGGGGAAAAGCCCCCTCCCGCGCTCCCCAGGCACATCCCTCAGCGAGCGTCCCTTTACCTGTGAGACCACAGGTACTGATGGAAACGACCAACTTGTCTAGACTAAACTGCCAATCCCACTGGATACACAAATTAGCCTCCACTAGCAAGACGAAGAGGGACGAGCATGATGCAAGTACAACAAGACGTTGACTCAGAGTTGAAGAATTCACCCTTGAGCTTCGTTGTTTACTAGATCTTTCCATGCTCGTATTTCAATGTCAGTAATGATGGCGCACTGCTGCCGTAGTTGATTAATTGCACAAAGTCTGCAGCTTGTTAATATTGAATTGGAATATGACATTGTAAAGCAATCGTGTTGGAAGCTTATGTATGTCAAGGAAATAACATTTGGCCCAAACACAATGAAAAGAACAATAATACATTCCAAGTGTGGCAACATCTGACCTCATTTTAACTTTGGTCACCAACCATATCAACCATTAACTACATTAGGATAAGGTTTAACAAAAGGGGATTCTGTACTGTCATAGACATAGAGTCTGCTGTTCATCAGCAGCATGCTCTCTGTATATATCTATGAATTTGTTTTGTACAGACTTTACGTTATGCACATACTGACTATAGTATCATTTTTCTTAACCTCACTATACCTGAATAGGCGGATATAGCGCACTATCCCTCTCTGCTAAACACTACTTTTATTGTTTTTATTGCACAGTGACACTTCAGAAAAGCACATTCCTGGTTATACATGTCACCAGTGAATCATTAATTGTATCCCCTCATTTGCTTGAGATGTCATCATAAGCATGTGTGGTTAATTTCCAATCCTTTTCTGTTTCATCAAAAGCTCTGGAGTGAACCCACCACACATGAGTACACTCTTAATAATTAACATGATTTCTATTGTTTTCACTTAAAAAAATAAAAAAATATAGTGGGTTATGTCTGTCCACTACGCCAGGAGTTCCCAAACGATTTTTAAGTGAAGGACCCCCTAGACATGAATGCATTATTAAATGATTGACGTCCATTTGAGGTCAAGATTTGGTCTAAAGGAGGGGTCGCCAACACGTAGCTCAATAAGTAGCTCGCCATACACACACACACACACACCACCACCACCACCACCTTCCTGGTTAATTGGAAATTTCAAATGTAGATTTTCTTTTACTAAAAATAAACATATAATAACGTTACAAAATGTGCAAAATGTGTACTCGACAAAAAAGAAAAATGAAACGCTTGCAATTAGTTTTATTTTTTGAAAGTAGCTCTCGTCCTACGCGCGCTCGATTCCTAGGCTCGCCCGCTATGCCCCTGCAGCTCGCCAAACTGGCCCTGCAGCTCACATTCGCAGCTCGGCTGCTGTGTGGCCAATGAGACTGGCATCACTGATGATGTCACAGTGGGATTTATGACATCACGGATAATGTCACAGTGGGATTTATTCAAGATTCAAGATTTTTATTGTCACTCCATGGTACAAGTATCACGTGTGAAATTCTTGTGCTGTGGACTCCGTTTACAACATAGTGCAAATAGTACAAATATAACAGGGCATATGGGTGCAAAAACAACAAGAGACACAACAAGCAATAAGGCAGTATAGTGATAAGACAAGTCAGAGACAGTGGCATATTCACTGCACATAGGTGCACGTGTCGGGTGCATACTTTAGACGTGCTTAAACATTTTAAATTCTGCGTATTTGACATACAGGTGCAAATAACATATTCCTTATTAAACATACAATTAAACTCGGCATTTTAAATTCGGCGTATTTGACATACAGGTGCAAATAGCATATTCCTTATTAAACATACAATTAAACGTTAGACATACGTAATGGTAGCAGCTACAGTACGGTACAGTACGGTACAGTGCGGCTACTACACTATTTGTGTATGTTAAGGAGTCTCGTGGCCTGCGGGAAGAAACTGTTCCTCAAGCGATTTGTGCGTGCTTTCGGAACCCTGTATCTTCTCCCTGAGGGTAGCAGGGAGAACAGGCTGTTGTGGGGATGGTTTGTGTCTTTGATGATCTTCAGGGACCTCCTGAGGCACCGCTGTTTATACAGTTCATGCAGATCTGGCAACTCACATTCTGTTACGTGCTGTGCCGCGCGTCTCACTCTCCGTAGCGCCCTGCGGTCCATGGTGGTACAGTTCCCGTACCAGGTGGTGAAGCCGCCAGTCAGCAGGCTTTCAATGGTGCCTCTGTAGAAGTCCCTGAGGATTTCTTTCCTTAGCCCAAATTTCTTCAGGCGCTTGAGTCCGTGTATTCGCTGTTGGGCCTTTTTGACGACAGTGGCGGTGTGGCCGGCCCAAGTCAGGTCCTGGTGGATATTGACTGCCAGGTACTTGAAGCTGTCCACCCTTTCCACCACTGTGCCGTTGATGGTGATTGGGGGGTGTGCGCCACATACAGAGGGACAATCACAGTGGGACAGACAAACAAACAGAGCCCCAGCTCCCATTTATATACTGATGATAGATAGATAGATTTGATAGGACAGTAGGCAGACAGGAAAGGTGGGGAGAGAGAGGGGATGACATGCGGCAAAGGACCATGGGTCAGTGTTAGAAAGGTTCCCACGCAGATGCTTATTCGAGATGGAATGGCTGCTAACAAGGGCCATCCCTAGGCCTCGTATCCGGCCAGTTCCCTGGAACTATCCCTGGATGACGCTTTGTGATGACATTGATCTGTTTAAACACTATGACATCATCTTATGACATCATCAGTGATGTCATAGGTGTCTGTGAGCATTATGACATCACCTTATGACATCATCAGTGATGTCATAGGTGTCTGCCACCAGTGAGTATATGAGGACGCACAAGACATGTTCGCTCAGTTCTTGCCAGCAAGACCAAAGTTGAAGAGGAGAAGAGAAGTGAAGAGGAGAGGAGAGAACAGAGAAGAGAGTCTGATGTAGAAGTACGTCCAGGACATTGATTGATTGACATCTCAGTACCTAGTGTGATCTACAGTCTGTTGACCGCGCCACGACGATCAAGCAATTACCAAAGAGGACGCCCTCTTCCTCACACCACTTTGCAGGAGGTGCTCGCCGACAAGGCCATCCATCCAGTCGGTGAGTGGGTTATGGGTACGCGCCTACGCAGGACCATCATACAAAATGTGCAAAATGTGTACTAAAAAAAGGAAACGCTTGCAATTAGTTTTATTTTTTTTAAAGTAGCTCTCATCCTAAAAAAAGAGACCCCTGGTCTAAAGGAACATTGTGATGGAATTTATAATCAATCACATTAATGTTGCTCACATTGTTCGGTATCAGTAAATATCAGTGAGTCTCTGTTGTAGCATTAGATACTGGCCTCTGTCTGAACCACGGGCTCTCTGTTTGTTGTGCAGAAATACATCACATATATTTTTTTATTTTTGGGTCAGTGTTAAAAAGGTTAGAAGAAGATTGCTCATTCAGCCTGCATGTGGCCTTGGCCCGAGACTGTGCCTGTTTGCTCAAATGTATCAAATAAATACTGAGAAAAGGCAATTTATCTGTTCCCAAGTCCATTTGTTACAGAATTTCCATGACAGAACATAATCTCAAAATGTCTATGATGTCATTAGATTCGATTTGATACAGAATTAGATACTTTTTTGGGGGCATGTTTTTAGTGGGAGGTTCCTATCTGGAGGCAATCTGGGAACCCAACGGTAGAAAGAAAATAGAAATAATCTATAGTCAAAAATGTCTCAGAGATTAATCTGGCAGAAACCCCAGGGGAGCACATGCAAACTCCGCACAGAAAGGCCCCTTTGATGGTAAAATGGTAAATGGACTGCATTTATATAGCGCTTTTATCCAAAGCACTTTACAATGTGCCTACATTCACCCATCGAGGGTGGCCGCTGGCCAGCGGCCACGCAGGGTGCTGGCACAGCCATCGGGAGCAATTTGGGGTTCAGTGTCTTTCCCAAGGACACTTCGACATGTGGACTGGAGGAGCCGGGGATTGAACCACTGACCTTCTGGTTGGTGGACGACGCGCTCTACCTTCTGAGCCACAGCCGCCCCACCTGAGCCCACCTGGGCAGTAGGCACTGAGGACATGGGGATGGGGACACACCCTCAGCGCCCATAGTGTCCCAGTTGGGAATCGAACTCAGGACCTTCTTGCTGTGAGGTGACAGCGCTACCACTGCGCCATCGTGCCCCCTATTGATACAGAATTACTTATATTTTAATCATCATATCAATAGTAATTTCACTATTGGAACAGGTGGTCTTTTAGTCTGCTCAGACAAAAAGGTTATTTGAAGGTCAGAATAGGATGTACTGAGCTTCTGTTTATCTATATAAACACTGGTGGCTTCTTCCTGCTGACCAGGGTGGGAATTACACTGAGACCATGAGGCCATGGCCTCCATTGCCCCTCCCTCTGGCCATGATGCCCTGAGATCCCTAAGGCCATGCACCTTGGCAGTGCCCTGCTACCAGCCTGCTACCCCTGCACCCTCATCTCTCCTCCTCTGTTCTCTCCTCCTCCACATTTCCTATTTTCTCCCCACCTCCCCCCTCTTCTCCCTCACATCCCCCCGCTCTTCCTCCCTCCTCCACTCTCCTGCTTTCTCCTCTTCCCGGTGTTTCTTCCTCTTCCCCGTTTCCCCCACTACTCTAAAGCATAGTACACATTCTACTCCAAAGCATGGCACCCACTCTATCCCCTCCAATATTTCGCCACTATTTAAAGCATGGCACCCATGCTCTTAGTATTTCGCCACTATTCAAAGCATGGCACCCACTCTTCCCTAAAGCAAGGCACCCATAAGCTCTATATGTGAACATGTGCTTATTTGGCAAAAGGACTCACTACTAAAGGCTTGCAGCCAATTAAATTAGGCATAGTTTAGTTGCTAAGAAATTGACATACGGTATGTCCGTTTGCAAGATGTGCGTCTATATTTCTCATTCTCTCCCCACCTCCTCCCTCCCCCTGCTCTCTTCTCCCCCACACCCCCCCCCCCTTCCCCTCTCCTGCTCTCTCCTCTTGCTCCTTCCCCACCTCCTATACCCTCCAACATCTCCCATTCCCTCCCCACCCCATCACTCTCTCACATTCCCCCTGCTCTTCCCCCTTCTCCTGCTCTCTCCTCTGCTCTCTCTTCATTTCTATATTTTCTATATTATCAATTGTTCAAATGTTATCTTTATTCTGTATATTCTTGTTACTGTTGTGTCAGCTAGAATCAGCTAGACATACTTTCTGTGAAGCCCTCTGAGACATGCTTGTGAATTAGGGCTATATAAATAAACTTGACTTGACTTGACTTGACTAGTTGCTTTGAAAGCATCAGATGTGTCATTGACTCATTTTAACACACATTTCTGAAACATCACTCTTCATGATGCCCACAGATCAATGGAACGCAACAGTGTTAGGGCTGGCACCCCGAGGCACTGCAGAAGCTAGCTACAAGTACAAGACCAAGTGCAAAGAGCAGCTACAGCAACGCAAAGCACCTGATACTACCCAGAGATGTATCTCTGAGTTTATTGGTACTGCTTGTTAGTCGGCGGAGGACCGGGGTCAGGAGTCAAACCACAGTGCCCTGGACCTCTTTGCTCAACCTGCTCAGAGCACAAGAAGAGGGGGTGCAAGATGGGTGTGGCTGACTAGAGCTCGCAGTTGGAGCCCTTCTACAGGCGAAGATTAATCTTCGCAGCCCCACTCAGGCGAGGCGTACAGGCTGGGGGGGGGGGCGAAACGCTGGTGACCCTGAGATACCTGCTGAGGATGTAGAAGGGTTTCCAACGGTGTGAGTGCTCTGGCCACACTGTCACCAAAGAATACCGCCTTGGGGGCGGCATGTCGTGGCTCCTGCGGTTTCTGCTTGTGGCAAGGCATCTTTGATGTGAAGTGAACGTCGGGGGTGCTTTGCTGCGGGCAGGGTCCGTGGGGGCCGCGGTGTGTTGTCCTCGCGGTGGTCCTGCGGTTTCTGTTTGTAGCGGAGCATCTTTTGATGCTTACTTCACCCATGGCCTTTGTGCCCTGGCATGTGGCCTTGTGCCCTAAAAAATTATGCGACGCCGAAGGCCAAATGGCCTTGCCCCTAAAACAACGAAATTCCCACCTTGCTGCTGAGTGCTGACGCAAAGCAGTTAACCCATTTGTGAGCCATTTGAGTGAGCTAAGGGACACTCCAAGTTGACTGGTTTAATTTAGGACACTGGGATGGTAAACGTCCTGACATGTGTTGGATAGATTTAAGATAGTAAAACTCCCGGATGTCAGATGGACACATTTTCATAGATGGACTGGACATGTTTTCTCCGGTCACAAGGTTAGTGTAAACCATAATGGTTAGTGTAAACATGTGTGCTATTGACTGGTAATTAAGTTGGTGGGAAGAATATGAGGAAGTTGTTAGCCTGTGTTATTCAGGGTATAAAAGCGAGAGACCATCCTCTGTCTCGGCAGAGAGCAATATCCTGGCCTCACTCTCTCCATGGAACTGCGCGGTCCAAGTTTTGTATCAGTGGGTTTTTCTTGGACATCTTCTCTTTCACCTGTTGATAAGAAGACTGTTTTTAAACATAATTTACTAGAATTAAAATGACTATTTAAATACTGCAGGTGAGACGAAAAGTGAGGCGAGTGAAACCTCTGACTAATAGTCATTCACATTTTCTTATGATGATCTTCCAAAGAAAAAAATGTCATGCTGATTTTCTCGGGGGCCCCTCCGCTCCGGGCCCCTGGCCCCTGGGCCAAAACTGAATACTAGCTACTGCAGCGAGAGAGAGTCGGCGAGGGAACATCAGAAAATGCAGAAAACAAGCAGTGGATACACGCACACAGGGTGACTCCGCCTATTGATCAAAGACCATCCTCCGCCCTCTTGTCTCTGCAGCACAGCAGCCTGTAACCTCTCTGCAGCCACAATGGACTTTGGGGCAAGTAGCCACTGAAAGCATTTGGCAGGAGCCTCCTTTCGGTGTGGACGTGGGTTTCGGCTCATCCGGATCGTTACTATCAAGCCCGCGATTAACAATTTCCACTTCTTCTTTTTTTTACTTGAAAGTTGTTTTTCATGGAGTCTTTGTGGAAATTATATATTGGAATTACATTAGCGAGGTAAGAAAACTTTTGTTGTTGCAATCTTCAAGCGGCTAATTTAGGATGGAATATGGAAAGTAGGCTAAATTGGTTGCGTTTGACTTGGACGTTAGTGAATGGCAGCTAACGTTACAATACAGAATGTACAAATGTCACACAATTTCCTGGAGGAACTATAATGCAAGAAAGCAGTGACAGCGGTAGGATATATATTTTATCCACGGTGTGGTTTGTGGGTTGTACCGTGGGATTATGGGATACAACGCCTGTGTCTGATATGGAAATGACTATCGCGATCGGCTGGTCCAGCTCTTATGTGCATTATTTCCATATTATTTGCGTACTATTACTTCGAGGAGGTCTACTGGCCATCTGTTCAGTGTTACTCAACTTTGTCTGCAAATGCGTTTCAAAGATCTGTAGCCTACCTACGTTGTGCACGCTAGATAACTCTTTTTTTCTCTTCTTTTTTTTGTGCACAATGTGCAGAGTTCATGGTGCCTTCACAGAACGTTATCTGGCCCGTGTTTATTTTAACTTCTACTTCAACTATTTTGATCATCTGAGAACAAAACAACTATTGATTTCTTGTCTTGAGAACAGAGGGCTGTTTACATGGAGGTTGGAGGGGGGCACGGATAATAAATACGTTTAGATAAGAAAGGTATAGGAACGAGGCGAATGTTATCATGGCTCTACCATAGACTGTAAAACACGTGGTTTGAGAGTCCGCCTGTGTCTGTTTCGACGGTTAGACACCCCTCCACCACCACCATCACACTCCATCAAGGTCTGGGGACAGGATACACACACACACACACACACACACACACACACACACACAATGTGGTTTTAACAATCAGTTGACAGCAGCTCTGCTTAGTTTCCTCCATGCACATAAACCGTCCTTCTGCAGGCTACCTTCTAAGTTCTAAAAGGTGTCAACAACAGGATGCTCTGATGATAACATCTGTGAGCGTTGGTTGAGGCTGTCTTCACTTATCTGTCTGTCTCAACAAGGCCCATGTGGGTTGCAGGGGACGGTGTCTTAATAAAGTGGGGATGGAGTGAAGCAAACATTCAAGTCCCCTGCAAGTAGGGGTATATCGGCAATTGGTATTAGCCGATGTTAGTCCTTTTTTTAAATATATTGGTACCGGTCTGATCATGAGCAAAATATCAGCAATGTTAATATTGGCATGGGCCACATTTTTCATATTGAGAGGAAACAATGCGCTATGGGCCTTTCCAAATGTTTTGGAAATAAAGAAAGGAATTACTTTTTCAAATTCACATTGTTTAGGCTACATGTCTTTTTCAGTATGTACAAAGTGATTATCATTAAAAACTTGTTTTTATACAGATCATATCGACATCTGTAAATATCGGCTTCTGTCGGCCATAAAACCGCACTGTTAATATCGGTTATCGTATTGGCCTAAGATTCTCATATCGGTGCATCCCTACCTACAAACCACACGGGCCTCGTTGAGACCAAAGCCAGTCTCTAGGGTTAGGGTTGGGGTTTGAAGAGAGCCCCGCAGATGTTATCAGCGCATTCTGTTGACACCGTTTATTTGCCCTTATAAGAAAAATCGAACACTTAATAATTGCCGTCTGTGTTCATTGAACCCCAGTACATCTATCTCCAAACTCTGCATCCTCTCGAGACATTTTGCTTCACGATTGGTCAGTGAGCTTTTTGCGGAAAATCAAGAAAGATGCACATTTGTCAGCATGACATATCATTCAGCACGACTGTGTGGATAGAAAGGTCGGGACGAGGAGTATAATGATATTTGCATTGCACTCTCCTTTATAATGGATCATTATAAAAACCCAAAATTGTGGTCACAAATGTATTTTTTGATCGTACTGATAAGCTCAAGGGGATTTACCACATGCCACACAGGAAGTGTCACCTGACGTTACCACACGCCACAGGAAGCGTCACCTGATGCACGGCTCCGGGGGCAGAAGAAAAGAGGAGGGAACTGAACTGGGGCGGCATAGTGAAGAGCAGGGGACACACATGTTGAGAAAAATCCCAGTCTGTTCCTTTTTCAGCTGGAATGACTATAGGCTATGACATTCAAGGCGTGCGTGAAAGAGACCTATGCTATTGCCAATGCTGTGCAGGTTGATAATAGTATAAGCAGAATGGAAGAAATACACTGAGCTGCAGTGTTAGGC
Organism: Poromitra crassiceps; assembly: GCF_964638095.1. Classification (NCBI taxonomy): domain Eukaryota; kingdom Metazoa; phylum Chordata; class Actinopteri; order Beryciformes; family Melamphaidae; genus Poromitra; species Poromitra crassiceps. The sequence goes on from NC_139636.1 coordinate 24,743,224, forward strand.
CCAAGATGTAAAGACAAATGGAGAACTTGGTGTGAAATCTGGTGATTTTTCAGATGAGGTAGTCAGATGTTCTGGTTTGATAAAAGATCGTGTGGTGAAAGAACACACATCATTTACTTTCTAATATCTCTGCAGTGAGAAATGAGTCATAAGTACTGTAAAACCTTATAGCAACACATCAACTAAAGACACCCAAGTCTAGAATATGTTTTGGTAATTCAGTCATTTCATAAGTTTCATTTCATATTTGCAGAAATGGGTTTCAGGGGTAAGGGTTAACCACTTTAAATCGCACATGGATATTACATCACCACCGATACTGTAGCCACACTATGGGGGTGGGGTTTGTTTATGGTGACAAGCTATCTGTCATACTGTGGGAGTCAAATAAATAGCTTGAATTCATTCTCAAATCTTTTTGATTGACTATCCTTAGATTATACATCTTCATCAAACATTCCTCAGTGTCTTAACTTGTTTGCTATTTCTTGCATTTCACGTAACGCTGCCTGCAACTGATATTGATAGGCTGATGAGGATGTATGTGATAAGACACATGACTCCTCAAGGTTAGGAAGGCACCTCAAGCCAGTCTAGTGACAATCCCCTTAATATAAAGCATGCGTCTGTTAATTGTTGATTTCTGCTATGAATCGCTGCTGCCTGCCTGTCTGTCTGTCTGTCTGTCTGCCTGCAGTCTGAACTGGAGATAGACTAAGGACATTGATCTCTTTAACTAGTCTATTTCTTACATATACGTTTTTAAATTGAACGTCAATATGATCTAATATATATATTTTTTCATTCGTAGGTCTGGAGCAATATTAGTGGATCATCATTCAAAGTTACCACATGATGAGCAGCAGCCATTCAGTGTCAAGCCTCATTGACCTGGTGTCACAAAGCAAGATGCCATTACTTGAGGGGACCATGTCAGCTACGGGACTGTCAAAGGCGGCAGGAAATGGGTCTACTTTCCTCAGTAAGCAGCCTCTTCAGTACAACGGGCCCTACTTTACCTATGACACGAGAGCGAAGGACGGGCCCGGATTTGCTCCCTCTTGGAGTAACTCAAAGACCTCTTTGCTGGATGGCAGAAGTCCTGTGAGTCACCTCCCCGGCATGGAAGGACAAAACCACATCATTTACAGGCCAGACAGCAAGACGTTCTCTGCCGAGGAAGGCCATTCTCATTCGCCTCCTGTGCATCATCACACCCCAGGCAAGCAGGGCTTTACATATTACACAAGGAGTCCTGGAATCGGCAGTCCTGCACCTGCGTCGCCACTGGCGCTCCCAAAACAAACGGCTGCAGCTGTCAATCTCACTCCATCCCCTCCATCCGAAAGCTCTGTTTATTTAGCGGTTCCTAAACCAGTCTATCGACACAGCCCCTGCTGTAATGAATTGGGTTGCATGCTAGGACGTCAATACAGCGCGGAGCGTGGTATTCAGAGGGTGGCAAACCCTCTCTATGAGAGCGAGTGGATACACCCCGGCGCTCACTACAGTCATAGGTCACCCATCCAGAGGAAGGCACAAGACACATCGCTGCAACAGAGAGGTCTGCACTTTGAGCCCAACGCAGAACGACGGCCGCTCAAGGACATGACCGGCGGGGAGAAATACCACAGCTTGAGTCCGAGTCGAGTGAGGACTTTACTTATGGAGCCAGACTATAGCGGTTACCCCTGTACCCCCACTCACGCGGCGTTTGGCCCTTTGAGTGAGCACAGCCAGCGTTTACAGACTTCCCCCAGAGGCTATCCTCCTAGCCTGTACTCTTCCCATCCTCCCACATACGAGCATATGACCTCAGACGTTTATCGGGACCATTCTCCCATGTCCAAATATGGCCAGCTACCACAGCGCCGTATGTTTTACTATCCCCAGGCAAATGTGGAGGTAGAAAGCAGGGCAGTGGGTAAAGATACAAGGGGAAAGCATAGGGAAGATGTTATTCCTGTTATTCCTAAACTCAGAGTCTCTGACCCGCGGGAACATTACCTCGTCTCCCAGTCTGTTCATGGTGAAATTCCTATGGGTAGCCCTGAGACCTTGCCAATTCATTCCTTTATAGGGGCTTTTGACTACCCATGTTATGGAGTTCCTAGAATTGATTTGAATGCACCCCATATGAGACCCCCCATAAAAAGTCAACATGCACCACCTAGAATGCACCCAAATGGCCTAACGTTGCCCGTGGCCCGATCCACCGTCCCACCAGCCAGCATACAAATGAACAGGGTTTTCCTCCCGCTCACCAGCGTGCACATAGTCCGACCCGCTCCTTCTCCAGCCAGCTTGAATAGGGACCGGCCCCTGGACTATTCCCACTATAAAGCCCAAGTCACATGTCCAAAACAGCCGCAAGGCCTTGCTGATTCTCCAGGTGCTTGGCTGTCCCAGTCACCGACTCGCAGTGGGGAGCAGATCCACAAAACTCCAACTCCTCCTGCTCCTCCAACTAGAACAGTGCGCCATGCCTCTGCATCCAGTTTTGGCACCACCACTGTTTTTAAAGGGAGCCTGAAGAGAAGTATTTCACACACGCCTTTTGGCTCCACATCTCCATCCATCAAAATAAAAGAGGAGAATAGAGATTCATGTGAAATGGACCTATGTGAAATGCAAGCGAAATGGAAACGACAAAAGATGAAAACGGATCATGTAAGAGTAGAAGATACAACGGACTCTCCTCCTATGCCAGTAATTGACAATGTCTTCAGCTTGGCCCCTTACAAAGAAGCATACCTGTTGGCCTCTGGACTGTTACGTTCAGCCAAAGCACCTCAGAGAACTGGCCAGTCTTCGGAGCCCTGTGCAATCAAACCTGAGCCACGCATCCAAGAGAAAGGGCCAAAGGGACATGAACACCAGTCTGTTGTCTGCTTTGCCCCCAAAGAAAGCTGTACAGATACTCAAACAGAGAAGCCTGTGTTAGAAATCCTTGAACACAAAAACATCAAGGTAGAAAAGGTAGATCCAACAGACAGAGACAGCTCTGTAGAAACTCATGTTCTTTGTAAAATAGATCAGGACGACTGCAAGGAGACATCGGTCACAGAAGAGGTTGAAGAGACTGACAATTCATCTGACAACGAGCCCATGTTGGTAATTAGGAAATGTGACCCTGATGAACTTGAAAGTAAACCCCTGTTAGCAGTTAAAGCTCAGACCTCAGATGATTCCAAACAAGGTGAGCTGACAGCAGATATGAGCACAGGATCTTCTCATTGGCGTGACACCCATAGACCACATGAACAGATGGCCATCCCTCACCCCAAATCCATTACTCCACTTCAGCCACCTGAGAGCAAACTGAACTTCCAGAACATCCCTCCCCATTGTCTAAAACTGTCCACCTACACAATTGTCCTCCCCAATACTCTGTGTGCTACCCCCATTCGGACCCCAGATACTCCGTGTGCTACCCTCGTTCGGACCCCAGATACTCTGTGTGCTACCCCTGTTCCGACCCCAGATACTCCGTGTGCTACCCTCGTTCGGACCCCAGATACTCTGTGTGCTACTCCTGTTCTGACCCCAACTATTCACCCCTTAGCCAAATTCAGACCCACACCTGAGCTCCAAAAACCAGTCCGCAAGCGCTTCTTGGAACTGCACCACTCCCTTTGCAAGATAGTGTCCAGCTCTGTGTCAGTCTCTCCAGAGCAGGAGCTCAGGACCTGGCTGTCTCTGGAGCTGACTGAACCTCCATCCCCTTCAGCCAAAATCCAGAAGGTATCCAGTTTGTTTGGGGTAAAAGCCAGGGAGATGTGGCTTAGTGAAGAGATCAAGTCAGCACTTTACAAGGTTCTCGAGAGGTTAAGGGAGTACATCGCCCAGAAACACTGTCCGTTTCCACACGTTATGCGGACGGGCGCAGTCTTCATCCCCATGCTGGTGGTGAAGGAGCTGCTGTTCCCTCAGGTCCAGGGCGGCTTCATTGACCAGGTCCTCCAGGAGCACCGAGTGGAGCTGCGGCCTACCACACTCTCTGAAGAGAAGATTATTACGCAGCTCCACAAACGTGCCTGCCCCTCCAAGCTCAGGAGACTCCTGTCCCTCACACACCTGCCTGACATCTACGCTGATGTGGTTAACCTCTTCTATCATGCCTGTGTCTGCAAGCGTCTGGGTGAGTGTCTGTTCACTTTGAAATTACTCGGCTACATTTCTGCTATATGTTTTCCTGGTAAAGAAGAAAATGGGTAATCAAATATTTAAGACATTTTGTTTACTAAGACCTTGTCCTAGTCCCCAGGATAGTGAATGTTGCTCAGAGTTAGCTGGTTGTGGCCGGGCAGCTCTGCTTCTCCTTTTTGGTGTTGTGAAACCAGACTTGACAAGTTAAATGTGCTGGAGTGAGCAACACTTGTTATAAACACCCTACATTGGGCAATGCTGAACACACAATTGCTTATCCAAGCAATACTGGAACGAACTTAATGTTCGTGAAGGAAAAAGGAAACAAATGGACAATGGACATTCATTTGAGGGAGGTTGGCAACACTGAATCATGTGCAAGATTGTGCATACATACACAAATAAACTTGATGATCTTTAAGCATACGTTAATGTCAAGAAATCATTGCAATTCTTCAATGCAATTCTTCAAAACACTAACTCATGCACTACTCAGTACAGCAGGGGTGTCCAAACTTTTTTGAATGGGGGCCAGATTACATAATGTGCTTCTCGCATCATATGGGTTATACAAAATAAAATAAAAAAATCACATACAATTGTACTCGTAAGTATTTTTTTACCATCTGAAAACATTAGTTCTGCATGTGCTGTTCCTACTTGGACAAGCCGAGGGCCACTTAAAATCTGTCTGCGGGCCGCAATTGGCCCCAGGGCCGGACTTTGGACATGCCTGCAGTACAGTGAATATTATTGCAATTTATTCTACTTTTACTACTAGTGATTTGTTTTTGCTTTGATATGTAAACAAAACAAATTATACTTTGTATCACAATGTAATGCTAGTTAAGAATCTGCTAAGTAGTTTCCAGTCTGTTAAAAAGGCACTTGATGGTGTCACTTCTCCTTACTGTGTTATTTATGGTAGACCGCATGACTCAAGAAAATGTTTGCTAAGAAAGGAACCACATGAGATGTTCACTTGAAAAAAAAAAAAAGTTCAGATGAAAAAACAAACGTAAAGAGAATTCTCATTGCTTATAGAGACACAAACTTGGGTAAAGAATTTTAAAGATGATACTTCCAAGATCTCATTATGCATGATTTATTGCATTTGACCACATGACACAACATGACTCATGACAGTAGTATTTCCTGCCTTTCTGGGAATCCCCCTTTTTGTACACTTGTGTAACATACTGATTCTTCTGCATCTTACAATGTGAACAGGCTTATTAAATATAGGGTATCATGTTGTTGCTGCTAACCACATCATGGTTATCCCTCAAATAGTTTAATAATCATCATATTTTTTTGCATTCTTGGCCCTTTCTGTTTGGAGTAGATCAAGGCAATAAATATTTGATTTGAAATCCATTTTTTACAGAATCTACCTCACCTGATGTCCAAAAGAGAGTCCAGGTATATTTGTCTTTTGTTGAATTGTCCCTCAGCTTCTCTATTCTTTCTTGTTATGATCATCAAGTAACACTTCAGCTAACATTCAATCACAACTAATCACAATAAGTTGCTCTCAGCAGAGTACATTGTACTTGCTGTTGGGGGAGAGGGGTGCTTATCTGTAGAAAAATTAACCTCTCGTTCATGATTCATCTAGATAGCTTTTACCCAACTCTAAAGAGTTGGAGGCAGGCTGTTGGATCATGTTACCAAATTCCAGAGGAAGGAAATGACAGCCTACACGGGTGCACAGAGGGGGTCAAGCAGTGCATACTGGCCCAGTCTGTGCCCTTTGGCTTGGTGATAAGCAAGCCCATGTTTTCACATGACGATTATGTTTATCTGTTGGTATTTTATTTATTCTTCTTTGTACTTGGTGGCCTTTCTCATCAGCAGTTTTGTCCCCCTGTCAAAAATAACAGAAAACAGAATTGGGCTAATTTAATTGTTATTATTTCCACTGGCTGCTGATGTTACAGTTCACATGGTTTGGGGCACTTGACTTGGTATGAACTTCTTCCCTGTCTTATATTCTTTCCTCTGTGCTGTTTTATCCCTGACTGATAGCATGTAGCAGCTGACTTTTTCCCAGCCCTGGTGCCTACCTACTCCCACAACAATCTTTTCTATCTCTGTTTAAAGGGTGTTTCAGGGTGAGAGGGACATGCCGTCCAATCAATATGCCTATTGATTTTAATAGAACACCTTCTCCTTGTGTACTTACTTGTGTTCTTCTGAATAAGGCTTATGGAAGTATTGATTTGTCCACTTTTAGTCTGGTAGAGTTAGACGGCCATGGACTTTGTGGTTGCTAGCTTGTCTATGTGGAAACACCTGCATCTGTCTTTCCTCATGTTTAACTCACAAATCCTCACCATCCCTCTGACTGGTGCTCCTCACTTGAATCTACTGATTCACTCATCACTAAACAAAATCTGTAAACTTTTAAAGTCAAGATTACCTTCGTCTGGTCTGCAACCTCATTTTTGTGTATCTGGCCCTTTTCTATTACTGTATGTTGACCTCTCCTAATCACTACATTCCCTTTGTTGCAGGATTAGAGATGGATGAGTCTTCTCAGAGAGAAGCAGATGAAGCTTGTGAAGAGACCGGCAGCTCCAGGAGTCCTACACTTTCGACCATCTCAGCCTCACCAGCCTCCGGTTCAGAGTTAGACCCCAGGGGACATCTGAAGGACAAGCAGACACAAACACATCTGAACAAGAATGGAAGAAAAGGCAGGGTAAAGAGCAGTTCAAGACGTATGGTTTTGGAGAACACTTTGTCAGATGAGGAAGAAGTGGACTACACAGAGAAGGCAGGAAATGGAGGCGTTGTGAACACACTCACTGAAGAAGACTGGAATGGCCACCCGTCTAAAGGGACTGAGAATGGAGGAAGTGACCGTGTGGCTGTGGAGGAAGACTCTTTACTCATCATCCCTCAAAAGGGGGAGTCTGTGGACTCCTGGACCTGTCCTTTGACCCCAGGTGAGCTCTCGTCATCTCCCAGTGACACAGAAACTGAGGGAGCCCCCATTCCACTTCATGTCAGCCAGTCCTCTGGCTTAACCAAATCTCATGTTAAATCTAAGGATTGTTCAAGCATGATTCTCAAACTGAGGAGAGTACTGTTTAACAAAGGCCTACACAGGAGAAAGGCCCGCTACCAAGCAGTCTCTGACTTGGGGACCATTTCTGATCCTTCCCTCTCACAGGCTGAGGATGGGGAGGGAGAAGAATCGGGAGAGAGGAGCAGCGAGAGGGACCCCCGCAGGAGGATGACGACATCTAAAGTTACCCACAGGTGGCAGAGAGCAGGAGGCTTCTCTCATGGCCTGCGACCCCTTACCAGCTCTTCCAGAAGACGGCACAGATCTCTCACAAAGATCAAATACTGTCCCTACTTATCGGCCTGCCACAGTGCTGAGCACAGGAGGCGTTGGGTCCTGCGTTCGGCCGTCCAGAGGGCACGAGGAGCCATGAAGTTCAACTACCCAGACCTGGTGGGAAAGAGGATCCGCCATCTGTATGAGGAGAATGATAAGTCTGAGGTGTGGTACGGGGGAGAGGTGGTGCGTATTCATGAGGCTCACCCCAACCCTTTGAAGACGGTATTTGAGGTCAGGTATGACACCGAGCCAGATTGGAAGTACTACCTGGAGATACTGGTGGACTATAAAAAAGGCTGGCTCAAAATTGAGGACTAGTTTGCCACGAACACATTGTTGTTGTTTATGTTTTTGGTTCCCTGATTGATTGAAATGCCGAATTTGTATTGATTCTTTCCTCAGTGTGTTTGCTACTGCCTTTTGTTGTTTGTCACCAACAGGCTGATTTTCTTTCCAGCTACATACATTTGTCCAACTGCCTCAGGAATGAAGTTGGACAGGATTGGACAGTTGGTGGACAGATAATGCATCCTTTGTCACTTAGGATATATTTTTAGGGAGTTACTGTACTGTACTGCTAGCATTTGTTACATGTTGGAAATTGTGATTAATTTATTAAGGTTTGCGTTATCATCACACATTCTCGCTGGGAAATATCCGTCTCGCTGGGAAATATCCCCACATCAAAGAAAAAAATGTAAAATGATGGCAACAATGAAGATAATAAGGAGAATAAAAACAAATGAATAAAAAAAAATATATATATATATATATAAAAACAAAGATACATCCTGGTCGCTGCGCTCGGGGCGCCTGTCCGGGGGGAGGGGTGCTGGGGGGAATAGCGTGATCCTCCGACGTGCTACATCCCACTGGTGAATCTCCTCGCTCTCAGGTGAAAAGAAGCGGCTGGTGACTGCACATGCCTCCGAGGAGCTCCGAGGAGGCATGTGCAGGTCCACCGATGGCTCTCCCCAGACTCGGCAGAGGGGGTGGAGCAATGACCGGGACAGCATATATGTGTATGTGTATATATGTATATATGTGCATGCATGTGTACATGTAAAACTATATTAAACATACATAGATATTGAAATAATAATTTGACCATGATGACTTTGAACAAGGGACCTCGGTTCTCCTTTGTACCGTTTTACCCTCCGCCTGCGCTTTGGGGCGTCCCCCCCCCCCCCCCCCCCTCCCTTCTGTGGTCCGGGATCGGGGAGGCCAGCGGTCACTGTGCCCCGCCGCCTCCCCCTCACTCACTCCCACCCAACACCCCCCCCTCCCACATACCCCATATAAACATACACATACATGTCCCGACACACTACCACGTCCACCTGTCTAACAAGGATCCCCCAAATGTCTGCATGTCTGCCCAATCACTAGACTTTTGTATGTCTTGTATTCCGTTTTATATAAGTCTGTCCTGTTTATGTCCTTGACTTATTTGTACTGTTATTTGTTTGCACCTTGATAAACAAAAAAAGGTTTTGTTTCGTTATCATCACCTTTGACACATTCCTTCAACGATTTAAATACAGTTTTAATGTTAAAGTTGTAAAATTTTAATAAATTGTTTTAACTTTATGAAATTTGAATAAGGACCCAAGTCTATATACAGATTCTTCAGTCATCATTGTCTCTGTTTTTGGTATAAAAAAAGAAAGAAAAAACAGCTCTTGTGTGTGACGTTAGTGACTGATGGTTAGTTCTTTCTTTTATTTTTTCAATGTACTTGCATCTTTTTTTTGCCAGTAGCAAGCATGTGCAATGACAAGGTTGGTCTGCATAATTGCCACAGAAATCTTAACTATTCAGAAATCCATTCAACCTTTTGCTACCAGTCACATACTGTATTATGCTGTATGTTGGATTTACAATGACAATGCCAGTTTTGTATACGTTTTGTGTCTTTGCAGAAAAAAAATAGATTTTCACCTGATCATTGTGGCTGGTATTCTAATGTGTGTAACTGAAGCCAGAGTGGCATTACTATCTATACCTGTGAACTAAAGCTGCATGGGGATGATACACCACACAACTTTTAAAATCCTAACGGAGATGATGAAAACACTGGCCATAACTGACAGTTTTTTTCTGCAGATTTTTTTATGACGAGACAAAAGGCCAGTGCACTACTGCTTTGCTTGGTGTTGCTAAGCAACCAAAGACAGCATCTTCACACAAAGTGCACTGACAATGAGTGAGTGGGTCCTATTCTGACATCAGTAGTGGAAAACAACATTTTGGGGTCTTACTAATTACGAGGCCTTGGGAGTATGATGCAGAGCTTTACTGCTGAATTGCTATAGTTAAACTGAGGGGAACAGCACCATATGTCTTTAAAACGTGTTTATGTTGTTATGCTGCCAGTGGTTTGTTGTCGTGTGCTCGTGATCTTACGTGAATCCAGCTGCCTTGCAAGGTTAGCATTTTGGAAAATAAATGACAAAGCCCTTCCACTATGGGGCAGTAAAGTTAGTGACAGCAGCATCATATAGGACAGGTGCATGTAGGCTATCGGGCTCAGTAGGCTAATCCGACTGAAAAGCTGGAGATTGCACACTACTTGACGTGTCACTGCAACTGAACCAACCATTTTAGGATTGCAACCTGAATACAGACCTGTGCGTCGTTCAGCGCGACCAAGACCTGGAAAGCGGAAAGGAGAGGGAGAGAAGCAGAGAGGGAGGAAACTAGAATGACCAAAAAGTGCATACCCAAAATGCATTTACATAAAGGTGTGGAAGGGTAGACATAGCAGTCTGGACTGTACAGACTGTAGGGGAAGCTGGAGGTGAGCAGCACATGTGAATCAAACACCTGTTGCTACATAACGGTCAAGCTTTTGAAACCTTGGCTGCCAGATGCTGATTTTAGACCGGTAGATATAGCAATAAATGAACTTTTCTTGTATTTTTCCCCTGTGTGCCTGCCTTACCAGAAAGATTCGTAGGCCTATCTATAAATTTATTGTATGAAGAATGAACTAGTTGATTGCTCCTTGTAGGCCAGAGGTTTTCAAAGTCCGACACTAGAGGCCTCCCCTCAGACAAAAAATCGTATCAGATGGGGGAAGCTGAGACAAAATGGTATCAAATAATGGGGGTCCGTGGTCTAAATTGTGTCTCTCTAGGGGCCCTTGATGTGAAAAAGTTTGAGAACCACTGGCCTAGCCTACAGCTACCCGACTGCATCCAGAATCCGCTTGTAAAAATAAAACATGTTATGTTTGATATAATCATAGTGGCTTTGACTCTAGTCAGGAGGCAAGAGACCAAACTGAAGCCAGAGTACGTGGCATTATTACCTGTAAACTAAGCTGCTGAAAAGGTCTCTTGCTGAGATGCTCTAATATCAGGGTATTTCCCTCACTGTGAAATTTTACTTTCATTTTAATATTTTGTCAGATTTCTTTTTTTACTTTCGCACTTTGAAGTGTCAAAACAACATTGTCTCCCTGGCATATGCTCACATTTTCTTGCCCATTTTAAATAAAAGTTTGCAGTACTTCGACAATTTCCTTCTCTTCATGCTAGATAACTGGGTAACACTTAAGCAATATAGCATGAGAGCAAGTGTGTTGTGGCGAATATATCCCGCTGATAAGCTGTTATCGGCCTCGTGGGATAACAGATTATCAGCGGGATATATGCCACAACACCACGCAGCTCGAGTGCTATATTGCTTTTATAAAACGGTTTCCAAGTATAATAATATAATAATAATAATACTATAAGTCCGACTGGCATGGTATTCTGATAGAGTCAGTTGAAACACTACTGTAAGGCGGGACCGCAAGAACGTGCGGGTGATTTGATTGGATCGTTCTGGAGACTGAAGTTGACATTGGCCAATCCTGGCGCTTGCTGAGAAGCTGAGAGCTTTCTGGAAAGCCGACAGGCAGCTCGAGCGCAGCGCTGCATTCTCAGCGCTTGCTGAGAAGCTGAGTGCTTTCTGCAAAGCCCGACACCAACTAACGTTATGGGGTTAAATGCGGGGTTAAATGCGGGTAACAGCCTTTTTTTTGCAAAGAAGACATTAGCCCGCATCTATTCTTGTACAAAACATAATTTTCTGCGAAGTATTAGTAAAGTTATAAGCGAAGATCGATTCACAAGGATCTGACAGCTGTCTCCGCCATTTGTTTTTTTTGAGGTAACCAAAGGCTTTTAGTAAGAGAGTTGCCATGGCAACCAAGTGGGTTATTGGATTTATACAATGGCTGTGAACCAATCAGATTGCTTGATTTGAGAGAGCCGTTTTATAATTTACAATAACATACACAAATAATGTAGTAGTTACTAGTAAACATAGTTAATGAGTAGGTAGTCATTAGTTAATTATTAGTATCTAAGTTCCTGAGTAGAGTAGTTAATCATTACTTAATGATTACTAAATGTCAGCTCACTTTCACTAACAAATGGACAGGTAATAATTAAGTAATGATTCAGTACTCATAGACTACTGAGTATGATGCACCACTTTACAATAGGGTATACAAAAAGAGTAACTAATAGACAGGTAATAATTAAGTGATGATTCAGTACTCATAAACTACTGAGTATGATGCACCACTTTACAATAGGGTATACAAAAAGAGTAACTATGGTCAGGTAATAAGTAATGATTCAGTATTCATTAACTACTCAGTAAGAGTAACTAATGACCAGGTAATAATTAAGTAATGATTCAGTACCCATTAACTACCAGCGTTGGGGAAGCTACTTTGAAAGCATACCTTAGGAAGCTACCAACTACTTCACCATTGAAGTAGTTGAGACTACAGCAAAGCTACCCTGGGAGAAATGTAGTTTAGGAAATTACAAGCTACGCAGAAAAAGTAGTTCAAACTACTTTGTAAAATAAAGCATTAAATTGAAAATGGACATGTATGATAATATATGAAATAAAATATAATCGCCTACAAAAAAGTGCAATGCCAGCTAAAATATGCCTCTTAATTGAGTTTATTGACACAACAGTATGCAAACTTGGAGAAATAAGATGCCAACAGCCACACTGAGGAACAGCTCAGCGAGATGAGCAGCTGTTCTCTGTCTCTGTCTCTGCATGAAGGGCTGAGTGTCGGTTCGATTCCCGATGGAGGAGAGATGTTGTTCCTCAAACCGGTCTCCCGTCTCTTCAACGTGGCTGACAGAGCACCTCCTACAGACAGTCAGTCCACCCCTCAGTCACTTTTGAATGGCAACAGCCAGAGGAAAGAGTGAAAACCAGTCTTGAGAGGTCTGACTTTTGTGTACTTTTGTTCTCCTAGAAAATCTATATCTATGTCTGACCCCATACACTTTGCAAATCACCCATTAACCATAACAGACACCTATAAATACCTTGGAGTAACACTTGATACTCACCTCACCTACAAACATCACATCAATAACCTAGTCAAAAAGGCAAATCAGAAACTATTTGTTTACAGTAAGATTAGACCATTTCTCACTGTCACTGTTTCAAATACATACCTACATGCAATTTTTCTTTCAACAATATCCTACTGTCTTCCAATCTGGTCACTTACAACAAAGGAAACCATAGAACCCGTAGCAAGACTCTACAACAGAGCATATAAAATTCATGGTAACTTTCCACCCTGGACTCACCACTGTACTGCACTCTCACACTCCTCTGCTCCAACTTTTCAGAACTATACAAAAAGTTTAGCCATTAAGTTTTATTTTATGCTAAGAAACAACTCTTCTCCAACACTTACAGCTCTACTCCCAAGACACAACACAAGACAAGAACGCATCACTAGATCAATCTCACATGCACTTATACCAGTACCGGCATACAAAAATAACTATGGACTAAGATCATTCTTCCACACATACACCAAAATTTGGAACGAGATCCCATTTCACACCAGAGAAATAACCTCTATCTCACATTTCAAAAAAGCTTACAAACAACATTTGATGCTAGAAAACACCTGTACTCACTGATCCGACTCACCCCTAGGTTTTAATCTTTGTTGTTGTTGTCCTCGTATTGATGAATGAATGAATGTCTGTAAATATAATTGTTCTTGTTAGGTCTATAATATTGTATGTAGTGAAATTGAACATGTTCTTGTATAAATATTTTTTGTTTAATGTACTGCAGAACAGGAACCTGCTGAAAACCAGTTTGTAACTGAGTCAGGCCAGTTAAATGTAGCTACATGTGAAATGTCATTTTTTATCCTTTCCTGTATAAATAAAGTGAACTGAACTGACCTGACCTGACCTGGTGGCACAGAGGGTTAGCTTGCTGCCCAGCAGAATTGAGGCCTCAATCTCCTTTGAGGTCGTGGGTTCAAGTCTCAGTCAGTTTTGAATGGACAGCCAGAGGAAAGAGAAGAAAGTTTTATTTTATTTAACCTTTATTTAACCAGGTAAGTCATTAAGAACAAATTCTTATTTACAATGGCGACCTGGCAGAAGGCACAGCCTTTTGAAGGATAGGGGGTAGGGGATAAAATAAATACAAAGTTACTTAGAACAAATTAAAACACAAGTTAAAACATAACAAGACAGACAGAGCAAATAAAACAAAAACAGTCGGAGCAGACAGGCAGGGGAATAGAGTTAGTTTAGGAAGCAGTTGCAGGTGTCCGTGAATATGTCCATGATAGAGTTGAAAGCTGATTTGGAGATGAAATTGTCCAGTTTTAGTGTTTTTTGCAAGCCATTCCAGTCTGTGGGCACAGCAGAATGGAAAGACGACTGACCGATTACAGAGTGAGTTTTGGGGATTTTCAGCAGGATGAGGTTAGCAGAACGGGTGTTGTACGTGGCAGGTGCAGTATGCAACAAACTACACAGGTAGGGGGGTGACAGAGCAAGGAGAATTTTGTAAATTAGCATGAACCAGTGTATTTCGCGACGGGTGTGTAAAGATGGCCAGTTAACAGAGGATAATGTAGCAATCACTCAGAAAACACCACTTTCATCCAATGGCTGTTGGGCCGGGGTCAGGTGGGTTCATTCACAGTCACATGACGGCCATAAAAGGCTTGCAGGCAAGAGTAAACATGGCCGATGTTAGTCATTTTTTTATATTTCGGCATCGGCCCCGATGTTGCAATGTTAATATCGTTAATCGGTATTAGCAAAGAAATTATATATTTTGAGAGGGAACATGCGGTAAAGCGGATTTATGGGCTTTTCCAAATGTTTTGGAAATAAATAAATGCATTACCTTTTCAAATTCACAGTGTGTTTACATGTGCTTTTTCAATATGTACAACATTTGATTATCATAGGAATGTGTTTTGTACAGATCATATCAACATGCAGTGCTCTGCATGGCCAGCACCGTGGGGGGAAACTACAGTAAGCAGGTCTGGCTGTGGTCAGTCCTTGGATGGGAGACCCCCTGGTGCTGGAAGTGGTGTTGGAGGACCAGTAGGAGGTGCTCTTCCCCTAATCTCATGAATAATACTCCCAATGCCACAGGGCAGAGACAGGAGGGGAGTGAGCACTGTCCTTCGGATGAGATGCGAACTGAGGTGCTGACTCTCTGTGGTCAATAAAGAGCCCATCGGCACTCGAGGTATAGGCGGGCAACTAAAAGTCCCACACAGGCCTCACTTCAATCATGGCCACCTAATCACCCCTCAATATCGACATTAATTGCCACTTTCAGTCCTCCACTCTCCAGCGTGACAGCTGATGTGTGGCGAGTGTTCTGGCACAAACTAGCTGCCGTGGATCAAGCGCTTTGGCTGCCTTGAAAGGCGCTATATAAATCCAATCAATTATGATGACTCTAATCTCATGCAGAAATGTACCATCCTGCTCCAGTGTGACGAGGGCTTAATTCAGTCAAATGATGGCATGATGCATGGTGGATGCAGAAGACCATCCTCCACAATCGCCCCGAGAGAATCGGGTTTTAATAAGGTTTGTTACGTGTGGCTTTTTTCAGCGACACACCCTCTCCATATGGATGTCGGGTTGCACTCCTAAGACATAGCATGCCGGGCCTGAGTGACAGACGTGCATCGGACTCTATCCACCTCCATTTATTTCTCATGCCCGTTCATTGCCAATCCTCCCGGCCACCGTCACCCGAACGACCCGTCAGACGTCGGGGGGGACGGGGAAGGTTTACTGCTGTCAGGTGGAAAACTACGCCGCAGGGCTCTCGTGAAGACATGTTCATCTCAAAGCAATAAGAGTTTGTTTTTTCCTGCACTCGTTATTCCCGTTATTCGGTGATGAGCTGGGATCATGGCCCCAGTGTGTAATAATTGTGCTAATTACCAATCATCATTCAGACATTTCAAACTGCTGGATGAACATAATCTGATGTTGTTCTGATATTTGAGCTTTATTAGAAGGCGTACTCACTTTCTTATTACCGAGCTGATGTACTGCATGTTAATATTACTGTACATAACCTCCCTAGAGTTCTCAGCTTCAGCCCCGACAGGACCTGACCCAGCCCGACGGGCTCGGGCTGGCAATTTATGCTAATGCACGGGTCCGGTCAGGTCGGGCTTAGGCTTCAACTTACTAGGGTTGGGTTGGGTCGGGTCGGGTTCAAATGTTCAGGCCCGTTGAGTTCACAGAATGGCTTTTTGTTGATGGGGGTTAGGGGCTCTTAAGCTGTGTTCACACCGAGATATTTATTTTTCTCTCCGTCGCTCGATTCAACCCTTTGGAATCGCTCTGTCGCTCTGTTTCAATCGCTCGTCAACAGGCACAATAATTGACAGACATATGGGGGCTATAACGTTACGCAATGTCATGATATTTGTCCACTACGAGCCACCGTAGTTGTTTACAAGCTAAGCCTATCAGCGTGCTCCTAACGCGAGCTCTATACCGGTAGTACAGACTTCACTTCATGTCAGCTGTTAGCCTGTCAATCCGCTGTCAATGCGGTTTGTTGCCACACAATAAACCAGCGGTTGTTCCAAGCCAGTGTGATCCTTGACTCACTCTCACACGGCAGCCAATCAGCGTTCAACAGCGAGCGACTGATGCCAGCGTAATTTCGCTCGAGTTGGGATATTTCATCTCGGGCGACGAGCATATTTTCTCCCTATCGCTCTGTCTCTGTCGCTCGGACGCCCAGCGATTTTTCTCCCGGGCGAATATACGCTCAATCGCTCGTTTGCATTGACTTTGTATGTAAACTCGATGCCAGCGAAAAACTTTAATAGGTCGGTGTGAACGCAGCTTCAGAGGGAGGAGCCTACGAAGTAGAATCCCATTTCTGGTGCTTTGTTAGAGGTCTCTACAGAAGCCCGTGTTCAGTGTGATGAGGGAAGAAGAGCTTTAGTGTTTGCCTGTATAGAATTTGGTGTGATTAAGATGTGTCACTGTCAGTGACAGTAGCTGGGTTTCCATTCAAAGGTATCGCAACTTTTAATCAAATTTTCAGAAAGTCGGCAAAAGAAAATGAGAAATAATGTGCGTTTCCATCCACTGCTATTATGCGAATTATAGAGCTTTTGGTGTGAATACGATGTGTCAGTCAGGCTGCCATCACAGATGTCGGCCTGACAGTGACAGTGACAGTGACAGTAGCTCGGTTTCCATCCAAAGGTATTGCAACTTTTAATCAAATTTTCAGAAGTTCGGCAAAAGAAAATCCGCTATTATGCGAATTATAGAACTGTCAATGACCTCATGTTTGAGGCTGTCTGAGCTGCTGATCAGCTACTAGACCCGATACAGCTCTATTAAACACATCTAACGTTATTAATTTAGAGTTTCTTGATGATCTACAAAAGGGCTTCCCAAACTTTTCTGACCAAGTACCGCTACGTACCAAATTTCCCAGGGACCACTTCCACTGCGTATACAAACAGCGGGAGCGTACCTATGTTCCCCGGGTTCTATGTTCCCCGGGTTCTATGTTCCCCGCTCCTGCTAAAAAGGGTTCTATGTTCCCCGGGTCCTATGTTCCCCGCTCCCGAAAAAGGGTCCTATGTTCCCCGGGTCCTATGTTCCCCGCTCGTATGCGTAAAGTCGGCGAGTGCAAACCGCACTATCTCGAGGTTGTGAGACTTCATTGACAGACTGCATGAGGGAAAGCTCCAGTCTATAGGCTCAGATATATGCACACATTCGAGTCCGACAGTAAAAATAAATTATAATTCACTGTGTATGTCAGCTGCCTTCAGAGAGAGAGGTTGTGAGTTCTAACCTGGGATGTGCACAGACTGAACTTTCATCTGTCCTCTTTGAGGCAGAAAAGTTATTTGTATTTGAATAAAAGTGGAAATAGGCGTAACAATCTTCTTTTAGTTTTTATTGCACTTCTAATTAGAGTAATAATAATAATAAATAAATAATATTTTTGACAGTGCAGATAATCATAGTTTTTTTTAAATAACACTAAATAATAAATTAAGTTCAATTATATTTACACTAAAGTCAGGTGCCTTCATCACATTCTTTATGTTATCTTCCTTTAACTTGTGCTTTTTTGTCTTCCATCCATAATTTATAAAATATATTTTCAGCCATTGTATACTTTTTTGACAGATGTATGTTGTTTTCCAGCTGAAATTGGGTAAGAGAACTGAAATTGGGTGAGAGACATAGAGAGTGATAAAGAGAGAGGTTTTGCTGAATAGCCCACTGTAAAAAGTTAAACCAGACAGGTCGAACTTTTCATAGCGCACTGTGAAAAGTTCAACCAGCTACACCTGAACAATCACACCCAGGTGGTGCTAATTAAGTGTCTTAAAGTGGTAATCCACAACAGCTGCACTGGATTAGGTAATGGAATTGATGAGGGAGAGAAGTCTCCCCTCAGAAAACCTGGGTTACATCATAACCATCCGTTCATCTCTATGCAATCTAAACCCCATAGAGATAGGCACAGTGCTTATCTCTATACCGTCTATATCCCATAGAGATAAACACAGTGTTATTCTATAAGGTGTGGCCCACTGACTTAAAGATGGATGCAGTCTGATTATTTAAACAATATTTGAGCAACAGTTGTACCAAAACTTTGTGACTTTGTGTTTGTGTATTGTTTGTGTATTGTTGTGGAGGAATCTTACACATTGGACCTTGATGGTATGCAAACACGTGGAAAAATGGCCATGGATTCTGTTACCATTAGCCTACATGAAACAATGTAAGATAAATCAAGGTCCAAATGATTGCAGTAGCTTTGAATTTAGAAACTGAGAATCATGCAGTCTTATTGAGATTGTTTTAGACTAGGGTTCCAGCCCCGATCACGGCCTCACCCGCAGCTCAGCTGCTGCGTGGCCTCGCCTGCTCTATTGGCATGTGCAGCACACAATTTGCCCAACTTCACAACACTGATGACATCACTCACTGATTACATCACAATTGCTCAAGTGACATCACTGATGATGTCATGGACATTATGACATCATCAGTGACATCATTACTGACCAATATCATCACAAATCTCACAATGTGGGACCAAAAACGTGACCAAAATCGCAGACAGACAGACAGACGCTACGTTGTCAGTTTTATGTAAGATTACTTCATTCAACAGCCAATCAGAAACAAACAACAGACAGGTAGGTCTGTGGGTTTGTCTGTATGGTCAGTGCAGTCATCTGTGTTCTGGTAGACCAGGGGTCAAAACCTGCTGTGCATGGGAGCTCTCCTTTGCAGTATAGTGTATTGAAGAACATTTATTTTAACATGTGACAGCCAGCGGTGGAAAAAGCCCTGAGAAAACCTGTCTTAAGAAGTCTGGCCTGGTGGCACAGAGAGCTGGCTTGCTGCCTGGTAGTATTGAGGCCTCAGTCATGTTTGAGGTCGTGGGTTTGAGCCTTGCACGTCCTAATATCGCTGTGTTGTTATTGTTCCTGGACCATCATTTTTTCCTAATATGGGCCGGGATGACCACGCCCTGAACTCACTTGGTCGCCGGTTTATTTCAATTGTGGGCTACTTCTTATCCTGATATTAACCTAACCAATCATCACTCCTCATGCCTAAACCTAACCAATGATCACTCATCATGCCTAAACCCAACCAATCATCACTCATCATGCCTAAACCTAACCAATCACTCCTCATGCCTAAACCTTTGCATGTGAAAGTTTCTGCCATTGCCTTGTGGTCACTTGTAGTATTATAGCTACCGGTATATATTTTTTATATTCTTTGGCCAAATTAATTAAAAAACTACATTTATTTTGAATGGCAGCTAACGTGCTGCGTGCCATATCTGGTTTTATTTGGGGACGGGGGGGACTTCATTATAAAGTAACTTTGAAGTCATGAAAATCGACTATTTTCTTAGCACCCCCACAGATTGGTCTAGCCTCCCCCAATCCCCCCCCTAGAAAAAATCCTGGAGCCGTGCCTGTTCCTTTCATTTTATTGCCCAAAATTGTAGTTTGTAGTCTGAGTAGTTAAACTACACCAAAATGACCAAAATGTAGTTTAACTACATGACTCACTACGCAAATATGAATGTAGTTTAACTACCAGCAAGCTACTACAAAACGTAGTTCAACTACATAGTTCAACTACATGTAGTTCACTACTCCCCAACACTGTTGACTACTCAGTATGATGCATCACTTTACATTAGGGTACACAAAAAGAATAACTAATGGTCAGGTAATAAGTAAGTAATGATTCGGTGCTCATGCAGTAACAACTCTGGAGCAGCACTTAAGGGGGGAACGATAAAGGTAAGTGGTGTTAAGTAATAATTAATAAGTCACTCTTTGGAGTGAACAGCTTTGATATACCTACAAAATAATCATTAACTAATGATTAACTACTCTATATATTCACAAACTCACATTTAGGCTACTAATCATTAACCATCTATTCAGGAATTGACTGACTAATCAGTAACTAATGATTAACTAATATATTCACAAACTGACATTTATTAATCATTGACATTTATTAATCATTAACAAATGATTTGCACCTGTATGTCAAATACGCCGAATTTAAAATGTTTAAGCACGTCTAAAGTATGCACATGACATGTGCACCTATGTGCAGTGAATATGCCACTGTCTCTGACTTGTCTTATCACTATACTGCCTTATTGCTTGTTGTGTCTCTTGTTGTTTTTGCACTCATATGCCCTGTTATATTTGTACTATGTTGTAAACGGAGTCCACAGCACAAGAATTTCACACGTGATACTTGTACATGGAGTGACAATAAAATCTTGAATCTTGATTAACTACTCTACTCATGGAACTGACCGACTAATCAGTAACTAATGATTAACTACTATATTCAGGAGCTGACATTTAGTAATCATTAAGTAATGATTAACTACTCTACTCAGGAACTTAGATACTAATCATTAACTATTAGTTGATTAGTTTACTAGTAACTACATTATTTGTGTTATTGTAAAGTGTTACCGATAACTGATTTAAGGGGATCTATGTGATTCTTGAATTGTCTCAGTGTGAGCATAACATGGTTTGTTCTTTTAACCATGCACAAGTTTAGAGGGGAAGTTGTTGAACTGTGGCCTAATGATAGGAATACATTTAGCAAAATACTGTACTCAATATGTATCGACAGTTCATTCGTCATCAATGAGGAGGCATCTAAAGGAGCGTGCAGATTTAGTGCCTAGTAGGCCTACTCACTAACCAATAATGTTTGAGAATGAGACCTCAATGCTTTTTTATTGCATTTTTAAATCATTAACTAGCCACATATTATCACAATGTACAGTAAACACAAATTTAACTATAAATACATCATGCACTGTTCTCTGATTCTCCTGCAGTCAAAAACTACTTTGGCCCTTTGGTCACCCCAGCCTCCTCTGAGCTTTCAATCTTATTAACGTTTTGCTAATGGACAAAATTAACGACTGGATGTTTTAATTAACATCAGGGTGGGCTTAATGACATAACGATATAAAAACCCACATAAGTGCCAAGTGAGTTGGCCATAAGGTTTCTTAAAAACTGGAAGTTTCTGTCAGTCTAAGTACCAATCACAATAATATGGTCTTTGTCCCCCTCTTGTGGCTAAATCCAGCTGGAGACTGAATCTCCAGGGAACGGTTTAGCTTGTACAGGTTACACACATTCTGGTATTCAGGACAGTTTGGAATATAAACGGCAGCTGCAACAGCAGATATGTATACTGTGTGCATTATGAAACAATCACCCATGCCAGAAGGATGTTTGCAACATTTTGCACTTTAATATTTTCTCCAAAACAGACAACTAATTTTTCCACATTTTTACACTATGTAAATAGGAAATAAAACACCTTTAATAGCATAAAGAAAAGATATATGTAGAAAAGTATTAAAAGTTTTTGGATGTCTCAATTAAATGAAAGTAGCTGCATCTGTTACTTTGAATGTTATCTTGAAATGTTCATGAACTACTAGCAGACACAATGAAAACAGTGAGCCCCAGGAGAGCATATTAGCCTAATGATCACATCAATAGCTGGTGTGTTCAGTACCTGCAAGACAGCTTAGAGAAAATGACCCAGCTTTGCCATTATCCATTCAACTTATGTTATCACTGGTTTAGGACTTGAGAAACACAAAATGAATTCAAAAGTGACATCATACAACCAACCACTTGGTATCCTTATATTAACAATCTGCAAGTAAAACTGGTGCAAAAAGCTAACATGTTTTCCTAAAAACAAAAAACAAAAGTGACCAAATCCATTCATTTCACCCTAGTCTGGAAGACAACCACAGCTCTCGTGTCAAGGTTTGTAGAATACACTACATTGCAAAATACATAGCGCAGAAATGCATCATGGACTTTAGGGTAATTCATGGAGACCAAGCCTATTCTAATGACTCACACAGTACTCCCAATAATGAGATTTCTCATGACATTTATTCAAATAAACAATACAGTTTATAATTTTGCTAGGATAAAATAATAAGTTTGTTGAACACATAAAGAAGCATTTGGGAGATAATTGCCCAAAGATCTGAAACTGGGCCAAAGGATGTGTTTTTATGATGGCAGACACATTTGGTGTCATCTTCTGACTTGCACCAGTAGCGGTATATTCATGACCCCCCCCCTCCCCAAGTCAATCTTGTGAAGACTGCTATAAGTGCAGAGACATAATGCGAGCATTTACAAGCAGAGAGCTCGACAACCAGAGCAACCACCACACAGAACAATGCAATACCTGGAGGGGCACTGACAGTGACATTTCAATGTCAAATCCTCAACCTATGTGCGAAAACAGTCTTGAACGCAAAAAGCATAACAGCGTTATAAAACGGTCCTACAACCCTCAGAAGTTTGCCCATAATTCCTCATCTGTAAGGCTGGTGCGAGTCCATCTATGTTGCTTGGTTGTGGTTTAAAGCAATGTTCAGACTGCAAGGTAAGCGATCTCTTCAAAGAAGCATGGCCATCATCAGCCCCATGCCATCCAAGTACTCCCTTGCTCAACTGATGCAAATGCCTGACCCTGTTTGACAGTGATCCAGCCCAATTACCAGCACTAGAAAGCTGTGCTACTGCTGTCAGTACATTCCATTACCCTCATTCAACCCCCCAAGGTGCAAGCTGAGCTTAAAGAGGGCTACCTCAAGCCACGTTGGGACAGAGAAAAAACAAAAAACAAATGAGTGAATGTCACTCAGTTTGGCTCTTGTAAATAATTAGTAATGTTCTTAAATGTTAAACATCTCTAAAAACAACTAAGAGAGGGTACAGCAAAAAGGTTAGCATAGAGGGAGACGGGGCCGGTGCTTTCCACCTCATATAAATTTTAGTTTTTTTTCCTCTTGGTTTTCTAAACCTGCTGTGCACTTTTTACTGAGTCCTATATCTCGTCACTTGGCAAGTAAGATTAACTCTTTGTATCAGTCCCCATTGAGAGTTACTGACGAGGTGTAACTTGTGCACCGTGCTGTAGAGATGGAGGATGATATGGGGGTTTTGCCGTAATGCCAAAGACCTCCAAACTCCCACACTCCATTGCGGGGGGGTAGAGAGACTCAACCTACACAGCAAACGTACACCTTTTTGAATATTGGTAAAGAATAAATATTTCTAAATTTAAAAATTATGCAAACACGTGCCACTCTTGCTCTTTAACTTCCATGCATATGGATTATTTACAAATTGAAAAATACAGACTTGCTTTTTTGTTCTTTTTCATGTTTCCCCCTCCCCCTCCCCTCCCCTCCCTCCCCTCCCCCCGAAACGTCTTTGCCCCTTGCAATCAGCCTATCAACATTCAGCCACCCAGACGAGGATCAAGGATCTCACCACATAGCAGACATGGCCAGGACGATTAAAGCTGTTGAAAACATTTTCACACTAATGCAAAAGAAAAAAAGAAAGAAAAAAAAGAAAAGCTCAAATCAAACAGAAAAGATTCACAAGAAGAAGAAAAGAAAAAAGGGAGGGGGGACAAGATACTTCAGGGGAGGTGTTACAATACAAGCCAAGAGGATGTATTTAGATGGATTTTCTGCTTTCTCAGACTCCACTCTGTTGCTAACAATACTGTAGTACACTTAATCTTTATTACTCTACCTTTTTTATTTAAATATAATTTACTTTGAAGATTTTGTTAAACAAATCCAGGGAAAATGATGCAAAAGTGGTTGGTTTGCCAAAGGAGAGGCGGCAGAAGGCCCGTGCTGCCATGTTAAATTGCATCAGCGCTCTAGTTTGTCAAGATACTCAAGAGTCCGTTGCGTGGGGACGTGTCCTCAATCCTCAATGTACTCCCACAGGTCCTTCTCATAGCCTTCATGCACGTGCTGTAGCAGCACTCTTCGCCTGCTCTCACAATATCTACAAACAAACACAAGAGAAGCTCGTTAGAGACCAAGAACACTGAAGGAACGGAGGCAGACACGGTTGTTTCCTTGACCCACCTGTACTTATCTTGCACTTTCTGCTTGATGTCCTGCAGGGAATCCTGGGAGATGTCCCGCTCTAGGTAGCCAGAGAGCACCTCAGTGGCATTTTCCAGGTCTGCCTGGTTGTTCTGATAACACACAAAAATAAGATAGCCCGTGTTATTCTGTGTCACAGTCTAGATTAAAAAGGCTTGATTGGCCATTTGTGATGAGGCGTCCTAAACTTGAAAAGCAACCTGCCTGAGGAAGTATGATTAGTAAACTCTTCTTCTAATAGACCACTGACCACTACGGTCAAACTTCCCATTTCACTATATCACGTTGTATTTGCGAGGGGTATATTATACACCCCATCGCTGTATGTGTGTTTCTCTTAGGGTTTACGTTTTATTTCATTTAGTCCAATATTCAAATATTCCAGAATTGCATGTTGTGTTAAAAATAAATATGATTTCTATCTAACGTTTTAGCCAGATTTGATGGTTTTCTTGTCAAAAGTTATGCCGCCTCAAAGTTTTCTGGGAAATATCCAAACAATGCTGGTGTTTGGACAGGAGAAGGGGGGGGGGGGGTGGTGGATGGGGGAGAAGGGAGAAACAGGAGCAGCAGATCCATTCACAGCGCTAGCTGGGTTGAACTGAAACTACACATGCGGAGCAGGAAATGCACAGAGCTCTGCCATTGGTTCTGAAATGTGCCTGCCCCACAAAAGCTCATCCTATCGAAATGTGGAGTGGGCGTATTGGAAAGCCTGAAAACTCCCCGCTCTTTTTTGAAAAACTGACATGACGAATGTCTGAGTGACCCCTCTCCTTTGTTGCGGTTGCTCTTTAAAAGATTCTCAACTATTTGGGACCTGTTTCTGGCTAGGGATGGGGGAGAGTACTCGGGTACTCTAGTACTCGTTTGTAACGAGAGTACTCGAGTACCGTTTCCGCTGTCCGGGTACTCGCCCCACCCCCCTCCCCTATAAAAATGGCCGATCTAACGTTAACAGCGTCTGGCGAATCGCCAGCAACACAGACGTCCATGTATATTAACGCAATCTATATTCAGCAGATGTAAAATAAACAAGATTTGATTGCAGTTGTTTTCCGTTCATGGCCAATTTATATATAGATGTGCAAAGATGTGCAAGCAAAGATGGTAACGTTAGATGTTTTTTACTCGGACGGACCACTTTGACTAACGGACCCCTGACAGTAACTTTGTTTACCATAGCCAAACGTTCCGTGTTTCACCACGGGCGGGGGACCATCACTCGGATGTTGTTGGTGGTTTTTGCGGTTAACGTTAGCGAACATTATTACTGTTTGCAGTTATCATGTTTGCAGTTATCACTTTTTGGCAGAACACCAGAGTTTTTAATAAGTGGATTTACTTAACAGTGATCAAGAAGCAGTATGGAATGATTACCGACATGTATTGGGAGTTACTTTTACTGAGGTAGGCTAACGGCTAAACTAAAAAGTGCACCAGGCAGCGCTTTTTCCATGCAAAATTGGTAATGTGTGTGAAGTTGCTGTGAACAGCCCCATACAAAGCAGATCACCCCTGCTCTCATCACAGGCATTTTGGCGAATGCTAATGGTAACTGCTTAACATAGCCAAACTTAGGATCTTTCATGTGTGTGTGTCGTTCCCCCGGGGGGGGGGGGGGGGGGGGGGGGGGGGGGGGGGAGAGTACTCGAGTACTCTTTCATAACAGAAGGAGAGTACTCGAGTATTTAAATCCCTTACAATGCCCATCCCTATTTCTGGCCTACTTGGATGAGGTCAAAAGCAACAAGTGACTCGCTCCGGCTGGTTTCTCATGGACCCCTTGATCGTATGCACATTCCTTACAAGCTAGAAGCACATAATCACCCCACACGGCTTGTAGCACCACATTGTAATATTGGAATGTCGATAATATATGTATGCCTTTTCTTTCTTTTCGTTTCCTGTGTCAGTTCCCCCCCCCCCCCCCCCCCCCCCCCCCAAAAAAATATATAAAAAAACTAATATTTAAGTATTGATGTTCGAGGCTACAATTTCCATTTCATAGTACCTCAAATATAATGGACTGGTTGTTCTTCTTGAGGTAGAAGGCAAAGACGTAGGTGAACATGAGGGTGGAGCGGCACTGGCACAGCACGTCCACGGCCTTCTTCAGAAACTGCACCTCGATCCAGGACATGTTGTGCTGTTGCATCTCCTCCATCTTCTGCTTGACCTGAGCGTAGAGCTTATGCTCAAAGCGCAGGCTCTGCATGTGGTTCATGTAGCGGTTGCAGTAGAAGAGGTACCTCTGCAAGGCTGCCCTGGAGCGCTGCGGAGAGCACGGAATTGGCTTTCGTTACAATGGAAAACGGTGCTGCCGTGAGATCAAATTCGGTATGACGATTTCCCCACTGTTTGTTAGATTCACACGCTTCAGCTTTGTAGGCAACACTGTTTTCACTTGCAATGTCTCCTTTCAACAGACATTTGTCTTCCATTTGTCGTCTAGTTCCCTAAAAAGTTCCATTTGATAGGGAAACTAGGGGACAAATGTAGAGTAGCTTATGCCCAACAATGTGACCGGGAGGGGTTGGGGGGGGGAGGGGGTGATGGTGTCATTCAATTAAGGTTAGTTAATGCTTAATAAGCATTCATTAACAATTTACTGATATTTTTTGTAATCATTTACTAATTGTGTTCATGTTACATAGGTATTTACCTAATCCCTACCTCTGTCTGCTCAATGGTGATTCATCTCTATCTCTCAACTTAAATCAGCATAGGCTATTTATGACCTCGATGCGAGCGCGCAAGATGCCTAGTCTTTTACAAAATAGCGACGGTGGCTGGTGGGTAATCAATTGCCAGCGCCTCACAGCAACCCTCATGTTCAGGTGACAGTGAAGAGATGTGTGGAGTAGCCTTACTTGCATCTGCAGGATCTCCGTATCCTAATTTTAGAAAATACCAAAATACAATATTTTATATAAAAAAAAAATGTATCACAAAAAAGTTAGGTATTAATGTATACATTATTTAATAGTTCAGGGTTAGTTCATGGTTATGAGGGTTAGAGTTAATAAGCATTAACTAACCGTTCATTTTGTGACCCTTATAAAAAAAGAATATCACGTACTACCTCCTGAGCATCTCTGGCCGCCTTGGCATCATCTTCATTGTAGCGATTGCAGTTGTACCTAAAGAGTCACAACCAAGACAAAACCATTGACACTGATCAATATTTTCCAGGAGCATATCATTCTTAAGAAGAGCGTAATTTACAAGCTTCACAATGAACAGGTTCCATGCCTGCTCATGTCAAACAAATCAGGAATAATCTCAGACAGATGTCAAATGAGTATGAAATGTCACAAATGACACTTTGCATTTCACGTCTGTGACAATGGCACAACATGCTATATAGACTGAAGGGATATTTGATTTTGACACATTCATATAAGATAAAATCAGATTAATATAATAGATTTAACTTGCTACTTTACTTTTACAGGAGATTCTCATTACACATCCCATTACACGCACACCTTGAAAACATCAAACAAACTTCGATATTGTGACATTGATTTTTTTTTTTACCTTTGTCCACCTCGCTCTAATTAATACTAAATGTGTTATAGTTACAATACAGAAGCCACTGTACTCAACACTGGGCACAAAGCAGCTAAATGTGGTTAAAGTTCATGTATTAGCCACCATCACTTACCAGGCTGAGCCATGGGGTTCCCATGGACCCAGGCAGACCCAACAGAACTCAGCTTTGCAGTTCTGGTTCCGACACACCATGTGATTGCAGCCACCATCTTTCTCGATGGTCACATGGCATTTTGGACACTCCTGTTGAGGGAGGCAGAGGGTAAATGTGCATCGGTTCACAAAGCAGTTAAAAATGGCTTTGCAAAGTGTAAGTACGAAAAGTAAACACTGGACTATACTGAACTACTTCGGTACCTTAGTATTTGCTGCAATCCAATTTGACGTTTCACTGTCATCATCACATTTCTTAATCCACTTCCTCAGCCACTAGAAAACAAGAGTAAGAAATAACCACGTTTAGCCCTTTTTATGTGTATTCAAGTGTCAATGACGACGTTTACATGCACACAATATTCCGGTTTTTGCCCATATTCGGAAAATGACAATATTCCGACTAAATGAATTATCTACTAATATTCCCGTTTACATGCAGCCGTAGCTCGCCCTCCCCGACATGTAAGGGAGGGGGGCAGAGAGAGAGATGCAGGTCGAATCAGCTGAGTTTTTCTGTTGAGAATAAACAGAGCAGCGCTATTATTACCAGGATCTCTTGGTCCATTTCAGGAGCTTGCTGCTGGAAAGTTTGGCGTTGCGATATTTGCACATCCAAGTCTTTCATAAAAAGTAGGCTAGTAGCCTACTTTATTACTTCGCAAGCATTTTGGACTTCTGTGAGCACCTCTCTCTCTTTAAATATCTCGCTTTAAATCGATGTTTCTCATCTCCTCCAGATCAGAAATGTGGGCTTTTCTTTTCGCATGCCAGAGATGATGAAGAATATGATAAGAATATGATTATATCACCTCTTCTAGCGCTTTCTAGCACACATCAGCTGACCGCAAACAGGCAACATGTGTCACAATCTGCAGTAAAAACCCTGATTGAGACGCATATTCTGAATGCGCTGTATACATGATCAAAGAATCCTCCTAAAACCAGAACAATACTGGAATAACCCACGTCTTAATCGGAAAACGCAAAATTTGGAAAATGCAACCGGAATATGCCGTTTACATGACCCTTAAATTCAGAATATTGTGATTTTCCGACTAATAGTGGAACATTGTGTGCATGTAAACAGTCTCAGTATTACACGGGGGCTTATAGGCATGCATTGTTTCTGCCAGAGCTGCTTCTGCAATAACAAGCCAGACCTCATGAGAGTCTTCTAGCTAAGTGAGTGGGAGGGTGGCAGTCTGCTTTCTTGCTCAAACAATGCAAGCTGTCTAAACACAAATATTTCACTCAAAATTCTGGAAAAATAGCAGAAAGGTTAACTTTTTCCTAAGGTAAAGAAATATTCCACGGGGCTGCTTGAAAAAAGGACAGCAGGGTTCCCCAAATAGCGGCCCACCAGTGCCCCCTGTGTCTCCAGCACTGGAACTGCAGTTTCTTTTTTCAGTGCACCTGAAGGCATGTTCATGTTAAGTTCAGTTATTACTGCTCAACACTGAATAAGTGCCCAAATGTTCATGTCATTCTGGCCAATACTCCACTTCTGTTGTAACATTTCTGTAATATGGAATATTTTTCAATAATCTTGATGACTAAAAGGCTAAAAGTAATCTCATGTGTCAGAAATGACTGTTCTACATTGAGGAAGTTTGAAGTAAAATTCTAAATAATTAACTCGTTGTTTTGGATTTATTTAGCTTCAAGAGTTCATTTTTGTTCTTGTGTGACCCTCAACACAGGCTTTGAGAATCCCGGGCCACTTAATGATACTGATGCTTAAATTAACCCACTCATATTCTGGTTTATTTCAAGAAAAACATTTAGGCTAGTGGAAATTCTAATTGGCTGGTGGTCAAAAAAGTTAATTTCAAGCCCTACAGGGAGAGCAGGTCGGTGACATAGGAGTGAGTGAGAAAAGGATCAAATATTGGTGGTTAAGACTGAATAATGACATCACAACTGTTAATTTAAAATTAGTTATTCCTCTAAACCTGGCTTCAAATGCCCCAAATGTTTCACACCATTCGGCCCCCAGCCCTCATTACTTTTCGCCCTTGGTGAAAAGTAATTGGGGACCCCTGACGCACACACTGTACAAGTATTTTCTGACAAGATACTTTAAATGCAGTCGCAGTACCATACCTTACACTTGACAGGATCATGCCAGTTCTCTCCACAGTTGAAGCTGCAACAGAAGAGGCACAAAATAGTCAAAACAAATAAATAAATTGTAGAATCTCTAATAAACACTTACCAGCACCGCTTTATATTGTATATAAAAAGATAGAATGCTCTAAGATGCACAAGCCATTTTGAAAATGCATTCCCAATTTTCACCTGCGACTACAACAACAGAGGAGCAAACTTTAATATGCCCATGTTGTGAAAACACACCAAGAACAGTGCAACCTGTTAAGATTATCACTCCAGAATGACATGGCGGTATATAATTGTTTTGTTTCATTTTCAGATATCGGTTTAGTGCCATCAACAATTTGGTGCACACACCCAAGCAAAGACATTCACCAGAATTACATGGTGAATGTCGAGATGACTCCAAGTAATCGGTCTTATTCATTCATTTTCCAATATTCCATCCTGCTTATTCACCTGTGTGTGTGTGTGTGTGTGTGTGTGTGTGTGTGTGTGTGTGTCTCTGTGGGGACCTGCTTCCGTCTGGCTGTGTATGCCATTTCCAAGTTCTAGATGCAGGGATTAGGTATGACCTGACCACAGAAACAGAGCCTGCTTTAGCAGTGTCTCATAAGGAGAAGGTGGGGTGGCAGTTGTACCGTGGCATAGGCTTGGCGCAGGACGGGCCCGGCTCACGCGCTAACCCTTTTGTTTCGCAGAGCATAACACCAGTGCCAGGACACTTTGGCGGATAGGGCTGTCATCTTGCAGGCTGATATGCAGCCATGATGTTGTGTAAGAAGTTCTCTTACCAGAACTGACGGCCACACTTGCACCGCACCGGCTTGGCGTCTGGGTACTGGACTTTGACAACGTGATGGCAGTCCGGTGCGGGGCACCACTTTAACAGTCGATTGCACTTAAAGGAGTGATTAGAGATGGAGTTACAACACATGTAAGGGCATACGTTCATCTAAGTTGTCTCGTGCTCCAGTTTTTTGCTTCCAAATTTGTGTATGCAGGATAAACTAACACTTAAACATGATTTAATGTTTCCTTTTTCATTTCAACAGACTCATGGGGAAATAAAATCCAACAAACTTACCTCTACAAAACTATTGGTAATTAAATGCTGGTACTTCAACTTCACTTTTGAATCTGTTATGAGGCGCCTATAGGGAAAGTTGAAACAAATACTTATCAGTCTTCATGACTATGTGTGGTTTTGGTTCAGCATATTTGGTGTATACCTTCCTGACAGTCATGGAGAAACACCTACAGTAGCTAATGTCATTTTCTGTGGTGGCTCTAATGACAATGCAGTGAAGCTATGTAGACTCTATATTTTCTAATTTGGCTATAAAAAACAAACAAAAGAAAAGGTGCCAAATACATGGGTTTTAAAATTCCTTGAAATAAAATCTTGAGCCCCAACAATTTCTCGTGCGGTGTGGTCCGTACGGTTTAGTGTTTGTTGCACAGTGCCTCCTCAACTAACAACACATTAGCAACCATCTTGCTAGCTGGTGAGGGCAAGATGTAGGTTAAGACAATTACCGTCAGCCTTACAGCAGGGAAAGAGATTAGTAACCACACTTTAACTATAGCTATAGCGCCATGATCTCAATACAAAATCCTGTACCAATAACTATATATATATATATATATATATATATATATATATATATATATATATATATATATATATATATATATATATATATCTAATAACTAAATAAATACATTTATTAAATGTGGCATAATAATGCTACATCTGCCATTTAAAACTGATACTCCTGTCAAACTCATTCCAGATGGCAGGTGTAAATACAGCAAGCAGGTCTGACAAACGTTGAAATTAACGGGGAACATTTTTAACCCCCTCACTGGTTTTAAAGCAATGCCAATGATATAATCGGTTTTCACAATTTTCTTTTTCTCTTTTAAAGCAGCTACGAGCAACTTTTTCGATTGTTATTAAACAGTATAAATTTAATATCAATGCATCACATCTTACCTCTAATAGTCGACGAGACCAAAGCCGTGTGTATCTGAGATTGCTCCCTTAGGTGATTATTAAGTCTATAGTCTGTCTAAACTCGCGCCAACAGGGGGCTCTCTAGAGCGACCGGACCGGGTAACCCGGAAGTGAAACGCGGAAGTGAAACCAGGAAGTGAAACGCAGCTGCCTTTTTACGCCGTTTGCGCTGCCTAGCAACATAACAAACAATGTGAACGCCACGCATACTCGCGGGAACATCTCTCGTTATATTCTAACAGGTTTTTTGGAAGTTATTTTGTGGTTATGGCCGAAGTGGCTGCTGCAAACCGTTTCATTTCAATTCCTGATCTGCCCTGGCTACAGACACACTAACACTGGCCGATTCACTCGGGGTTCAAGCGAGACTACTCTGCGTTGGTATCGTCGACTATTAGAGGTAAGATGTGATGCATTGATATTAAATTTATACTGTTTAATAACAATCGAAAAAGTTGCTCGTAGCTGCTTTAAAGACCTGTTGAAAAAGATCTTGATCTCAATTAAACCATCCACTTAAATGACATTATGTGAAAATAAAGAGTCCTTGTCAAATGGTTTGATGTATCAAAGTGACCTTCTGTCTCAGTAGTCCCTTCTACTGTATTGTGAGCAACCATGATACTAATATAAACACTAGGCATCACTTTTGTTTGGTTGCTCGTTTTCATTACAAAAACTCCCCCCCGTCACATCGACTAATTCTGATCATTGCAGACCAACAGGCAACAACAACAAAACAAAACAGATATACAGTAGGTGTAAAGATACTCACATGACTGTGTTGTCATCAACCAAAATGTCACAACTATGAGCGGGACAAGAAATGGTCTGAAAAGACACCACAGAAGGCAAATAATCAGTCAGACAGCTATTAATTAAATTAAATTTAAATTAAATTCTAACATTCATCTGGGACTGACCTACAGAGAGGACTGCTTAACAATGCTTACCTGTCCCATTCCTTCCTCTATGATTTTGGTGGTCAGGTAATCTCCCCAACACTGCATGCAGAACTTGTGTCCACATTCCAGGCCTGTGAAGTACTGAAGAAGAGGAAACACTCAGTCCGATTTCAAACGAGACACTGCACCAAGTATATGAGCCTCCGGTAACCAGGCAAGTCAAGGCATACGGTCTGTTAAGAGACCAATCAGAGTCCAAATAAACTTGGTGAATGAACCACAGTTAATAATTGAAATCGCAATTTTTATTGCACTATATAACAGTCCAATTAAAGCAAACCTTTGATGTTTTTTGGAATTTGTCGGTTTCCTTGGAAGGTGAACAGGGCCTAAAATTCGGCGCGGGATTGCGGGTTTCGTGCATATTTTTGGCAATTCCTGGCAGATTTGGAATTTATAATGCAGGACAAGTCACGCAATTGTTTTTGCGCCGATGTCTATATGGTTAAGCCGACGGTGCGGAACGAACATTGCTGAATACAGACGACTGGTCGGACACATTACACGGCGGACTGTTAGTGAACGTTAGCTCAGGCAGCGGTGTTATAGCCTCCCCCGGTCGGCAAGTGTGACCAAACATCCCCGTATTCAAAGCACTTCATTCTCCCAGAGCTGGTGTAATCCATATAAAAAGCCCTCGTGCTTTACCCGAAATGAAACGTCCAGGGTTTGTGTCGGTCGGTGGCTCACAAAACAACTGGCTAACGTTACGGCGGAGCTAACGTTAAATGCGGGCAGGGTAAGTCCCTCTATAAACCATCATATCTGTGTTGTTTCACCTTTGATTGAAAAATGCTTCCACCTGATTCCAGAAAACAATGTGATATTGACTGATGCCCTGTTCGGTCATGTATCATGGTGTAGTTAGTAGGGGTGGGGGAAAAAATCGATTCACCTAAGTATCGCGATTTTTAATGTCACGATTTTTTGGATCGATCTTTTATTTCAGAATCGATAATCGCAAATAAAATAAATTTTTTTTTTTTTTTTTGGGTGCTTGCAGTCAGGCCACTCACTGAACAGCAGGCCAGGCGCCGCCTACTGGTTTACTAGTGGTTTTATTACTTTATTAGTTAGTCTGAAGTAATAATTACACTTCAGGGTTAAAGTGGGTGCATCTCATTGTAAAATTGGACTTCAAACGGCCCAAATCTGGCTTCAAACGGCCCAAATTTCACGCGCGTTGGCCCATATCGGCCTGGCCTGCTTGGTATCTAATGCCCGGCCTGAATTATGATCCCAGTCCGCCCCTGTTTTTAACTATATCGCCCAGCCCTACTCATGATATATAATATACAGTCTCTAGTGTATGATTCAACTTTTCCCATGTTCTAATCTAGTGTAAAAAAGCAAACAAACTGAAAAAATAAAAGAAAAAAATAAACAAAAATCGCAATAAATCGTAATATCGAATCGCAATAATCGTAGAATCGCAATACTTAAGAATCGCAATATAAATCGAATCGGCACCCAAGAATCGTGATAGTATCGAATCGGGAGATAAGTGAATCGCCACAGCCCTAGTA
Organism: Poromitra crassiceps; assembly: GCF_964638095.1. Classification (NCBI taxonomy): domain Eukaryota; kingdom Metazoa; phylum Chordata; class Actinopteri; order Beryciformes; family Melamphaidae; genus Poromitra; species Poromitra crassiceps. The sequence continues at coordinate 24,777,925 of NC_139636.1, forward strand.
GTTAGCTAATCTAGTATTTTGGACCAAACAGGAACTTGAGTTGAGCTGCTAGACAGAGCCAGCATTTGGAGACAAATAATAAAGAAAACAAACACGCACATTTACATAAAAACATCAGTCAACATCAGATAATGTCTTTTCTTTAAGCATTTTTCAATAAAAAGTAAAACGACACAGATAATGATATAGTGGGACTTTCCATGCCTGCCCATTCACTTCAATAGAACTGACCCCAATTCTGTGTATAGATATACTGGTATACAGTAATATGATATGTTGATATGATGTGTTTTAGCAAAGTGTATCACTCAATACAAAAAATAAAGGCTTTGATAGAACCGAAAGCCTATGGCTGCATAGTCTGCAGATAAAACACAATGACAAAAGCCATAGTAATTTAGACTCAGGTGTGTGCATAAACTACAGGCTAAAAACGTCATTTTTTAAATACAAAAATGTGAAATTATCATCGCTTATCGGACAGGAGAAGCAGATATGTATCGTAAGAAATCCCCCCCAAAGTGTATAAATCCCCCCAAAGTCTATAAATTCCCCCTAACTGAAGAACATAAGGGGGAATTCCCCCCCAGTTTGAAAAGTGAATTTTAGGCCCTGGTGAAAAAGGTGACAGATACCAGGGCAGACATCAAACCACTCAGAAATCCTCCTATTTTGGGATCAAAAGGGTGACTGTCACTTTGCATCCCTGCAACAAGGATATTGACAAAACTAATGAGCATATTGTGACTAGAACGCAAAGCTGGAATAAAAGATACGCATTTTCTATTAAACAAGCTGCGGAGTCTTAATAACGGTGTGGCTTCAATGCCGTCAATGTCATCTCCATGTCATCTGCTCTTCCTGCCCTGTCAGCATCATCTCTCTCTCTCTCTCTTTACTCTGAAGGCAACAGAGTAGGGTTGGCATGACAGGGCTCCAGACTTACTTTTGACACTAGGTGCACCTTACTTTTTAATTTAGGTGCACGAGCACATCATTTAGGTGCACCCAAATTTTTCACCACGCCTTTTGGCAGTAATACATTTTAAGCGTTACTTTGTCATGTTGTATACATAATATTGGCAAATTATTAAATGATACGCTCAAAGATTTTCATGTCAATAAATGTCTGTTAAAGTCACTATCACCAACTGAGTTAACACAGTGAGGATTGAGCCTATGGCCCACTGATGGAAGCCTTTGCATTTCAAGTATTGCAGTATTTATCAACTGGGTGTCTGTGATGTGATTATCACCTTACATTATCCTCCTAAATTGAGCGTCTCCCGCGTACAAAACCACCATCTGACACATTTGAATTCCATCTGTTTGTGACTCCGATTCCGGTACGAGTGAGTCTGTCCGGTCACAGTAATCATTCTGGATGGCTGGCTGCGGACTGTCCTGTGTTGTACTAGCGATAAGGACAATACGACTTCCAGTCGGATTTTCAAAGTAAAACGATCCTGTCCAAGTCTAAAGCACTCAGAAGCAATTGAAAGCGTTTTCTTTTTGTATTTTTCCTGTCTTTCTATGTGAGAGTTGAGAGATTTAGATTGACAGCGCCGCACGCTATGGCACAAGAGCAGGGTGAGAGAGAGAGAGAAAGACGCTACAAATTCCAGGCTGCACTAGTGCGTGTTATGAAAATATTTATACGCACTGGGAGATTTTAAGGTGGGAAAATGCGTGTAAATACACGCACTTTGGAGCCCTGCATGATGGACGATGGCATCGACCATCGTCGATGGGCCGACCCCCATCGACCTCCGAGCCTTCTACATCGGACCATCGTGATTAATTACCTGTTCTAATTCAATTTTTGTATATTTAATAATAAAAAAAGGCCAACACCACTCAACCGCGGCACGGTCCTAGATGAAGATAAAGATATGTTAAAAAAAATAGATGAGAAATGAATGCCCAAACCGCAATTCCGAGGTGCAGCAAATATCTACAGGTCAACTGCAATTCTGTCTGTCAATTCTATCTCCAGCAGTCAACCACATAGGTCTTTAGAATTAAGCTTCATGTTGAGCAGCTGCAAATATTTTTCAGTGGTTGCGTGTCTGCAACCCCAGCCCTTAAAGGAGACCGTGGGAGGTGGGAATCTGAGTAACGTTATAAACACACTCACTCCACTCAATCATCTGGCTTGCCATGTGTCAGTACTACACTGACTCAGTAGCATGTACTGTATGCTGCAATCCATACCCCGACTGGCTTGTAACGGCATGAACAGATGATTGAACAGAGATATAGCTTCAGTATCAAACTAGCTGCATTCGACAAAACGTTTAGTGTATATTTTACATGTCAACTTAAAATACACAATGCGCATTCAACTGGTGCAATGGTATGCTGGTGTGTGAAATGAAGATCCATCCAGTCTATGGAACTCACAGAGTTGGGGTAGTTTAGATAGCAGATCTGGCACGGCATGTCCTGTGCAGATGACCTTGTGTTGATTGGAGGACGGGTTCGAGACTTCTTACTGGGGTTGATGACGTGACACTCAGAGAAAAGCTTGTCCAGATTGCCATCAAAATACCTGTATAAATTGAGATAAAAATAAATCACCATGAGAGCTGGAAAAAAAAAGCAATACGTCAGGTGTCAGAGGGCACATTATCTCATGCCTTCTGGTTCTGCCCTTCACTAACGGGATTCTGGGCCAAAATATTTGACTGGTACTCTTAAGGCCTACAAAATAACCCTTCAGCCGGAGGCAGAACTCGCCATCTTCGGCTGCTCGGAGTCCTCTTTGAACTTCCCTACAGTTGTGCAACAGTCTCTGACACAGGGGACAACTGTTGCCAAAAAAAAAACTCATTCTGAAGGAATGGAAGTCCTCCTCTTCAACCTTCTTTCAAACTGCGGTTGACGGACATGACCTCTGTTATACGGATGGAGAGACTTGGGTTCACTTAAAAAGTTTTCAACCATTTGGGACCCGTTTCTAGCCTACCTCGATGAGGTTAGGGGTGACAGGTGACTCGCCTGGCTGGTTTCTCATGGTCCCCTTGTGTGCGACCCCAGGCACAATATATCTCACTAGCACATAAGCACCATGCTTCTGGTAATCATGTTGTAATATTGAATGTTGATAATATATGTATGGTTTTTTCTTCCTGTGTCTGCGCGTGTTCGTTTGTCTTGTCTGTGTATTGTTATGTAAAACTGAAAATAAAATATAAAAAAAAAGGGGGAAACAAATCAATACATTGGTTATGTTAGTGCACTGCAGAGATACATGCCTTTCCATGAGCTTCTCTTTGTCCCAGTTGAAGTGACTGAGAAGAATGCGTGTTATTGTTGCAGGATTCTAGAGAGAGAGGGGGAGAAAAGGTTGTTCAGATTTCAACCTGAAGAATTCACCACTAACAACTTGAAATTTTAACACTTAAATATTAAAAGTTAGGCTACTGTTGAGAGGAAAAGCACAAAGGGGGGGCTTTCCCAGGGTTTCATGTAAACTACACAAGGCTGGAGAGGCTATTAAGTGCCCGGCATGGTTCTGCGCAACCTCGACTTGCCGTCCTGTCGCCGAATGGTGGCGACAGCGAGACTGTGCATACTCGAACGTAACTCGGCGCGTTGGCTGCGGTACACGTCGACCCCCTCGGCGCAATCAGCGCCGGCGATTTTGCCCGAGCATAATTTGCGCCTTACTCTGGTAAAATCGACTCATTTTCTAAGAAGTTGTAATACCATTTGTGTAACAGCAAAACAACCTGCAAAATATTAGTTTCCAAGATATGGATTAAGCCTAGTCCCTAGCAAAAGTAGCAAATGTTGAACTAAATCAAATATTTTACATTGCAAAAAAAACACTATATTTAACTGTTCTGTTCAAGAATACATATCATCTTAAATTAAACCTCCTACAGAGCAGGTAACTCTTTCGGTATTTTTATAAGTTGATGTTTTGTTTGAATTCACCTAAAACAAATCACAATCTTAGGTGAACATTTAGGTTAGGAGAACATGTCATTATCTATGCAATATTGATAAGTGCCATTCCATTATGCCATTGTTATTTGCTTTCAAAGAAAACTGAGTGGCTCCAAGTCAACTGTAGAGCAGGAGGACTTCTGGTGGGTGCCAATTGCCACAAGTTTGGTGGCTAATGTGTTTTCTGTGATCAGATTGAAATCGGATAGTGCTTGACCACATTAACCGGATTCCATTTAGACCTGGTATTAATATGTGTTTCCAGTGTCCACATTGAGATCCATTGCGATCAGATCAGGCAAGCTCCATAGTGTAGAGCAGCAGAAAAACAGCAGTGACTGTTGTTGTATGTGGATTGAGAGGACGCATTGCATTTACACTTGTGTTCAATGTGGTCACAATGCGTCCCTGACCACCTCCGGAGGTGGTTTGGCCGATCAGATCGCAATCTGTCCTCAATATGTCTTGGAGGTGTTTACACCTGTACTTTCAAGTGGTCAAGCACTATCCTATTTCAATTTGATCACAGAAAACGCAGAGGGGAGAGGTATGTGCATTTGTCTTCCTGTTTACCCCTCAGTCTTACTGAGTCCCCTGGTCCTCCCTTGCCCTGCGCAGAATGCGACATTGGTACATGTTCATATACAAGGCCATCCTGGGCAAACTACCCTCATATATCTGCTCTACGTTTGTAGCGATAAACAACTCCCATAATTTAAGATCAAATAGCTGGTTGAAATTCAAAGTGCCAATTATGCGAACAGAATCAGGAAAAAAGAGTCTCTCTTACTTTGGTCCCTGGTCGTGGAACGACCTGCAGTCCCGTTTAAAACTGGTCTCTTCCATTCCTCTGTCCAGTTTTAAACATGCTTTATCTGAAGTTCTTACTGCAAGCTGCTCCTGCAGTAATGTCTAGTTTACTTTGCCCTTTTTGACCTGTTATTCTTGTTTTTAGGCCATATGTTTTTACGTTCTTGATCTTGTGTTATTTATTACCCTTGGATGTGGTATTGTATGATGTATTTGGTTGTCCCTGCTTTTTGAAATGTTTCAGCTTTATAGCCCTGTTTTTATGTTTCCTTTTATTTACTTGCACACTGATGAAGGCCGGACGGCCGAAAACGTTTTGTTGCTAAAGAAAAAGAAAATTAAAAACGATATTCCTTGAGTGCGGTCCCCACCTTTTCATTTATTTGTGACATTTCTATATTGGACTACGCACCTGTCTGAGCGCAGTGGTTACCTTTTCTACTTTCCTTTTATTTACTGTAATTTATGTTGATTGTAACCTGGCTTGTAATTGCTGCCTTCTTGGCCAGATCACATTCTCAAAAGAGATCTTGTATCTCAAATGTCTTATCTGGTTAAATAAAGGTTAAATAAATAAATAAATTACCTACCTTCTGATAAACACTGTTGAGCAATGACAGTGTAGGAAAATGGACTATGGAGTCAGAATCACTTAATTCCAACAAGTATAACATGCACAGCATAACTTCAATCTTCATGATAAAAGGTTTTCACATGCTACAGTTTATGTAGAATCCATTTACAGTATTTCAATTTTCCAAATTCAATTAGTTTCCTATATTTCCATATGCCATCCGATATCGTCTGTGATTGTCTGTGTTATCTCACTTTAACCCATTGATACCTGATGCAGCATTTGCGTGTATATCCCTCATTTGTGTGTGTATCCCTTTAAGACCGCGAACCGCGTTAACGCGGTCTTAAAGGGATACACACACAAATGCTGCATCAGGTATCAATGGGTTAAGTACATTCATTCAAACAACACAAAACACAGGTACATTAGGGCTGGGCGATATGACGATATATTTTGTCTGGACGATAGAAAATGTATTTCGTCTGATATAATGCTCTATCGTTTATATCGTTGTGTTGCAAATCACACTCTTTACAGCAATATTGTCCGTCATTTGGATGACGCTGTGCTTTCTTCATTCTGTTTTCTTTTTTACTCACGTCCACAGTCGCACCAGACTCTGTGTCAACAAGCCCGTTGCGTCCCTTTATAAGTGGCACAAATCAGTCGTGAGTAGGCTAAAGAGCAGGGAGATGTTACCTCCACTCTGTCCGCCTAGTCTACCCAGGCATTTGCGATGTGTTAAGTCCGCGTCTGATCCATATTTGCGTGTGTCCTCCTAACGTTAAACCTGGCCAAATCCCTTGAGGGCTGACAACAAAATGTCTATCGTTAGCTTTAGCTTTTAGCTTTCCCTGGGTGAGTTGTGTTGGTTAACGTTGTTCTTCTTCTTCTACTGTTTTATTCTTCTTCTACTGAACATGTAGGTATTTTGACGTTGACTAAAGAAATACTGCTGCCTAGTGGCCGCTTTTAGATATGATTCCAAATTAGTGCTTAAATCAAACACATCAAATGATAGTGTCCTCTTTGAAAATCGAACTGGTGGTGTGGTTCAGTTTGTGTTTCATTCTACTGCCCTGCAACTAATTATTATTATCTGTGTTGTAAAGAATAGCCATGCTTATCTGTATTCTGAATGCATGTATCCTTTGTGAGTTTTGACAACATTTTAACGGGTTTAACTGCTACAGCACAACATGTATTTTGGCGCCATTGGATCTGTGTTTTTGGTGATATTGAACGGGTGTACCATTGGTCTCCATTCTAAGGCAATACTTACTAACTTCACAACTGTAGCTCGCTGCAGACTGCTCGGACAGTGACGGTAAAGGCATGGTGTACCTTGGTTATGTGGGGGGGATATGGCAAATGAGCTAAACTCCCGAAAAAGTGGCGTATCGTATCCCTATAATGACTTGCAGCTGGCAGGGGCAGCTTCTGCAGGCAGCAGCAAGAGCAACAGAGAGAAGGTAAACACTGCCCATGTGCTTATTATTACCAAGATTATTAATGATACAAGGTGGGTTATTGGTAAAGCCATCCTTTAATTTATGCCTCGTCTAGAACCAGCCCTAAATCATCCCACAATAATTCCTTCCTTAGTTAAATTAAGTTTAACCACTTCAATAACTGATGGAAGCACCCAGGTTGGTTAAATTCAAACAATGATAATCTTCCTAAATAAAAGGCCAAAACCACATGGTGACAACCGGGTCATGGAGTTGGGTCTAAAACTACTATAACCCTACTACCCTAACCTAAAAAGGCACTTGATGTGAGGACTTGGAACCATTTCAGTTTTATGAATAGAAAATTGTAGAATATTGTCTACAATTTTCGGCAATTTGTTCTCCATAGGAATAATAATAATACTCATGGGTATGACTACTATCAACTATAGTCGATTTTAGGTTTTCAGAGGAAACTTCAGACCTATCCATGTAAAAGATTCCGCTATCCAAAAGGAACAAAATGTCACCTTAAATTAATTAAATTAAAATAATTTTAACTTTAACCATGTTCATGAAATCTATTTTTCGTAAATGTTCTATACAAGCCATTTCAGATCAGCCCTACTGCTGGCTTAGTCTAAGCTGTGTCTGTGCCACATTTGGCAATAGGCAAACTAAAGTTGACTGCCGATTAGCTTTTGCAAATTATGGCAAATCCAAATGGGTCACCAACGCACATAAAGTAATTAGGCTGCATCGTGGTTTTTCCCCCCTTTCTCATTTTAACCTTCTTGATGTCCTTTCTGACTACCTACAGGGATGCAAAGTCATGATGGATAGTGAATAAGGTGACACCAGGGCAGACATAAAACCACTCAGAAATCCTCCTATTTTGGGATGGTGACCACTCATTTGCATCCCTGTACCTACAGGAAAATCTGGCCATGCAAAATATTTTGTAAGTATATGTTGCATGTGGCTTGTAAACTTGGAGTGTCTTTCCTTGAAATCCACATTCCCCCACGTGAACAATGCCCCTGCGTGTTTTCACTGTCAAGTTTGCTGTGTGATCTAAGAATCTATTATCTACCAAGTCCCCATCATGCAAAAAACATTAGCCACTGGTAACTTTACCTCCCAAGTCTCTTCACAAGCCAGGAAAAAACGACTGTTCTCAACAGCTGATGTTATAGGAATAATTATATGTAGTTTACTAGAATAGTACATTCAAGTCTGCCCACCTCTCCTGTACCCAGCCAAGAGCTCCTTGAATAACTCTTGATCAGAACTCAGCTGTGTAGATTTACTGTGAACGCTTATTGTTTGGCGTTGCAAAAACCTGAAAATGAAGTAGGCCTGAATTTTTTATAAGAAAGGTCCATCCATGCCTGTATTCCTACTATCTTCATCAGTGTAACCATAGTGCTAATAATATTCTTCTACTTCTTAAATGTGTCTATGCTTAACTAGTCTGGCAATGACACTTATCAATAGAGTAATATGGCCATCTAAAAAAAATCATGTGGCCATCTTATAACTGAATGTGTTTTCTTGCACGATCTAAACGGGATTAGATAAAGACCACTTTCCATTTCATTCTGGACCATTTAAGTACAAGGTATGTGGAGGGAAATGGAGGCCTGTGCGTAGGCGAAGAAAGGGTCCACTGCGTGTCAATTGACATGTAACGTTATAGCTGGAGCCCCATTATCAAACGTCTTCAATCATGTTGTTCCAAGTCAAGAAACTTGTAAGTCATCATAGCTAGCTTGTTAACGTTAGCTAACCTAGCGTGTGTCATGCTAACCAACTCGATGACCAAACCTTCCTTCAGTCATGAAAATATAGCTAGTTAACGTTACAATAATTGCACAATTGCTTAAACTCAATTTACATAATCAAACTGAGGTCTACAAAATGGTTGGCAATTAACTGGATATAGCAAACGACGTTATTTTGATTCTACTTCCCGTCTAAGGTGCTAACGTTAGTTTGCTAGTTAGCAAGCTAGCTAGCTAACCTTGCAAGCTAACGTAAGCTAGCTGCCAACTTCTCAATAGGGATCAGACTACATCCTGGAATGGAATCCGTTTGAAAGTGTTCCACATTTTACGTGCACGTGTGTTCATATCTCCGTATTTCAGAGCCACAAACAAGTAGGAAAAGACAGTCCGAAAACTTCGAAATGTAATCGTAGATTAATGTATCACCATTTAACTGTAAACTTCCAGCAAGTAAACTACTCCTACGCGGCTAAGCTAATGGCCTGTTTATGCTTCTCCCAAGCCCGGACCTCGGTCTTTCCTGTCGCTGGCATACTAAAATACCTACCTGTATGACCTCATTGACCTCCCTGATACACTCCACCATATGCTGTAGGATCTGCTCGGCAGTCAACACTTCGAAGCGGTAGTCCTCCTCTTCTTGGCCTGGGCCGTGGCCACTTCCACCAGTATCACCGCACTCGTCTCGATCCCCACCGGCCACCACGGGATCGACCAACTCCACCTCTCCGAGCTCCAGGGTGTCGTCCTCGGGTTCCTCTTCGGCGCTGTCTTCGCTACATTCCTCCTCTTCGTCGTCGAATTCATAGTTATAACCCTCGTCCGAGTCCATTCCTAGGGTGGTTATCAACTTATGACAAGCACACCTAAAGGTCTAGTGTGTGTGTGAAATGTTGATTGCGGAACAAGAGAAAAACCCAAATTATCCAAGCCTATTTTTCAGCTGCAGCGAAAATAACAACAAAACGTCGCCGCTGCTAAGCCAACAAAGAGACACAGCGTCACCAACTGACGACGACCTTACGTCAGATGGACTATAAAATAAAATGTAAAAAAATAAAATAATGGTATTTATACCGTATACCACAAACTAAGTTATTCTGTACACTATGTCCCCGAACCAATAAAAATACACACACAGAACAAAAATATGAAACGTCAGTCAGCCGCTATAATCAATCACCTGTGACTTGACTTCCCTTCCACGAAAATGAAGGCCAACGTTCAAATAATAATAGGAATAATAGTAATAGTAATAGTAATAATCATAACTAGCTAATGTTACTGTACACGATCGAATTTGTACTAGTTGTTCTACTTATAAAATCAGACTTGTAGTGTGCTTTTTTAAATCTCCACGTAGGCCTACAGTTTCTGCCTTTCTATGTTTTGCTGTGATGTTTATCCCTTTTAAATGTATTTTCCTAGAACCTCATGTTGCTCTAATTATTTTACCTGCCTACCGTGTCCATCAACATAAATAAATATAGCCCGTGCCCCACACACAGTCATGTGACTGAATGCTTTGATTGAAGCACCCCACCTGACTGGAAGTGTTAACAAACAAGGGGAAGTGACTGGAATAGAAGACATGTCTAAAGTTAATGCTCGGCGTTATTACTGTCGTTCGCGATTTCAAATCCTGTCTATAATCATTCTTCAGCTAGGCCTACAGACAGTGGAGGGAGTATGGCCATTACCGCAGACTATATCCACATCAACTGAGCAATATTCACTGAACCCGCAGGACTTCAGCTTTCACTATGGACGGTTCTCAGCCACGCAACAGGGCTGCTCCGTTCTGGATGAGGCGTTCACGAGATATTTTTCTCTAATTTTTCCAGATTACGTTTCAGGTAGGTCATGAAGTCAGGGGTATGTAAGATTTTGATGATTTATAAAAATATATGTGTGCCCAAACAAAAATTACTGAAGGATTCCTACATGGAATCGTGTCTACTCTAAATAGTGCAATTCTGTGACTTTACAGGCTAGTACTTTACTGTGGTGTCACAATTATGTATAGAAATGTTGTAAGTTTTGCTGTAGGCTAATATTTGTCTAGCAAGTAAAGTGAAGTAAAAGGCTTACCAATCTGGTGTGCAGATAAGCAAATAACTGGGTTCAAGGAAGTAGCCTGCCTGCACACTGACATATAATCATATCATTATAATAAATATATTTAGTGCTTCTCAAAGTGGGGGGTCCTTGAGAGGGTCCCCAGCAAAAAGGTGAATAATTTATTCTCACTATAATTCCACCCAAGTAACACAATGACTGTGTATGACTGCTTTGGTCATAGGTTTCATACACTTCCTGTAATCAGATGGGGGAGGAACCCTGTGACAAAATCTTACTACTATAATAATGTGGCTCTGTAGTTCTGCGGCTCACAATTGCTCGAGTGACGATCACTGATGACATCACATTTGCTCAAGTGACATCACAATTGCTCTAGTGACAATGCTTACATAGACAGAAGGACATCCTCGAGCCAGAGAAACTGTGTGCAAAGCTAAACACATGAGTTGTCATGAGATAAAGTTTGATAACCACTGTATTATAGCACTCGTCTACCCACCCATCTGGATTAATGTTGTATAGCCTACATAAAGACGGTCTGATTTCTTTTCCCTGGCCTCTTGAACTAGTGGGCACCAGGAGCGAATGATGCTGGTGATGCAAATATTTAAGATGGCACCTTTAGCTTGACCTCATTTGTATGAGTGCACAACACTGTAAAGCAAAGCGCTCCCTGTGGTTTTGTTCTGCCCTTTGTCATGTTGGCTTATAGAGTAGATCAATGGGCTTTATAAAGGCAGCTGTGTGTGCCTACCTGCTCCCAAACATACAATGGATTAGAGTTCCAGGTTCATGCTAGTGTTTTTAAACATGAAACAATTGTTTGTTTGTAGTTTTAGTTTAATTGTTTGCAGTTTTGGTCATAATAACTTTGACAAAAAGCCAAATGTACAGGCTGTGCTACAGAACATCTAATTACAACTACAACTAATTACAGTGTTAAAATGTAACTTTTGTGACCAACAGAAAATGGTGTCCCGCCATCCAATGAGGCAAAATCGTTCTCTTTGGACATTAGCGTGGACCAAGGAGACTGTGAGGGCTACCCAAACGAGGACTCATCTGAGAGATGTAAGTACTGACCATCTACCAGAGCAACCTCAGGGAGGCGATGCAGAGCCAGTTCTCAACCTCAGCCTAGGGCCTGTTGCATTGTCTAATCTGCTGCTACTTGTGTTCTAGACAAGCTGAGTGTCTCTGCAGGGCATGCAGCCCTGAATGCAGAGACTGTGTGGGGGGCTCTAAGAGGTAATTTTAATAAATACATATATGTGGACTGGAGCATTTATGAATATGAAGGGAAGGCTCAATTAAGGGCTGTTAAGGAAGTAACCACTGCATTGTAATTCTACATTCATGTTGCTGTATAAATCTAATAACTTACCTCGTGAATCTAACCTTTAAATGTGTGTGGATTAAATTAATGCTAACTATCAACCAGATATCTTCTGATTAAGCACAGGTCTAGAAACTTTCAGTCAGCTGGTATATCAAGATGACTTTGGCACAGTAAGTCATACATTTTTTTGATCAGTTGCTTTTTTTTTTAACAATGTTTATTAGTTTTCTCCACAAATACAAATCACAAGGACAAACTATGGCCCCTCCCCTCCTCACCCCGTGCGTACGTACGTACGTACGTACGTACGTACATAGATACATACATATTACACACATGCATGCATACATACATACATACATACAAACATATACACATAAACAAAAAAGACAGACACAAACTCATGAAACCTCTGAATGAAGCCAACACTTGAATATATGGTTTTTATCATGGTATTTAGCTTTGTATATGGGAATGTATACAGTATATATTTTTCTGTTGTATTTCTTTTTCTAGCTTTTTGTAAACAAGACTGAGATAGAGGACTTTCCCCGGTTCCAGTTCAGAGGGATTTTGTTGGACACTTCACGTCACTATTTACCAGTGCAGGTCATTCTGAAGACCCTGGTAATAATTCCACAATTTATTTGTTTATTTGGAAAAGAGAAAATATGAACAGTTAGTATACAATGTATAAAAACTGGTTTGGGTCTGGTCCCCATAGTGAGTGTTCCATAAGCCTTGTGAACTAAAACTACCGCATATAAATTTACATGCATACTGTATGTCATACATAAACAAATACATCCACATCATACACTTGCAGTGCACACACACACACACACACACACACACACACACACACACACACACACACACACACACACACACACACACACAATCCTCCATATGAGGATGCAAACAAAGTAACAAAGAGTAAATGAAATGAATCGATACATAGTTTGTCATTATATAAAATAATACAAAAACAATAGTCCTGTACATAAATAATACAAATGGGTCAATAACACCATAAGCAATGAAAGGGGTATAATATGATCTTATTTCTGTTTAATCTGGCATGCTCATGATGAGTGTTATTATTAATAGATTTGTTTCTTGTTAGGATGCAATGGCCTACAGTAAGTTCAATGTGTTTCACTGGCACATTGTTGATGACCCCTCCTTCCCGTACCAGAGCCAGACCTTTCCAGGCCTCAGCTATAAGGTGAGACGAGTGGATGGGCACAGCTGCGTATAAAACAAGGAATAAGCCACTTTAACACATAACCCTGCCCATTCTCAATGATTTACTGCACAAAGATTTTCTTTGTCTATATTTAATAAGATGATGTTTGGTTGATTTGTAATATACAGTAGGTTTTTAACTTTGTCATACTAAAACTGTGGATTCATGAGGTAAGGAAATACAGAAAAATGTTATCCACCCTTAACAAAGGCTTCTGGCTCGGATTCAGGGGGCTTTCCACCCGATGACTCACATCTACACACAGTCAGATGTGAGAAGGGTGATCTCACATGCCAGGCTACGAGGAATCAGGGTCCTTCCAGAGTTTGACTCACCCGGCCACACCCAGTCATGGGGAAAAGGTAAAACTCAATTAGCCAAATTTTCTGCAAAAATATAATTTTATAAGGATTGTCAAACATGATGAGATATTATCCATCTCACAGGCTTAGTAGGCAAAAACTACAATGAAACCGTTTTGGCTAGAAGTGGGCTGCATATAGCCGGTTTTGGGAGCTACCCATTCGTTACGCATATCTTGTCAAACTAAACACCTTGTAATCGTTTACACACTCAGATGTGAAAGTATGTATGCACACAAACTCTACAACTGTCTATATTATGTATATGTGTAGTGTATATATGTATATTTTACTCCCCTGTTTGAAAATGTAAATTGTGATGTCCCCCTGTCCCCCCTGCCCCCCCCCAAAAAAGTATATGAGTATATACTGTATGTATAAACTAAAATTAAAATTTTAATTGCCTTTCTGTTCCCCAGGTCAGTCTGACCTGCTGACTCCCTGCTACAGCGCAGGATCCCCTTCAGGTTCGTTTGGTCCTGTTGATCCATCCAGAGCCTCCAGCTACCAGTTCATGGCCACACTATTTAAGGAAGTGTCAGCTGTGTTTCCTGATTCCTATATTCACTTAGGAGGAGATGAGGTCAACTTCAACTGCTGGTAGGCCAACGTTTGATCAATCAATGAATACCTGATGTCTTTCAATGCCTCAAACTTAAGCCCTTCCATTTTCGATTAAGATTTTTTTGTTTGTAGTGTTAGGGAATCTGGGTTTCTTACAGGAAGAAGTGCAAGGAATGGTAACTTTCTTTTGTATATAACACCCGTCACTTTTTCAGTTTGACACCTCACTGTCAGAAACTACAGTGTGGTTAATACCAAACAAACAAGTTTGGGTTCTGACTCTCACAGAGGAGGTTGAATTAAGACAGAGGTACACAGAGGCAGTAATACAACAAATAATATTGACCAAACATTTAAGAAAAGGGTGAAAAAAATCAATTCTCTTCTTTTCTTTTCTACACAAAACTAGTTAACTGTGCCTCCAAATGACAATCATTGTTGTGAATTGTATCTATCTAACTCACTCACCCACCCATATAAACTATAAAATGACATTTGCCCTGCTCTATCTGGTTCAATCCGCCCCAATCTATTCCATTCTACAACAGTCATAATAGATGCACAAATCTCTCATATCCTGTGACCCCATGTTTTGCCTGCAATGAGACTGTTACTCCTTAGAACACAGCGTCCTGATAAGTGCATTTCTTTATATGTCTGTATTGTACTGTGAGAAGAACACCATGCATACATGATCATGTCTTTATCTGACATTGACATTGACATCCTTCCTGATTCAGCAGCATTAGGATAACAGCTCCTCTCTTTTTGACTGCATTTAAGCCCCGACCTCTGTTTTGGCCAGTTCATGAAACATTGTATCAGCCTTAAACTATACCCTGTATACCTCCACTTGCCAGATAAGCTAGAAACACTATCCAAATATGAATTTTGTTTAACTACCTCCAAGATACTGCAAAATGTAGTTAAACTAATAGTTTATTTACGTGAAGTGAAATTATTCCCCAACACCATTTGTTTCCCTTAGGAAGTCCAACCCTGATGTCCGGACATTTATGCAGAAGATGGGATTTGGAAATGATTACACCAAACTGGAATCCTACTACATGGAGAAGTAGGTAGCAACTAGGAGCAGACTGGGCTCAGATTGTGGTGGTCCTATGCATGATCAAAATTGTCAGAGCATCAAAATGGGACATACACATTAATCCTAAAATGTAATCGTCTGCATTTGCAGGATTGTGAACATAACTTCAGCTCTCAACAAGACAGCCATAGTGTGGCAAGATGTTTTTGACTACCACGAACGAGTAAGTACACAACAAATGACAGCTGCCTCTGAAACATAATCCAAACTACGTATTTGTGTATCACAGTAGAACGTCATCTTCTCCTTATAAATATTTATCACAGCTGTAACAAAGTAGGTGACAATGAGAAAATGTGCAGATTGTTGAAATGTCATTGTGATTTCAACTGTAGATTAGATTAGGCTAACGAAATGTTTGAAAGTAAATTTAAATGCACATAATCTTGAACAGAATTTCAGTAACCCAAACCGTTCAATCTTTGAATGATCACCATTTCTGATTAGTTAGGCTAAACTTCCTACTGTACATGAATGATCTAGCTGTCTGATGGACTAGAGTGTTGTGTTGCAGCGCAGATCTCTGTCAGTGGTGGAGGTGTGGAGACACGGCTGTTACCTGTGTGAGGTGCGCAGGGTGACTAAAGCAGGGTTCAAAGTGATTCTGGCCTCTCCCTGGTATCTGGACCAGCCAGGACCCACACACGACTGGGCCCGCTACTATACAGTGTGGCCCCTCGCCTTCAAGGGTCAGAGCAGAACTGTGTGCAGTGGATAGTTGCAGTGTATTCAGTACTAACTGCTGTTTTGTTTGTTTTTAATAATCTTAGATATGGAGATTTTTTTTTAGAGATGGAGAACTTTATTTTCTTCTGGAATATAGGCTATGCATGGCCAATCCCTTTTGACTGATAGTTTTGATTACAAGTCATACCACTAGGTGGCAGTAAACACTTTCATAAATACTTGTTACACAGACATGGAGAAGTATTGGTGTTTGCTGTATAATTTGCTTGAATGGTGTTAAAGTCCACAGTGCCATGTTAGAGATTAGGGGTGGCATCATGGGTAACTCCTCCCCAGAAACACGGAGATGAGTGTGCCTAAATCTGTCCTTAGCCTGCACTCTGCAGCCATTTGCAAAGCTCCTAGACTAGACCACAAATTTCACACACCTGTGCCCCGCCCTCCCACACACCTGTGCCCCGCCCTCCCACACACCTGTGCCCCGCCCTCTCACACACCTGTGCCCTGCCCTCCCACTCTATTGGTAGCAGAAACTGCTCCCAATTGTTGGTCAGCTATTTCCTAACATATTAGCCTATGGCGTTTCCCCCTGCATTTCACATTGAGAGACTAAGATAGCATTTTTTTTTAACACTGATCTCCCGTGTTGCTATAAGATTCGTGATAAAATCGTGGATTGAGATCTTGCCTGGGGAAAAAAATCATATATTTTTGCCATATCACCCACCCCTTACCATACGGCAGTGAGAAGCTATACCTTTTTCTTTTTACCTGGGCCTACATCTCAATCAATCATTTATACAGTATAGCGCCAAATCATAACAAGAGTTATCTCAAGGCATCTATTTGACTTGTTTTCACATCATTAACTTTAACTATGATTTTCTTTGCCTTGAAGAATAATTATCGTCTCCATATCTAGTGGCAGATACCGTGTGTGTGTGTGTGTGTGTGTGTGTGTGTGTGTGTGTGTGTGTGTGTGTGTGTGTGTGTGTGTGTGTGTGTGTGTGTGTGTGTGTCTGTGTGTATGTATATGGAACTACTGGGTTGAAGCCACGCAGCAGGCAGACAGTGACTGGCTGGAAAACAAGACAAGTGCAGAAGGGCAAGACATGATGTTTGTCACCCTGTTCAGATTCCCAAGGACACAGTGCTGCACATCTGGAAAGGCCTCCCTGCTTCGTATCAGGCAGAGCTCAGCAGAATCACCCGAGCCGGGCACAGGGTCGTGCTGGCTGCTCCTTGGTATATCAACCACATTGCCTACGGCCAGGACTGGCTGAAGTACTACACTGTTCAGCCACAGAACTTCCCTGGTGTGTTCAAGGCCAAGCAATATACATTATTATGTATTCTACTAGTATAGAGCTCAATAGTCACGTGACTGTCCGTGACGTTTCCAGCCCCCGGAAGTGAGTTCCCAATCAATTGTCTCCATCGACATTTCGAAAAATTCTTATATAACAAGTTTTAAGGCTGGGACAAAGCCAACCCGTGACCTACTGAATCGTGAGTGACCATAAAACATTTCAGTTGGAGCAAAAACAAAAAATAACTGGAAGGGGGGAGGGGGGGGTGGAATCGAATTGTTTACGGGTTGGCTTTGTTCCAGCTTTAAAACTCATAAGGATTTTTCGAAATGTCTATGGAGAAAATGAATGGGGAACTCGCTTCCGGGGCAAAAGATTTCACGTGACTGTTCAGCTCTATTAGACTGGCCTAACTAGGTAGTGCAGGTGGTGGGAGTTGCCGATTGCTGTTCACACAGATGATGTAGGGTGCATGTTTTGAAAACCATGAACACAGGTTGCTATGCCGCAAAAGAGTTTTGATCCATTTAAACATTAACATGTTGCAAATATTAGGTAAAGGTACTCACAGGTATTTGAGTGTTGACTTGGAGTGGTGGTGTGATAAAGCTGCGTATCTCACTACTGTATAATGTAAAGTGTATAATCTAATAATTACTAATATACAATAATTAACCACATTGTGTTGAAATTATACACTCTGTTAAGCCAAAGTTTTAATGGCTCTTTTTCACAGCAGCCATTTTGGGTCTAAAGGGCAGGGTAAAGGGTGCAAACTGCAAACCAAAACATTAATGAGGGTTTCCAACTTCCAATCCATGTAGGTGTTCCAGTGCTGGAGCACTCATGAATGTTTTGGTTGCACCTCTGTTTACCCTGCCTTTTAGATACAAAATGGCAGCTGTGAAAAAGGCCCATTGTCCCTTCACAGGTACGGAGGAGCAGAAGAAGCTGGTGATTGGGGGCGAGGTCTGCATGTGGGGAGAATATGTTGACGCCACCAATCTCTCTCCACGCCTTTGGTATGAGAGCATGACAAACACAAACACAACAGCAGTCAACATAATGGCAGCAACAACTTAAAGCATGACTTCATCCAACATAGTCTCTGGTTGTGCCCCAAACCCCCCCAGGCCGAGGGCCAGTGCTGCAGCAGAGAGACTCTGGAGTGATGAGAAGCAGACCTCCAGTGTGGAGCAGGCATTCCCTCGCTTGCGGGACTTTCGTTGCAAGCTGCTGAGGTAGATTTTTCTATCCAGGACCTTTACAGTACAGTGGTTGCATTTAGCAACAAAGGGCTCCTTTTTTGTTGATCCAGTTTCTAGTATTATTTATATACCTGCTTCATTAGATATTGATATTTTACTCCCCTTTCCCTTTCTCTCCAAGGCGTGGCATCCAGGCGGAGCCTCTCTTTGTCGGTCACTGCAGGCACGAGTACCAGGGTGTCTGAATTTGTTGGGTGGATAAACTCTACAAGTTATTGTTTGCATATTCCTTTAAGTGTTTAAGTTAATAGCTGCCTTACTCAGGTTAAAATCTTTAATACATTTTGTGTTAAAGTATGCACTGAAAAATATTTACTCAGGGATTTTCCGGTTGAAGATTGACATTCACATTATTATGTAATGGTTATTTGAGTGATGCTCTTTTTATGTTTTTGAATATTTAGCAGTCACAATATAGAAATGTGTTGTAGAAATTCAAAGTGCTGCAATGTAATTCACTGCTGTACATGGAATAATGTTGATGCAAAATAAAGCAGATTTAAAACTGATTTTTATTGTATTCATTTCAGTTTTCAGGCGCCCTTTCAGTTACAAAACAATAACCTCCCCCCAACAATTTCAGCTTTACTTCCAAAACCCAGCACCAGACCCTTTCTTGTTACTCGCTCAATCACACAAGACCTTATACCTGTCCCAACATATAAAAACAACTATGGATTAAAATCATTCTTCCACACTTTTACTGTAATCTGGAATGAAATACCCCATCATATCAGATCCATCATATCCACTCCGCACTTCAAACGTACTTTTAAGCACCTCATACTAACAAACCAAGTCTGCAATCACTGATACTGTTGTTGGTTGCTATTAATAATGTATTAATTAGTGTATAATGATGCTTTCTAATTGGTATAGTTATGTATATACTGTCTTATTCTATTCTGATGTATTTTATCCTGAACTGTATTTTGAACTGTATTTTAACTAACTGTAAACCAGGAACCTGCTGAAAACCAGTTTCAAACTGAGTCAGGCCAGGTCTGACAGTGACTGTAACTGTTGCTTTTAAACCCTTTCCTGCAAATAAACTTGAAACTTAAAAACTAATTTGTATCGGTTTAGGGGTCCTTGACATGAAAAAGATTGAAAACCACTGATATAGACCACTGAATATGACGCATAGATGCAATTGGGGATAATTGCACCTGACAGCCCAATTGATATAATTTAATACTCATTTAGAACATTACCAGAAGAGAAGTAATTTGGAACTCAAGTAAAGTATGGGTTGGCCATCTAGGAGACAGTTAGTTTGTCAGCTGCATGGACTTTAAAATAAGTCTGCCTAATGTTGTACGTACTTGTTGAATTGAGCTTGCAATGTCTTTGATATAGACTGTCTGGGACAATTGATTTTCACATTGTGTGGATTATAGCGCTGGCAGCAGATGGCAGGGCGGGGCAATCCCTGGTGCCCATAGTGCTGACGCGGTGCCTCAATCCTGCTCCTCCATTGTTTTACCAGTAGCATCTAGCAGAATCTGTGATGAACTCAAAAACAGTTTCATAAATGAGGGCCTCTCACTTTTCTGGCTATGATTGCTGACATAAAAATAATACACCATCAATGATGTAATTATTTTATGCCCTTGCAAATTGAGGCACCTGCTACGTGCGTACAAAGAGGCCACCAACCACTTAAAAAGTTAATCTCACTCTTTGACAATAGCTGACATTCAGGGAGATTATATAATAAAGCTGCTTAGGCTGATGCATAGATTTGTGAACTAGCATTCAAGGACGTCCACTCAAGGGCAAGCAGTCTGTCTGATCTCCCATGCAACCGAGTTAGGGTTTGAATAGTGACGTGTGTCCGGTCACCTACAGGGCTGCGGTCATCAGAAATGCTTCTAAATACCTTATAGTCCATGTTAATCATGCAGTTGGCTCATGGCAGGTGGCTGCTAAAGATTGCCTGGATCTGCAAAACAATCTGAGGGCTGCTGAGCTCCATCACAGTGCTCAGGAGTGCAGAAAGGTGACAGTTATCCCTTCCAGGCAGCATTGTGCTGATGGCAGCATCTCATCAGTACCAGCAACTGGACTGTCAGAGATCTAGGTAAAGACAGAGGCAGGTTGAACTTATTTCAAATTGCATCTTCAGTGTAATGGAAAGCTTTACTCATTCCCCTTTATATATGTGTAACTCATTTGCACTTCTAGATTTGGCATATTCAGGTTTGAATGTATCATCACATACTACAAATTATCAGATTTCAAACATCCATGGTCTGAAACATCTAACTCTAGTCACAATGATGACTAGATGTGCCTTACCTTACATTACAGATAGATAGATAGATAGATAGATAGATAGATAGATAGATAGATAGATAGATAGATACATTTTATTTCTGTGTCATGCACCATATTCATGGTGCATATTCAAGACACAAATCATTCAAGTTCAACAATACAAACAAATTAACAAACAAGTTACAAAAAGCTCAAACATACATGTAAACAAGACAAGACAGGGTTGTATATTCAGACAAACAACTTATTTTCCAAGTTTCCCAGCTCTCCCAATAAACCTGGCCAAGCTGAAGACTTCATCGCTGAATAGCCATTCCAACTTAGAATCATCTCCTGACCAAAATAGTTCAGGTTTCTTATTTTGCATTAACTGAAATAGAGGCAATCTTTGTTCCTCATATAGCGTACAATGAAACAAAAAATGAAATTCATCTTCCACAACACCTAATTCCCATACAGTACAAAATCTCTCCTCCTCAGCAATAGAATTACAATGAAACACTTAGGATGTGCCATACTGTTCACTTGTGTGGATGATCTGCTTCCCCCATGTGGTTCTGGTCCTTGGAAAACCTGTGTTATGTAATATTGCAGAATTATGATTCCAAATTGCAACATTCAGCATTGCGATCAAAGGAACACTCCGCCGATTTTCAGCCGGCTTTGTATCATTACAAAATCACTAGTATATCAGAAAACTGTGAACAGTTTTGCACTCAACAGTGATGTCATTCGGCTCAAATGACATCACTGGTCCACAACTCAAATCAACTCTCAACAACTGCCAAACTAAATGAATGACTGCAAAACTGTTTACAGTTTTCTGATATACTACTGATTTGTAATGATTCAAAGCTGGTTGAAAATCGGCAGTGTTCTTCTTGTAGGCATTTTAGGCCAATCCGACATGAATGACAATGAGTGCAAGTTGTGCAACAAGTTCCTAGATTGGCAACAACAGAGCCAGAGGCACTTAAAATCGGTCACAAGAATGAGTAGGTATCTGACATTTTGATGGTAAATTAATACAACTACTGTTCAAAGTGAGACAGGCAGAATATGCTTCATTGATACATAGCTCTAGATGTGTCAACATTAGATTAAATCCACTTGAAAACTCAAATTGAGTAGTATTGAATGCAGATGCTTGCACACAATTAGAGATATACAATAGCTCTCAAATTTAGAATTCACATGTTTTTCTGATGGCCAAGGACATTCACGTGATCATGTATGATTTTACCAGGCTAATTTCAATCAGCTTCTCCCAAAGTTATGAGACCACCCAGATTGTAATCTATCTATCTATGATATCATAATTTACATGTTGCTCCATTCACAATGAATGAGGAACTATGGTGTCATGCAATACTTTGTGAGCTTTGATATTAAATGGCAACACATAATTATAGTAGATCTATCAGTCCCAAATCAGACAATGTACACTTATCAGAAAATCACATTGTGTTCTCCACAAACTTGCTTTCTATTTTATCCTATTCATTCTCTATGGAAGTGTAGATCGGTATGCAGCACAACTTTCTGTCATTTCTGGAAGTCAGTCACAAATGCTTACAAAACCAACTGAACATAGTGAGGCAAAATCTTATTTCAAAGTTAAAATTCAATGGTACCCCTTTAAATCTAGTCTGGGGGGGAGGTTAATATGCTATTTGAATTCAACGGGTTACCAAAACTGAGTAAATTGAACTTAAAGGCCTAATCTGTAATTGCAGTATTGGTGCCCCATGTTGTCAACCCACCAATACGTTTGTTTCCATACTAATTTACTGGACTGAAGACATTTTCATGTTATAAAGATTGTGAGCCTGGTTTCGTTCATTTAGTTTTGAAATGATCTGCAATAAAACTATTATTTAATAACTATGTTATTTCACATCTAGTAAGGTGGAACACCTCAATAACGTGTGAATCAACACAAAAAGTACAGTCAAATATATGTAGTCATAGTTTTTAGAAATACATTTACTCTGGCACTTCTTGAGAAAAACCTGTACATTGCCCCCCTCCCCAGAACAACTGATTCAGACGAGTTCCGAGTTCAAATGGTTCCGTCTGCCAGCCACGACGACCTCCATAGACTGCTCAGAGTCTGTAATCCTTTTACACACCAGTTTAGGCCAACAGAAGAGCTCTGTTTACAAGTGACCCTCCTAAAATCTAGAGTGACTTAATAAGGGGTTTAGACATGAAAGAAACCAGTCTGTGGATATATCCACTAGATACTGAAGTGACTGTCTAATTACTTTGGGGCTCTTTCAAAAACTGGCTGAACAGAGTAGATGTTATTGTAGTTGGAGAAAATTCTGGTGCTCTCTCATTGCAATTACTCCTATGACTTCAGCCATGGTTAGAGAGATTTGTACAGGAAATAGCTAGCATTGGTGTGTGCTGTTGCTACTTCCAGCTTTTTTTTGTGATCCTAGATCTAATAGCTTACAATAAAGCCACATATCAGATCACTGACTTCAGGCTGCTCATTACTGGTCAATTGTGCAGGGGTCACTAATTGGGCAGACTGGGGATCCAGAGAGCAGTCACCATATGGCATAAGAATGGACTTAAGGGGTCAACTCGCTGCTCTTTCAATCTCAGAGCTACGGTAATTGTTTTTCTTCTCATCACCCCCTTCCACAGCCCCCCTCAGAGAGCAGAGAGGGAGACCACGTTTGATGGTTGTATAAAAGCTACTTTGCTGATTTGAGGTGTGTTCTCCCGAGGCCACATGGCTAGGGTGCTGATGTGTCATTGGCAGGACCAAAATGGCACAGAGGGAATGCCCTAAACAGCCTTTAAAACTTGCTGTGCAAACAGGAATCCAAGTATTTTATAAGAGTACATATCGAACACTGCCTTTTGGCATGTAGGCCTACATCTGTGCAACGAATTCATAACAAAACATGACAACAATAAAAAAAAATAGAAATGAGAAAACTTTAGATAATGTGCTATCCATTCGGGCATCTGAGGCCACTCTAGATGTACATGTCTCACAGTGACATGAGATGAGACATATGGAGAGAAGAATGGAGTAGGTAAGTAGTAAACCTGTCCTCGCTTTAAGAAAGAAATGGTTGATAAAGAGCAAAGATGGAATAATAAAGAAAACAATGCAGATTACAGTTGATCAGGTAAATGTTGGCTGGTGATATCATGGATCTATAATATTAACGGGTGATATCACCACTCAGCAGCAGCAGCATCCTAATTGCAGAGCTTGCATCAAAGATGAGTTTCATAGCAGTGTGGGCTAGAGGAAAATGGTGCTGCATGAATCCTTCCTTTTCCTTTCCCATGTTCACATTTGTTGAGTATGATTATCCCTCTAAGTGGTGTGACTGATTGATTCACCCTTATGGACAGTAAAGATTAAGAGGATGACAAATCAGCATTTGCTTACACAGCGTCTCCTGCTAATCTTCTTGTCTTCCTTCGGAGAGCCCCCAGACGACACAAGCTCACACACTCATTCTGGCAGAGGAATAAAGAAGTAGAGACGCGGCAAACGACTTTGGCAACTCTGCTGACCCCCTGGTACATCAGAAACTACCTTCACAGGACCTGCAGTACAACCTCTGGCACTCCAGGACTTACTCTCTGAGGATCACTGCATACGTTAACATCAGAACTATCAGCCTTGGTGAAATGAAATTCTGAATCCTTTTTCTTTTGAGGGACGTTGCAGACTTCTCATGAAAGATTGCTTTGATCGAGCGAGACGACAGCAAAAAGATATAGCAGAGGAAATAATTCTGGGAATAATCCCTCCTCTGTATAAAAAGTATTTATTAAAACACTCAGATAGCGTACATCTGAAAATGGAGGACCACATGTCCAAAATCAACACCTTCACTTCTGCCAACTCTAAGGACTCAATACAATACACCGCAGATGGAACAGAAGCAGGTGAGCCAGCAATTATACACTTGAAATAGATTTTCTCAAAAGAGCAAAAATCCCGAAATTCTAAAAGTAGATGATTACATTACATTGTCAAACTGATCATGTCAAGTGTTCACTCCTGCTGTCTGTTCTCTGCATCTAAATCTCCAGCTCTAGGGAAAGCATTTGGCCATGGCCTGCTTTGTAAAGTGTGTGCTGACTCGAGCAGCGGAAAACACTATGGCATCTACGCTTGTAACGGCTGCAGTGGCTTCTTCAAGCGCAGTGTGAGACGAAGACTCATCTACAGGTGAGGAGCAGGCAGAGTGATCTTCAGACTGGTCTTCAAACACAATACACTAGTTGGTCCTGGTAGGGCAGTAGGCCTACTCAGGACTACAGGGTGAAATTACTCTCTGGGGACATTTGCTTTGCAGTTGCAGATCCAGTCTAGAGTGGATAGGGAAACGGTCTGTGCTCCAAAAAACGGTTCCGCTCTGAAAACAGGGACATAGTGGTAGGGCCTACCCATAAACCTATAATAAAATAAATAAATGTGATGCGAGTTATCTAGCTTTGCATAAACCAGGCGCAAACTGGATACAAATGACCGGATACAGGCAGGCGGGATCTTGAGATTGGATGTCAGACCGGATCTCAAACTGAACAGTAAACAGACTCTGTGGTGAGCCTGGTGAATCGAGGTTAGGGTAAAATCTAGCTTGTATAATAAGTCATTCTATGTATTTCAACATCTAATAGTGTCCAATGTGAATATTGTTTATGTCAATCTCATAGGTGTCAGGCTGGAACTGGTATGTGTCCTGTTGACAAGGCCCATCGCAACCAGTGCCAAGCTTGTCGACTGAAGAGATGCCTCCAAGCTGGCATGAACAAAGATGGTGAGTAAAAGCAGCTCTAAATTAAAATAAGTCATGTGCTTTCTGTAAAGCAAACTCTGTGAAGCCTTGACTATCTCCAGAACATGTTATATAGCCTAGCTGTTCCTCCAGAACATGTTATATAGCCTAGCTGTCCCGGACTATCTCCAGAGAACATGTTATATAGCCTAGCTGTCCCTTCACAGCTGTGCAGAATGAGCGGCAGCCTCGAAGCACAGCCCAGGTCAGTCTAGACTCTATAAATGTGGACCCTGAAAAGGAGCACCTGGCCACCACACGGGAGCCCGCCTCGTCTGCCGCCTACTCATCGGTCATCAGCAGAGCGCTGGTCAGTTCCTCCATCACCCCTCCTGCCCCCACACAGCGCTGCAGCAGCCCCAACAACAACCACCGCTTCATGGTCAACCTGCTGACTGCGGAGACTTGCACCAAGGTGGAGCCGGAGGATGGTGAGATCATCTGAAGGATATCGGTTGAGGATTGTATGCCCAGTATGTGTCCAATCAGACATGGGCTAAATCATTTTGCGAATGCATTTTATGGTTTGCTTTAGCATACTTAGGTTCCTGATTGGAGTTTGCATCAATGAATGTTTAGAATTGTCTATTGTCTTATCTGAACATATTGCACTTTAAACATTTATATAGGCTATAGAAAACGGGGATGCTAGCTGTAAGATTGAAAACCTCCAGTGAAAAAAAGTAAATTTGTGAGCTGTATCCACAATCTCCAAGGCTTTCTAAATCCAGTAAGAACGAGAAAGGAGAGAACAGTTTTTAAAGAAATTTCAAATGCCTTTATTGTCATGACTTAGAGCCAACACGTTCCAACCATAAAGTCTTCATCATTTGTCTGACTCTCTGACTCTTTCTCTTTTGCTTGCAGTGGAAGAGAATATCGATGTGACGACTAATGAGCCAGAGAGAGAGAGGACTCCCTCTGACAGCCGCTCGTCCCCGTATGACGCCGCCTGTCCGGAGAGTGTGTATGAGACATCAGCTCGCCTCCTCTTCATGTCGGTCAAGTGGGCGAAGAACCTGCCAGTTTTTTCTCACCTACCATTTCGAGATCAGGTGGGAATAATCGACATGCGTTTTTGTGGATGGATTCACATCACAATTCCAATACCTTACCTGTGGCTTAAGTGAACTATAGTTGACCTGTACTGGATAAGGAGCTTAGGATCGCAGGTGAGACTGATACATGTATTCCTGTGTCTTCTACAGGTGATCCTGCTGGAGGAAGCTTGGAATGAGATGTTCCTCCTGTGTGCCATCCAGTGGTCACTGCCCTTGGACAGCTTCCCTCTTCTGTCTCTTCCAGATCTTTCCCCCACACAGCAGTCCAAGACCAGCTTCCCCTCTGCCGACCTGCGCATGCTGCAGGAGGTCTTCAATCGCTTCAAGGCCCTGGCTGTTGACCCTACTGAGTTCGCCTGCCTGAAGGCCATCGTACTCTTCAAGCCAGGTAGGGTATTATTTTATTCTTCATGATGATAGTTGTTTTTTGGTGAGTAGCCACTGCAACTAATGTCTGCTGTTTGATTCCCCCGGAGCAGAGACGCGTGGCCTCAAAGACCCAGAGCAGGTGGAGAATCTGCAGGACCAGTCGCAGGTGTTGCTGGGCCAACACATCCATTCAATTTACCCCGGCCAGAGTGCCAGGTATGCCTGCTCAAAGGTTCCGTAACTCTTTCTCTGAGAAAGTGCAATGGGCTTCAGACAGAAGACCATCTGACATATCTGAAAAAGGACTGTCTTGGTCAATGTCTTTTTTTTCCAGATTTACCCCCCATTTTCTCCCCAATTGTACTTGGCCAATTTTTGCCCCTGCTGCCCCAGTCGCTGCACTGCTCCACCCCCTCTGCCGATCTGTGGAGAGCCGTAGACTAGCACCATGCTTCCTTCGACACATGTGCAGTTGCCAGCCTCTTCTTTTTACCTGACATTACATGTGTGAGGATCCCCACCAGTTCCCTTCTGCCCTGAACAGGCGCCCTGACCGACCAGGCGCTAGGACGCGTACATACCCTTAATCGGGCTTCCCACCCGCAGACACAGCCAATCATGCCTGTATGGACGCCCGACCAAGCCGGAGGTAACACGGGGGCGCGAACCTGCGACCCTCGTGTTGGTAGGCAGCGAATCTACCGCTACACTACCCGGACGCCCGGTCAATGTCTTTTTAACCAGCAGTACAGAAACATGAACTCACTCTCACTCTTCTTTGTTCTTGTCCACTCAAGGTTCGGGAGGCTGTTACTGTTGCTGCCATCGCTCCACTTTGTGAGCTCTCTGAAAATAGAGCAGCTGTTCTTCCACAGGACCATTGGCAGCACACCCATGGAGAAGCTACTGTGTGACATGTTCAAAAACTAGACAAACCTTGAGGATAGCAAAATGAAGCTGCTGTCAAGCAACGCAATGTCTCGCTGTATAAACTTTACTTCTTTCATTTTTTTCATGAAAGTTGTGATTTAGATGCAGAATAAAGTTGATATTCTAATGAAATAAACAATGCTTTTATTCAGTGATGATGACACTTTGACTTTGCAAGTAGGCTATTAGAATTTTGTTAAAAATGCTGCTTCTGAGTAGTAAGAAATACAATTTTGTTTTATTTAAAAATTAAAATGTGCATTTTGAATTGATGTATTTGTACTAAATGTGTGCATATTCCTAGACTAGAATAGTGTTTCTCAAAGTGGGGTCTGGGGACCCCCAGGGGTCCTTGGGAGTTTCCAGGGAGTTCCCAGCAAATGGTAAATGGTAAATGGCCTGCATTTATATAGCGCTTTTATCCAAAGCGCTTTACAATCAGTAGGTACATTCACCCATTCATACACCGATGGCTGCAGGCTACCACGCAGGGTGCTGGCACACCATCAGGAGCAATTTGGGGTTCAGTATCTTGCCCAAGGACACTTCGACATGCAGACTGGAGGAGGCGGGAAAAGGGCAATCATTATACATAATTCCATCCATAAGTAACACAATGACATAATGGGCCATTTTTGGTCATTGGTTTCATACACTTTCTGTAATAAAACATCTAAAAGCAAACAATCTAATTAGATGGGGGTCCCTGGGCCAAAATCGTATCAAATGGGGCTCCATCATCTAATTTGTGTCATTTTAGGGCACCCTAAACTGACACATAGGGGGACTAACTATGTGTGGTCCACTGGGTCCCCAGCACAATAAGGAATAGTTTTATTTCACTATTATTTCATCCACTAAGTCAGCACTAGGATAGAACGTAGGGCAATAACTATCCTGATCAGAGGTTTACTTCTCCTAAAAGAGACAAAAACTTGAAATCGAGGTCACTAAAACCTTGATCACCCTGTTGTCAAAAACAAAATATGGTCGACAGTCCACTAGATGGCGGTAATGAGCAAATTTGAAGAAGAAGAAGAAGAAGAAGAAGAAGAAGAAGAAGAAGAAACAAGGAAGATGCGGTACATACAGTTTTCAGCTAAAGCCGTGTAGTTTTCGTTTTACCACGTTTGACGATAATTAATTCGACAATGCGACGTTTTTTGGTGACAGTTTGTCAGATAGGGTATAAGATCAGCTATTAATCATGAAGTTATTTGTTTAAGAAACGTAATTGCACACGACATGACCATGTTTGGCAAGACGTCTAACGTTAGCTCCCAGTACAAGCCCCTTCCTCAGAGAGACTCGTCACCTGGGCAGTTTGTGACCACAGGGAGCTTACACGTACCGCAAGCCAACTTCCACAAAGGATATTCATTTGACTACATCCCCAAAATCACCGAGAACGACTTCACTGGTATGTAACCCGCAACGTGAACATTACAAAGTCACTAACGCTAGGTAGCTACGGAAGTCGAAGTCACGATACGAAGTCACTACGGAGATACGGGCTAACGCACAGGTTGAGGGGAGATGGAATTTCAAAGTTGACTATTCAAAATGAATGATGGATGTTGTTAGCTGTTAGCAGAGATGGGGACTTGGACTTGAGTCGGACTTAAGTGTTGCACACACAGTGACTTGAGACTTGACTTGAGACTCGTCCTCAAAGACTTCAGACTTCAGACAATTTTTTTTTTTTTTTTTTGTGCATTAACATTAAGGAAATGTGTAGCCTACTAAACTCATCTCATCAATGCTCATACTGTATGCTAATAGCCTAGCCCTAGATAAATGCGTGAGGATAAGCAGGCACCCTGCTTTAGCTCTGCAGTGTTCTAAGCAGACCGGATGGCATGCAGCAAATGATAGAACGCTCTTCCATAAGAGACTTTAGACTTGAATTGGACTTGTGACCAAAGACTTGAGACTTCACTTGGACTTGCCCCTCAAAGACTTGAGACTTCACTTGGACTCAAGCTCAAAGACTTGAGACTTGACTTGGAGTTGCAAAAATTGACTTGTGAGCATCTCTGGTCTGGTTAGTCAAATCTGCCTCTAAAGAAAAACGTATTATTTATTAAGCCAAGATAATCTATCCACCTGACAGGCATATCAAGATGCTGATTAAACAGCATTATTGCACAGGTGTGCCTTGGACTGGTCACAATAAAAGGCCACTCTTAATGTGCAGTTTTGTCACACAACACAATGCCATAGATGTTAGGATGCAGGAATGTCCACCAGAGCTGTTGCCCCTGAATTTAATGTTAGTTCCACTACCATAAGCCCTCTCCAATGTGTTATCCTGCCTTCAAATGGAACTTATGAGCTCGTGGTTATGTCACGACATGGTAAGTTGTGTACACGCATAGCTTTTTTATTGTGACCTGCCCAAGGCACACCTGTGCAATAAATAATCATGCTGTTTAATCAGCATCTTGATATGCAAGTGACACACCTGGGTGGATTACCTTGGCAAAGGAGAAGTGCATATTTAAACACTTTTGTGAACAAAATTTGAGAGAAGCCTTTTGTGTGCATAGAAAGTCTTGGATCTTTTAGTTCACTCATGAAAAATGGGAGCAAAAACAAAAGTGTTTATATTTTTGTTCAGTATATTTTTAACTCAATTTTGTTCCCTTTCTTACAGATGCCTCCCAAGGCTGGCTGTCCTGGATTTGCAACCTGGTTGTCACATTCCTGGTCTACATCTGCACGTTCATAACCTTTCCTATATCAGGATGGTTTGTGCTTAAAGTAAGATGAAATTATCTCTATATCTGTTAACAATCACCACTCACCTATTAATACGAGTCATAATAAACTCTGACTGACCTTGTCTGTAGGTGGTTCCTAACTACCAGAGGATAGTTGTATTTCGTCTGGGTCGGGTTTGTCCTCCAAAGGGCCCGGGCGTCGTCCTCGTGCTGCCCCTCATCGACCAGTGGCAGAGAGTAGACCTGCGCACCCGAGCCTTCAACATCCCACCATGCCAGGTACACCACTGTCGTGTCTGTACAAAGGATAATGGCAGAACAAAGTACAGGAGGTAAATAAATAAAAAATAGAAAAAGAATAGCAATATGTCACCATAGTTAGTTATTTTTATTGACACAAATAGTTAAAACATTTGGGTCCAAACATAAAAAAAGAAATACATGAATATGATAAACCCATAAGTAGAAGTAATAAAAAGTAATTCAGTACAATTTACAGCACAAAGTAATACCATCACTCCATAGAAGCTTGCTGGTGCTCTAATAGCTCAAGGCAAGCATGTATCATCACTAGGGTTCTTTTATTAGTGTTGATGAAAAGTCAGCTCAGTTCAGTGGAGTCATGTCCGTATTTTACACGAATGTCCTGCGTGACAGGGCACACCGATATGTGTTCTTCATTTTGGATGCCAGTCTTACAAGAACACACCCGTTGTTCTGGTGGTGTAGGACTCCACCTTACCATCTCTACTCTCAGTCTGTGAGAGGACAGTCTGAACCTTGTGAAGGTTATTCGCAGGTATTCTTCAATGTACGGTGTCTTGCTGGTATAAAGTGGGTGAACAGATATATCTGGGTTGATTGGTTGGTAGGTCTTATATCTTGTTCCCTCCTTAGATCGTAATTCCTCCGCCAACTCCCTACGGTCACTCTGAATATGATCTTGTTTCTCCATTATCTCAGTTAAATGTGAGTTCATGACTTTGTTCTCCTTAATCATTTCAAGAACATACCATAAGGGGTCGTCAAGCATGCCATGACGCTGCTTTATCTTGGTGAAAAACCTGGCCTGCTTTTCTCTCACCAAAGCTTGCAGTGAAGGGAGTCCTGCCTCCAATAGACAGGTTAGGTTTGGTGTTGTAGACCTCACCCCAAGTAGGGATTTCACTCCAGTCATGTAGAGAGTCTCCACAGATTTTAAGGACACTTTGACCCAAGCCTCGCACCCGTACAAAATAGCTGATGAGAAGGCAGCCTCAAAAACCTTCAGTTTGACACAAAATGGGGCATCATAGTTGGTGGATAAGAAGATGATCAATTGGTTTAAGTGCTTTGTCTTTTCCTTTACATGGAGGGCAAGTGAATTTCGGGCATTTCCATCAGCAGTGAAGATGGCTCCAAGATATGTATAACTGTCACAATGCTTCACTGTAAAAGAACCAAGCTGAATAGGTTGTTTGTCTTCATCAGATCCCAAAATCGCCATAAACTTTGTTTTACCTTCATTAACTAGCAGTCAGTTGTTATGACAGACAACTCTTTCAAATCCTCAAACACTGAAACATTTACAAAAGTGGAGCAAGAAAAACCTTTAATTGTAGCCAGCTAGGAGGAAAGTGTGTTAAGCGAAGTACATAGAATGGTTTCTTAAAATAATATTAATAATAATAAAATCAGACTTTATAGCTCCTTTCAGATTCTCTGACAAGTTGTATATAGCTGAATCGCTTGGTTTGACCAAGTAAAACTCTTTTTATAAGGATTTTTTGAAACGTCTATGGAAAATATGATCGGGAAATTAAATCCCTTAGTGTAGGTCCTATGCCGAACCCGGAAGAGGGCGTGACTTGGGCACTATTGAATGTGTAAGGCATTGTGTGATGAGTCTTTCACTCCTACAGGTGGCACTATTGGTGCACTGTTCAGTTTTGAAAACAGAGTGAATGGACACTGGAAACAGCCAGGATACTGTGTGGCAGCACACATTTTAGGTAGAATACTTGTGAATAACCGTTAAAAAGAGAGTCATATTCTTGGGAATTTATTCCAGAACTTTACAATTTTGCATTGGGAATGTCTAATACATGGGTGGATCAGTCTAAATGTGGCAAAATCTTTGCCCTCATAATTTGAATACAAATCCTTGACTGATAGCAAAAATGAGTAGTGTGAATATGTTTTGAATGTTTGAGGTATTTAATGATGCCAAGACCCTCCTTATGAGCGGTCACCATTTGAACTTTAAAATTTCCTTTCTGTAAATTATGACCAATCTTAAGTTACCAGTATTTTCACAAGTACCAGGAGTATGTCTAAGTCAATTCAAATGCCTTATAAGATGTTACCTTTTTTGTTAGGTGTCTACGCAGGATGGCGGTGTGTTGTCAGTGGGAGCAGACATCCAGTTCAGGATCTGGAACCCGGTCATGTCAGTGGTGTCTATCCAGGACCTCAACGCCTCCACCAGGCTTACGGCACAGAACGCTATGACCACCAGTCTGGGCAAGAAGACTGTCAGGGAGATCCAGACTGAGAGAGTCAAACTGGGAGAATATCTCGGGGTGAGACAACAGTAGATCAACTTTTTATTGCTGTTATCAACTGGCTGCTGACTTTTCAAACTTATCAGTTCAAACTAACCCCCCTCTCCCTCTCTACAGATGGACATCAATGAGATGACTCAGCCCTGGGGGCTGGAGGTGGACCGGGTGGAGCTCACCCTGGGCGCTCTGCTGAAAGCCCCTGAGGGAAGCCCCTGCGGACAGATCATCATGCCTCCCTCTATACCCGGACTGGAAGGCTTTGCCGGCCCGCTTCAGCAGCTGGCTATGCACTTCCTCAGTCACAGTGGAGTTTCACAGCCTCAGCAAGGTATTGCAACACCAGCGTTTCCCACAGGATTTTGAGTATTTGCGGTGGGGGACCGC
Organism: Poromitra crassiceps; assembly: GCF_964638095.1. Taxonomy (NCBI): domain Eukaryota; kingdom Metazoa; phylum Chordata; class Actinopteri; order Beryciformes; family Melamphaidae; genus Poromitra; species Poromitra crassiceps. The sequence continues at coordinate 24,811,586 of NC_139636.1, forward strand.
AGACCCCCTAGGGGGGTGCGGGGGCATGCCCCCCCCGCGAGATTTTTTTAAACATTTTAAAGTAAAATGCATGAATTTGGTGTACTTTGAGAAAGCTTAAGAGCAAAATTAAAAGGCTAGATCTATGAAGAACATGTCATCATTACTGTGCTGTGGGTTTACAATGACAAACTAAATTTCTCCCTATAGGTCAGGGATACTCAACTTGCTTTGCCACTTTCGTGAAATGATAGAAGGCGAGGGGCCAGTTAATAAACAAACAATATACATTTTTCTGTAGCGGATTGTAGGTTTTTGGTGTGTCAGCCGGAGTTTAGGCTGACAGTGTTGTGCACACCGGATAGTTAGTTAGGTTAAGTTAGTTAGGTTAAGTACATACATAAGTGCCTGGGTAGCGAGCAGATGGCGGTATTTGACAATTTAGCAGCTAAATCATAGATTATTGAAAGATATTCCATATTCCAGACTGAAATGCTATAACAGAAGTATTGGCCAGAATGACATGAACATTTATTGGACACTTATTCAGCGGATATCTTACATGTTGCGTTCAGGTGCACTGTAAAAAAAAAAGAAAAAAAAATTGGTCAACATCTTTTTGTGGCGGTCCAAATCCTTTTATGGCGGCCCGCCACAAATTCCTTTATGTAGGGGAAACACTGAACACACTCAAACGTATTTTATGCTGTATGTACCCACTACTGTAATGTCATGTACTGTGTCTGTGCCTCGTGTGTCCTCCTAGATGTCCGTGTGACGTTTACAGACGAGCTTAGCAGTGCGCCTCAGGTGCCTCAGTTGGCCACGCCAGCTTCTGTGGAAGAGCTGCTCGGCGTTGTTAAGTCGCTGCTGTCCGAAACTTTGGTCAACCGGGTGGGGGCCAGCTTCCAGTTTCACATCAGCTCAGAAGATGGACAACATCAGAGTTACTATGTGGACCTGACCCAAGGTACTGCCTCATAATGAACAGGGGATACAACAGTGATAACAGAATTTTCATTGCACATGTCATAAATTCAGGAATTTAATGTAAGTTCTGCTAAATCTGTTTAACCCATTAAGACCTAAGGCCCCCCCTTGAAAAGCATTCTAAAACCTAAGGTACATTTGAAACAGCTTCCTAAAACCTGAGGGATAAAGTATCATTGCTGAAAGGGTGTTCAAAACCTCGACCATAATCCCTCTCCCTAAAAAGGCAAGGCCCTCGGCACTCAAAGACTACAGACCCATCGCTCTGACCTCTGTGGTCATGAAGTCCTTTGAGCGCCTTGTCCTGTCCTACCTCAAATCCATCACAGACCCACTCCTGGAGCCCCTACAGTTTGCCTACAGAGCCAACAGGTCTGTAGACGATGCAATAAACATGGCCCTCCACCACATCCTCACACACCTGGACAATGCAGGAACCTATGCCAGGATCCTGTTCGTTGACTTCAGCTCGACGTTTGACACGATCCTCCCAGCCCTGCTACAGGAGAAACTCTCCCAGCTGGGCGTGCCCGACCCCATCTGCAGATGGACCACACACTTCCTGACTGACAGGAAGCAGCACATGAGGCTGGGTAAGCACATCACTGACTTTCGGTCCATCTGCACCGGTGCTGCCCAGGGCGGTGTCCTCTCTCCCTACTTCTTCGGTCTGTACACCAACAGCTGCACCTCCAGTCACCAGTCCGTCAAGCTCCTGAAGTTCGCAGACGATACCACCCTCATAGGGCTCATCACAGACTGAGATGAGGCGGAATACAGACAGGAAGTTGACCATCTGGTGACGTGGTGCAGTCAAAACAACCTGGTGTTAAATGCTCAAAAAAACAATGGAGATGATTGTGGATTACAGGAAGCACAAAGCCCCACCTTCCCCCATCACCCTGGGTGACTCCCCAGTCAACACTGTGGAGTCCTTCCGCTTCCTGGGGACCATCATCAGCCAGGACCTAAAATGGGAGCTGAACATCAGAGCTCTCACCAAGAAGGCACAGCAGAGGATGTACTTCATGTGGCAGCTGAAGAAATTCAAAGTGCCAAAGGCCACGATGGTGCACTTCTACACCTCCATCATTGAGTCCATCCTCACCTCCTCCATCACCGTCTGGTATGCTGCTGCCACTCAAAAAGACATCAACAGACTTCAGCGCATCATCCGCTGCGCTGAGAGGATAATCGGATGCAACCTGCCATCCCTCCAGGACCTGCATGCAGCCAGGACACTGAAGCGGTCTCGCAAGATCATGGCTGACCCCTCCCACCCTGGCCACAAACTCTTTAAGACACTCCCCCACGGCAAGAGACTGAGGTCTGCCAAGACCAGAACCACCCGCCACAAGACCAGCTTCTTCCCAACCGCCATCAGCCTCACCAACAAGGCCCGGAAACCCCTTCCGCCAAGGGCCTCACCAACACCCCCCCCCCCCCCCACACACAAACTCACTACCTCCTCCTAAACTCAACTGAACTCCCCCCCCCCATAAAACTGGAACTCATACTGTATCTAATTTAATGCCTGTCTAACTGGGACTGGTAAATTGATGTAAATTCCCTGCACATTAATGCCTATTTAACTTAGCCTGTAAATTTCATGTACATTAAATGTAAACTCTTATCTAACTCTGACTGTAAATTCATGTAAATCCACTGCCTATTTAACGTATATTTAACTCAGTCTGTAAATCTCATGTAAATCCAACGTAAATTCATATTTATCATCCACAGAACACTTCACCACTCATGTACATATTGTATATATTGACTCGATTTGATTGCACTTGCAACCTTGCGATTGCCGTTAGTTATCTTCCTACTTCTTATCCCTGTATATTGATGTAACCACTACGCTGCATACAGACACTAAGACAAATTCCTCGTATGTAACTTGCATACTGTGGCAATAAAAGTGATTCAGATTCTGATTCTGTCTGGGTAGTGTAGCGGTAAAGTCCCTGTCTACCAATGCGAGGGGCACAGGTTCGCATCCTCGTGTTACCTCCGGCTTGGTCGGGCGTCCATACAGGCAAAATTGGCTCGTGTCTGCGGGAAGGAAGCCAGTTTGAGGGTATTTGTCCTGGTCACTGGCGCTGCACTAGCGCCTCCCCTGGTCGGTCGGGGTGCCTGTTCAGAGGGAAGGGAACTGGTTGGAATAGCGTGATCCTCCCACGTGCTATGTCCTACCGGTGAGGCTCCTGCTACTGCTCATGTCTCGGAGGAAGCATGGTGCTAGTTTCGGCTCTCCCCCAGATCGGCAGAGGGTCGAGCAGCGACCGGAGCAGCAGGGGGAATAATTGGCGAAGCACAATTGGGGAGAAAATGGGATAAAAAAAAAGTATCATTGCTGAAAGGGTTAACCACACATCAGGTCTTAAATCGAGAACAACACAAATGCATTAGGTCTTAATGGGTTATTAAGAATGCTGAAAATCTTAGTAGTAAATAGCAATGTGTGTGTGTGTGTGTGTGTGTGTACTGTGTACCATGTACTGTATGTGTGTGTACTGTAGGCAGTGGTGCAGCTGGTGCAGGGTCTCCATGCCAGGAGGCAGATGTCACGCTGAGTCTGAGTGACAGCGACCTGATGGCCATGTTCGAAGGCAGACTACAACCATTCGCTGCTTACACCAGCGGCAAACTGGTAGTCCAAGGAGACCTGCAGACTGCCATGAGGCTGGAGGAACTCATAAAGTTAACTAGGAAATAGCAGTTTGTAGCAACCTTTGTAACTTAATATTAATTTATATAAATTTTTTTAAATGGTAAATGGCCTGCATTTATATAGTGCTTTTATCCAAAGTGCTTTACAATGAGTACCGTAGGTACATTCACACAGACTTTTGTACACCGATGGCGGCAAGCTACCACGCAGGGTGCTGGCACAGCCATCAGGAGCAATTTGGGGTTCAGTATCTTGCTCAAGGACACTTCAACATGCAGACTGGAGGAGCTGGGGATCGAACTGCCAACTTATTTGATCCAAAGCGATTAATTAACTAGCTTGTAAAATGTTTTGTTATAAACAAATGGAAATAATACAAATCTAGTTTGTTTTGTGTGTATTTATTTGATTGTAAACAAGAAGTGGTCCCAACTTTAAAAATAAAATTAATGTATAATTAATTAAAAATGTATTGAATGATATATTGAATTTTAACTGTAAAGTACATGCTCAGAGCATTCTTTTTCTTGTATGTATGCACTGATTATATACTGATTTTCTGTTATGGCCTTGTCTTCCTTAACTGCTTGTTTACAAAGACAAAGTTTCTCAAGGTCTTACACTTTTTCCTGAGAGATGAATGTAATATATCATGGTATATTGAATAAAATACTCAACTGAAATGGTTACACAGATACACTGTGGGCTTATTCTATTTATATTTGAACTGAAGAGCCTTGATTAGGGCAGTGGTTCTCAACCTTTTTGAGCCACGACCCCCAAAAAACTTTAGGCTGGGGGTCGCGACCCCCCCTCCCTAATTTCACCTCACTCAAATCGTTTCAATAGTTTAGATACAGTAGCTTTAGAATAGATTAATCCTTTGGTATGGGAGATTTAATCATGGGAGAAAAAATATTTTGGACAATTATCCTGCGACCCCTCAAAATAATCTCACGACCCCCAGGTTGAGAACCACTGGATTAGGGCAGCGAGGAGGGTGACTATTTAGACCAGCCTCCCTCCCTCTATCCCTCTAGTCTATCAGGAAGTGGAGAGTGGAACCTATCAGCCCAGGCAGTGTCTCATCGGTTTTGTGAGGTGTGGCTTTCCACCCCAACCTCACATGTAAATTGGGAAGAAAAGCTGATGACTGAATGTATTGAAGAATGTATTTAATTTGAACTGTAAAGTACATGCTCAGAGCATTCCTTTTCTTGTATGTATGCACTGATTATACACTGATTTTCTGTTATGGCCTTGTCTTCCCAAATGCTTGTTTACAAAGACAAACATTTCTCAAGGTCTTAGAACCACGACCTAGTTTTAGAGAAATGTTCAGAGAACTACTCAGACAGCACAAAGTCAAACTATCTGACCACACTTTTTTCCTGAGAGATTAATGTAATATATCATAGTATATTGAATAAATGGTTACACAGATGTGGGCCTATTCTTTTATTTGAACTGAACAGCCTTGATTAGGGCAGCGAGGGGGGTGACTATTTAGACCAGCCTCCCTCTATTGCACCAGATGTCCCTGGGAGAGACAGACTGCCATGCAGAGCAGGGGGAGCATTTTTGTGGCTGGGATGGCCAGGTGTGGAGTGTTGTGCAGGGCTATGACAGTGCCCCGGCTGAGAGCATCTGGTATGCGCTCCAGCAGCGGCATGTCAGTGGTCAGACAGGTGTACCCAGAGAACAGCAGCACTGTGAGGCCTTTCAATGAGATTCCTGGGCTGTGGAAAAATGGGGTGGCCAACTTGTACAATTTCTGGAAACTGGACGGCTTCAGGAATCTTCACCGCATCATGGCGCACAACTTCAACACTTTTGGACCCATCTACAGGTACTGTATGGAAAGGGAGTGTTTGCATAAGGCTTAAAGATGACAATACATGTAGCTGTATTTGCGACTAAAGTTAATGGCCTACTGCTTACTGCTTATGTTAAGTGATTAAAATAATTTAAGGGTGTATTCACACCTCTAGGTCGTTTGCTTTGTTCCGATTCAGGCGCTTAATTGATACAATTGTTGCATTTGTGCCTTGGTTCGTTTGTGTTCACACAGCCACAGTCCAAATAGTATTGCCAAGCCTCCTGAATTGGTCAGGAGACATTTTCCTATATGATTATAAGAATGCGTTTTGTTAGACCTACATTGTAGGCTATGTCGGGTGTGCACCGTGTGAGGAGAGAGTGAGAGAAAGAAAGGGAGGGATCGGGAGAGAGACAGAGGGAGAAAGTAATGTATTTATTTATCTACCGTAATTTCCGCACTATAAGCCGCACCGGAGTATAAGCCGCAGCAGCAAAATTGCCTGTTTGTTACATATATAAGCCGCACCGGACTATAAGCCGCAGGTGTTTTAATGTTTTTTTTTAATTGTGTTTTAATGTTTAATTACCATATGTAAGGGTTCATGCACAGAGAGGATTGTCGGGAAAGAGATGGCTGTTTGAGGAAGCTCCCATTTATTAACATTTCAACAAAACAACATAACACAACACCACCTGTGTTTTTTTTTACAGTGCACACAGTGTCCGCGGTGTGGTGAAAAGAGGGCAAGAGAGGAAATTAAAACAGAAGTGGATTTATAGTTAGAAAGAGTGCTAAAGAAGAGAGAATTCCGTTTTTTTTTCTTTTATTTTTTTTCTTTTTCGAAAAAATCCATAGATAAGCCGCACCGTTATATAAGCCGCAGGGCCAAAAAACGGGGAAAAAGCCGCGGCTTATAGTCCGAAATTTACGGTATGTATGTATACAGTATGTATGTAGCCTATGTATGTATTTATTTATTTATTTAGGCTATCTCTCTGGAATTTGGAGATAGAAGATCAAAGACCCTTGCAACTTCTGCTATTACTATCACGGAGACTTCAGAGGATTACACATATGAACACCTGTCCTGTCAACAAGGAACAAGGAACAAGCAATCTGGGAACCCAGCCTATTTTTATTTGAAAAATAGACTCTGGGTTCCCAGATTGAGGAACAAGGAACAAGGGTGTGAATAGACCAGGGATACTCAACTTGCTTTGCCACTTTCCTGAAATGATAGAAGGCCAGGGGCCAGTCAATAAACAATCAATATACATTACATATTATACATGTTGTGCACACCGGATAGTTACTTAGGTTAAGTACATACATAAGTGCCTGGGTAGCGAGCAGACGGCGGTATTTGACAATTTAGCAGCTAAATCATAGATTATTGAAAGATATTCCATATTCCAGACTGAAATGCTATAACAGAAGTGTGAGTATTGGCCAGAATTACATGAATATTTGGACACTTATTCAGCGGGTATCTTGCATGTTGCGTTCAGGTGCACTGTAAAAAAAAAAAAAAAAAAAAAATGCAATTCCATCGCGGGCCACACAGCCCGCAGCCCGCCAGTTGAGTATCACTGGAATAGACCCTAAGTGAATAATTAAATATGCCTGCAGTAGACAAACTGACATTCTGTTATGTAACTTGTTTTGATTTTGACAGAGGTAAATAATGATCTTCTCTAGTCAAATTTTTCTAAATACAAATAGCTGATGAAACAGCACTTATAAGATATAATAAACTTTCACTTCCTCTCCGTCTCTGTACAACAGAGAGAAAATAGGTTATTATGAAAGTGTGAATATCATCAATCCCAAGGATGCAGCTATCCTGTTCAAAGCAGAGGGCTATTACCCTAAGAGGCTGAACGTTGAACCATGGACTTCATACAGGGACTACAGGAATCGCAAATATGGAGTTTTACTCAAGTATGTGCCCTTGATTACCCTATTCTACCTGTAAATGTTGCATCATCACTCATTGTTTTGAGATGCTTTGTTGTAACCTGGTAGTTGCAGCCTGCCTAGTTTACAAAGTCAACATCCCATCTTCTAACAGGGATGGAGAAGACTGGAGGTCAAACAGGGTGGTTCTCAACAAGGAGGTGATCGCCCCAAAGGTGCAGGGGAACTTTGTGCCGCTGCTGGATGAAGTGGGGCAAGATTTTGTAGCCAGAGTTCATAGAAAGATAGAGCGAAGTGGCCAGAACAAATGGACCACTGACCTCTCCCACGAACTCTTTAATTATGCACTGGAATGTAAGATTGGCCTTCACCACGCCTGGATTTTAGACTATAATATATTTGATCTATTCTCACTGTATAGGCAGATGTGTTTTGTTACCGATTTGTCTTTGGTGTGTCCTACCCAGCGGTTAGCTCAGTGCTGTACGGTGAGCGTCTGGGATTGATGCAGGACTACGTTGACCCCGAGATTCAACATTTCATTGATTGCATCACCGTCATGTTCAAGACTACCTCCCCCATGCTGTACATCCCCCCACGCCTGCTGAGGTTGGTCGGGGCTAAGGTGTGGCGGGACCATGTGGCCGCTTGGGATGGCATCTTCAGCCAAGGTGGGACTGCACGAGTCAGAGAATAATTAAGATTCATATTTGATAACAATTAGCTTTCAAACCATCAAGTCGTGTTTTCAAGATGCATCAGAAAAACACTCCAAAGATTTCATGTAAGACATTTGAATATCACATTTTCCGTTATTATGGTGCAATTTCTTGTTTCTTTTATGGTCCTGTGGCTCACCAGCGGACCGCTGCATCCAGAGAATTTACAGCCGGTTGCATCAGGAGACAGGCACTTCCACTAAATACCCAGGAGTCCTGGCTAGCCTGCTCATGCTGGACAAGCTGTCCCTTGAAGACATCAAGGCCAGCATCACTGAGCTGATGGCTGGAGGAGTAGACACAGTATGAAACACATGAAAAAGTCTGAGTACATGTAATGCACAGAATAATTATTTCCCGCTTGTAAGCCATTTGAAAATAACTGTGACTAAGGTTTAATATATATATAATATAGATTTTAATATAGGTTCGGATGTGATTGTTTCTCACATTGTGTATTTCAGACCTCTATAACTCTGCTGTGGACGTTGTATGAACTGGCCAGACACCCCAACCTCCAGGAGGAGCTGAGGGCCGAGGTGGCTGCAGCCCGGGCCGAAACACAGGGGGACATACAGGAGATGCTACGGCGGGTCCCTTTGGTCAAAGGAGCTCTGAAGGAAACACTACGGTGAGAGAACTGCAGCACAGGAGATATGATGCTCATAATACAGGAGATATGATGGCAGGCAATGGATTAAGGTACATTAAAGGAACACTCCGCCAATTTTCAACCAGCTTTATATCATTACAATATCAGTTGTACTGTATATTCAAAAACTGGAAACCGTTTTGCAGACATTCATTTAGTTTGACAGTTATTGAGAGTTGATTTGAGTTAGGTTGTGGACCAGTGATGTCATTCATGCACAAATGACATCACTGGTCCACAACTTAACTCAAATCAACTCTCAGTAGGCTAACTGTCAAACTAAATGAATGCTTGCAAAACCTACTTTTCAGATATACTACTGATTTTGTAATTATACAAAGCTGGTTGAAAATCGGCAGTGTTCCTTTAGAGCAGGGGTGTCCAAACTTTTTTGAATGGGGGCCAGATTAGATAATGTGAAAAATACCGGGGGGCCAGCTGCTTCTCACATCATATGGGCTATTTAAAAAAATGAAATACAATATGTACTCCAAGGATTTTGTTCACCATCTGAAAACATTAGTTTGGCCTGCATAGTTCATACTTGGTGCTTGTCTACAAACTGTGTGATTGTGATGTCATCGTTAGGTGACCGGGAAAAAATGCAAAGTGAACTTGCTTGATTAACCAATACTGTGTCGAGGGCCACATATAGTATATTTTAAGAGACAAGATAAGAGCTGCAGGGCCAGCTCGGTGAGCTGCAGGACGGGCGAGGGCGCGCAGCGGGCGAGCCTAGGAATCGAGCGCACGTAGCGCGCGAGATCCCTAGTATATCCTGTATATATTACTTCCATCCCTCAGGTTACATCCGGTTGCAGTGAGCTTGCAAAGATACATAACAGAAGACATCATTATTCAAAACTACCACATACCATCTGGGGTAAGAGGCATATACTTGAGCAAATCATGTTTTTAGCATTGTTATAGAATGTATCTGGCATAAATAGAGCTGTTCATTTAGCAGTGGTGCGATTCTGCTCACCTTGTTTCTGTGTGCGTTTGTGCGGGCAGACTCTGGTCCAATTAGGGCTGTATGCAATGGGCAGAGACCCCAAGGTGTTCCATCGTCCACAGCAGTATCAGCCGTCCCGCTGGCTGAGGACAGAGAGCCAATACTTCAGGAACCTGGGCTTTGGCTTTGGCCCGCGCCAGTGTCTAGGACGCAGAATAGCTGAGACAGAGATGCAACTCTTCCTTATCCATGTGAGATATACAGAGAAGAAAAAGCCGTTCCAATATATTTTTGTGGCACATTTACACAGAATCCTAACTATGTTTGTACACTGTCTTACCATTGCAGATGCTAGAGAACTTCAGAGTGGAGAAACACCAGCAGATGGAAGTGCAGAGCACCTTTGAGCTCATTCTGTTACCGGAGAAGCCTATTGTACTGACTGTGAAGCCTCTGCACAGCAGTCGGTGACGGAACGTTTCAGAGAAAATTGTGGTACAATACAAAAGTATTGTCCTTAATCACAGTTACAGTCAGAAAGGGCATCTTGATGTCCGCACTATAAAAACAGCAAATGAAAATGACTCCCTCCACCAACCTTAGATCCTCACTGAGGACAAGGGAAAAACTCTCACGTAAACTTCATCAGGAAGGGGGGGGGTTTAAGTGCATGTACAAATTACCTCAGTAAATGCATGGAACTGTCTAGTCAACGGGCATACTGTTTATTGGAAAGCACTGTATCCATATAAACAATGAATAAATGATTGAACAAATTGCATCTTTTTATGAAAAAAATATATTCGGAAAAAGAAATGCTTGTGTGTGCCATTTAATTTGGATCATCAGGTCTGCAGGTCATTGGACAGGCTTCTGCTTCCAGCTTTGCTCCTACAGTGAATCAGAAGCAACCTGTAAGAGGCAGAAAGCACCAAACACTCCATGTCAAATAGTTGACTAACTTTACTATTACATGCAGCACAGGTTTGAACATTAGCAAGCCGCACCCTACTGACCAGAGGAACATTATGAAGGATTGTGGGGGATGTTCGAGCAAAGCCATGCCTGTGCTCACTTAGTTTAGTCAACATTTCCTGCTTCTGCCTCCCCCATATTTTAGAGTTCTCCTCCAGCTGTAGTGCATGACAAACAAAAAAACACAAAGCACACACACACACACACACACACACACACACACACACACACACACACACACACACACACACACACACACACACACACACACACAAGCATGATTGATCAGTGACTTTATATTTGTCCCTGAAAGGTACATGCGTATCATAAGAGTACAAGAGTATCCAGTTTCTTTGCATTTCTACCTGAGTCTCCAGTGTTTCGATTCTTGCCTCAGCTTTCTCCAGTTTACTCAGCAAACTCAGTCTCTCCTTGTCTGGTATTTTCTCTTGCGTCTGTGAGAGAAACCACATAGACCAATTTCAGACCACCAATCAGGATGTCTGTGTCAAAAATGGACTTGGGTAGTATAATAAATTATAAATTGACAATTATATCTCTCAACCAACTCAAATTTGAACTCTAGCCCTATGAAGCATCCTCAGCCTTTGAATCTGACGGCATTTTTACACCATATCCACATCATACTGGCTGAGAAATGACTTGGTAATGTCTCTGTTGTTGTCAATTTATTGTTTGAAGAGTAACAATAATATAATAATGGCTTTAATTTATATAGAGTATATAAGTTTTGTCCTGCACTATGTAAAATAAAGTAAGTCTTTTTTGCTTGATCTCAGCCTCTGGACCTCCTCTGTGGCTTTTTTAGCCCTGTTACATCTGGTGTGCGGGTATTCTCTTTGACCACTTTAATTTATATAGCACACTTTAAAATGTAAAACAAATCTCAAGGTGCTCTGGATAATGAGCTCTGGATAATGCACTTTATTTATATAGCACCTTTCGAAACACAGTTGCAAAGCTTTATAGTTAAAATAAAAGGTCCAAAGAGAGAAAAACAAAAACAGTAATAAAAAGGTGGAACAATTAAAGGCTAAGCATAAAAAACTTAAGACAAAACGGTATCCTAAACCAACAAAAGAAAATGCGAATAAACTGGTGACATAAAAGCAGAATAGACTATAAAAAGGCATTCTTAAACAAGTGGGTTATGAGGAGGGATTTGGATCAGATTTTCATTTGTCTGAGTACCTGTGCTAACTGCTGTATGACGATGGGCACAGGCTGCTGGCGAGTCTTCTCCAGCTCTCCTCGGAGTCGAGCGTTCTCCGCTGCCAGGGCCGACTCCATCTCTTCCCTTCTGCCGTCAGTCTCACCTGCACACAGCATGAAGAGAGCACTGATGTCCCGGCTGCTGTCAGTGTTTGTGAATACAATGTTATGATGTCATACTCTGACCTCACTAAGTCCTCTCTCACCTCGCTGCTTTTTCACCACCAGCTTTTTCTCACCATTCGGTTTATTCCTCTCTTTCAGTTTGTTATCTAGAGCTTTCTCCATCTTCTCAATGACCTGACAAATGGGATAGCACAAGTGTATATTATTAACATATACTATTTCTAGCCGTGAAATCAGACAGGCACAGTGATAACAGCACGGCGGAGAGTGCTGCTGATCGTTCACCTTCTCCTGCTGCATCACTGTGGCCTCCAGAGCGGCCATCTTTTCAACATGACTTTGTTGGTGCTGCAGATCCTCCTGCTGCTGCTGGGCACTCTGAAGCTTCAGAAGCTTCTTCTCACTGTCGTTCTTCTGCACGACACACATGAACAGAAGACAGCATGGAAATAGCTTCAGTATATTATATCAGAGTATAAATAGTACATGCATTGACACAAATTGTGTAAATTGCTTATGTGCAGTGGTGGAAAAAGTGCTCAATCCTAAAAGTAACATTAGCAAATACCATAGTAATATTGGTAATAATAATAATACTTCATTAAAAGTAAAAGTTATACATTCAAAAGTTCACTTAAGTAACAGAACATTATTAGGGTATTAGCAGTAAGATCTAGTATCAAAAGTAAAACAAATCAATCATTCCCTTTCAGACCGTTAAATTACTGATGCATTAAAGGAAACGGGGAAATTGTGAGGTTTTGTCATTTATAGGTTATTATTGATGATTGATTTTCATTGTCTGGTCGCATGTGGCCCGTGGACTCAAATTAGTCTGACACCCCTGCAGTAGGGCATCCTTGAGTAAATGTAGTGCGTTACTTTCCACCTCTGCATACAGTATGTGTAGTGTGTGTTGACTGGTTTCTGACCCTGATCAGCTCATTCTGTAGCTGCTGGATACGGTCCCTTTGTGAAGCAGCCTTAGTGGTCTCACTGGCCAGCTTGTGTTTCAGATGGGCTTCAACAGAGCAAGAGGACAAAAACTTGAATGTCTAATGATACGCTTGTGTCTGTTATATAAATACAGACTCATTTGTAGGGATATTAGGAATGTCTTTTCTTTGGTAACATTCAAAATATGATTTAGTTGTATTAACTTTGGAAAGAAGTCTAGAGTCACATGCATCTTAGCTGAAAGTCAGGGTTTGTTAGATCTACGAAGTATGACGCTCTATGAATATTTTCAATGACTTCATACATTTAAAATAACTAACTTCGTCTGAGTCTTGCACATCTGAACAACGAAGCTCATGAAACAGAATGGATTTCCCATTAGGAGTGAATTAAATCTGTTTCATCAGCTTTGATGCCAACAGAAAGGCTTTTTGGAACATCCTTCGACTGAGGGTCACCAACTGTCCTTCAGGAGATAAGTGATGCACTACCCACGTAGCTTATCAAGGTCCATGGCCTAAATGAGCTGCCTTATCGCAGTATGGCAGTCTGCCACAAGGATTAGCTTGAGCACACGTTGAACCATTACACTTCACTGCTTACTCTGACAATGAAATACGCTTACAGTATACATCCACACCAAAACATGGACTGAGGGTTCAACAACTGCTGAATGGATAGCGAACTCTGTTACATTAATCAGTAACTGAATTAGCACATTGCTCCACATTTAGGATTGAAGATGTTTTTTTTTTTATTAATCTAACCATATCTGATACATCTGAGCAGAAAGAATGTAAATTATTGCTATTTTTGGAATAAGTGAATTTGATTTAGGCTCATTCTAAGAGAGGGTTGTTAATGACTGGTTCATATCTGGTGAGGTACCCATGGATTAGGAGAGGCAGTAATCTGCTGTAGGATCAAGCTGTACCTATCCGGTCAGCAATCTCAGCCTTGGTCATGACGTCGATGTCGGTGTCATCCAGCAGATCTCGGCCAAGGTCCTGGTGCAGCGACAGATCACTGCGGAGCTGGCTGTTTTCTGCCTCCAGAGTCACCACCCGTGTCCTCAGGCCAATGATGTCCTCTGCCATCTTGTGCATGGCTGAACGGTAGTTCTCCACCTCCTGACGGTGCAGATAGACCAGTTTCACATTGGTTGCATATAGTGCTGATCAGTGGGAGATTTGTTCAAGTTAATGAGTTATTGTTGCCCCTGGAGTGACAACTTCACAGAATACTTGACCCTATCTTACTAATATAATTGGGTGGCCAGTGTTGTAACAAAAAGTGATTAGCTGCCAAAAAGTGATTGTCTGGCAAAAACTGATTGCCAAAAAGTGATTAGTGTCCACAGTGCAGGCTGTTAAAGCTGTATTGCCAAGTTTATATACGTCTTGTATAATATATGTATAAGAATACTATAGTATGGTTTATATGTGTTTAGTATGTCTAACATCCTTGTTTAAACTTTACATAATTTATGGATGGGTTATGTATTATGTAAAATAAAGAAATGATCTTTTTTGCAATTATCCTTATGACTGCATTATTTGACATGCTCTCGGCGCTAGCTCCTAACCAATCCAGTCCTTTTTACCAGTTTAAATATCTTCAATCTGACAGCAATCACTTTTGGCAGCTAATCACTTTTACTTCACATATTTTTCAATCAAAAATATGAATTTCAATGTTCATAGTATTGAGTTACATCAGCACACAGCCATCTTGGTAGGCAACTAACAGGTGATTATAATAAATTAGCAGGTGATTATAATCAATTGCCAGCCACAGCCAATGAGCTGTGTAAATGGTAAAGCACCATATTGGTAGGAAATGCATGTGACATAATGGTAATACTATGGATAGGACCAATCTCACACAGGTGTCACAAAATGTTCCCTAGTGTCGACTGGCAGGACAGACTTGATGCGTGATCGCCACCACTAGATGTCTCCCAACCCCATCTCTTAACAGAGCTTTACAGGATATACTCAACAGGATCACTCAGGAATACTGTCTGCACCAAACAGGATTAAAAAAAACAGCAGCAATATATCAGTGTGTCATGATGAGACTAAATGTGTTCGATGAATAACCAACACCGGTTTCTTTTGTTTTCCCCTGAGCACATGACATGAAGGACGGCTATTGGGAAGTCACAGAAACCCTAAACAGTCAAGACTTTTATGGCATGGTGCTTGATGTTCCTATAATCGATTATCTAAGGTTGTTGGGGTACAATGTAATCATGACTCCAGCGCCTCAGATCCAAAGGGACAATAACACCCCATCCTGCCAAGGTCTTTTGTCACAGGAGCTTTATCCAGGGATTTGGGATAAACCCTAACGGTGCATGCATGGAGCGTCCTCCTGAGAAAGGCTCTGTACAGAACTGTGCAGCAAAAACTCTCATGGCATTTACCTTCTGAGGAGCACAAACAACAACCTTGAGCTTTTCTAAAATCAGAAACAAAACAATATTTCTTGTGCACTTGTACACCATACAGTATATTATTATTAGTAGTAGTAGTAATAGCAATAGTAATAGTAGTAGGAGTATTATTTTATTTATTTAATTTTTTGCCCTTTTACTCCCTTAGTAAATACAATTAATTCTTAAGAATAAGCAATATCACATTGGCTTTAGCGGCTTCTGCTGGAAAGCAATTACAGCTGGGTCCATTGTTGTAGAGGTCTGCTATTATGGCATTTCTCTGTTCAAGGTATGTGCGTGTTGTCTAGCAGCATGCAGGTGCATTGGTCTCTGCTCTGTCACATGCTCATCTCTATCAGCGGGGTCAGAGCATGTAGAAAGAACTGAATGGAGACCGAAAGAGGGGTCCGGCTGCATGTCGGATGGGTGGGGGGGGCGTTGACGATTAGGAGATTCCAATCTAGGATGGTGTGTGGTTGTGGCTCCCGTGGGACACCGGGGGTGAAATTGAGCATCTAATTGAAAGGGCAGGGACAAGGTGACAATCATGACTGTAGATGAGAATGGAGATGGTGTGTCTCTGCTGGGGGGCCCCACAGGCATGATGAGTCTGGAAAGCAGCAGCCTCTGCCTCAAATAAAAGGAGTCCCTGTCTCCGCCTAGGAATAC
Organism: Poromitra crassiceps; assembly: GCF_964638095.1. Lineage (NCBI taxonomy): Eukaryota > Metazoa > Chordata > Actinopteri > Beryciformes > Melamphaidae > Poromitra > Poromitra crassiceps. Next base: position 24,827,697 of record NC_139636.1, read on the forward strand.
TGGGGGTGGCCCTCCCCTCTCCACGCTTTGAAGACATTGAAGTGGCCTTGCTGTCATACTCATTGTCGCTCTAGGACAACCGCATCACGAGCAGATGGCAGCCAACACGCACAGGAAGGCAGCTGAATTGAAGTGTGCACGTGTGAGTGCATGCAGAGGCACTTTGTGCGACATTTATTTTTAAGGCGTTATCATACAGATTGCTGTAGTATCAACGTGTGCAGTGTCACTAAAAAAATTGTCCACTAAGGACTCAGATCTCTGCCTTTCTACCAAATGTTTTATCATACACATCGAGGAATCTATATGAAATAAGACATTGTGTTATCTCCGTGGATAAACATAATGTTTCACCTCTGGATGTCAGGTCAATCCCAGAACTAAACCATCAATTCGGATTCGTAGTAAAGGGAATTATGCAGAAAAGCTCAAACACAAAACAAGAGAAAATGTCAAGGTATGCATAAATAATACCGTCTGGACCTTTCCCAACAACAACACAAGTATCAACCTCATCAACACATCGCTCCTTGAGTGCAATCGGTCTGAGAGAAATATTGTTCTACTAGCCGCCATTTTCTCTCCCAGGTGTCACAGTGGTGGAGCTGAGGAGCCGTCAGCTGTCTGTTTTGTGAAGATCAGACCATCTTAGACACAATGATGTGTTTCATACTGGGCATTATACTAACACAAGCATCTGCACAATGTCCCATCGCACTCGCCTTTCCATAGGACTATACCTGCATAATTGCCCAGCACAGAAGTTTGCAAAATCTCTAGATTTGATTAGTTGAAAACCTCATTATTTAATCAATTAATCATTCTATATATGAATCTACCAGTTTGCTATGTAATGGCACAGGGAAAACAATCTATTTTCTGAAAATAAATAAAAGAAAACAGTCAAATCTATGCTATGCTGGGGCCTCGCACGAAGATAAATGCAATGAGAGTGAAGTGAGAAATTTAAGACAATAAAGGTGCATGTATATATAAAACTAATATAGTATTTTTCTGTTATGAACATAATATCGGAACTGTCATGATCCAGTTGATGCTAAGATAATAGATCATTATTTAAAAAACGATTTGACCCAGGGCAAATGTTGTATGTGTATCTACTGATGTAGTGAGTGATGTTAAATGATTGCTCAACTTAAAGTGGACTCTCTGCAGCCCTGTGGAAACCCGTTGGGACCCTTACTCCACTTTGAGAATTGTGGCCTAATGCATGTAACCGGTATTCTAAAGGTTTGTGGGTGTGGGGATGCAGGGATGATTGTACGGTATATTCTGTTTACCAGTGTTTTGTATCTCTTAACATGTAATTTCCTTATCTTCAACTTTTTTTTCCTACTATCTTTTAGATTCTATTTTTCCTACTGTTTTAAGCTTGTAGTATTTTACCTGCCCAGGGACTATGGGTGGAAAATAGCATTTCTGCTATAACCTGGTATGATGCATCTCTCCCTATTTTATAGGGTTAATGTTCTTGTACACTGTCCCTGTTTTAAAAATAAAGAAAAATTCAAAAAGAAATCAAGTAAACAAGACAGTAGCAATTAGGGATGAATTCACTTTGTTCATAAAGTTCACAATCACATAATGTCAATCATGTACACTCACCTTTGTTTGGAGGTCAGCGATCTTTGCCATGTGGGGATCATCGTCAAAGTCAGGGAGAGGGGCTCTGAAGCAGGAAAAACACATTTGACCATCATCAGCTTTTGAAAAAACAACAGAAAAACGATAAATTGTAAAAATCTTTGTTTAAATCTTGCTAAAATAATCCCAGAAATAGTTAATGAATGGTTGTCATACATAATAAATGTCACACATAATGTGGCCTTACCTTTTGTGTGGAGGGTGTACTTGATATGTTTGGCTTATGCGTTTGGTTTTGTTGCTCTGTGCAGTTAATGCTGTCTCGGCCAGTGCGTGCTGTTGCTGCTGGACCGTGCCGTGCAGCTCGGTCTCGGTCGTGGTGAAGAGGTTCTGGTAATCTGGTAGGATCTGAGCCACGGCATCATGGGATGGGAGGCTGTATCCGTCCTTCTGGAGCTGTTGAGGAAATGTTGTGCTCAGTTCAGAAATCCATGTCCAGTCCATACTGAGTCAGAAACCATCCCAGAAATAACAACACTCTGGAGTCGACACATTATCCAATAGTGGAAAAACCACATACTAGATCATTTACACACATCACTTCTAAAGACTCAAGAATTAAAACAGTCTAGGAATATTTACAAAGCATATGTTTGGCAGTTAACAATCTCCTGTCACAATTTGGTTGGACTAAATCACAACTGTAATATTCAAGCTGCCAGTCTGGAAAACAAAAGCTTTTTCAACAAGTGGAGTAGCTGAAAGTTCTGAAACCTCTCAAAACTCTTGCGTATGGCCTGTAAAGCCTCTTCATCTCAAGCGGCTGTTACATCACTATGCATAAAATAACTATGGGCTACAGCAGCCACTCTATAGACGGTTTTAACTTGACAACAAAAACATTCTAAATTGAACCCCCGCTCACTTCCTGTTGCAGTGTTTGCTATGGACATAAAAGAAAAAAAAACATTCAAGTGCAGGACTGACCATTCCGTGAAAACCGTCTATACAGCTGAGCAGCGAAAACAAAAGTAACGATGTCAAGTGAATATTTCTGCAGTTTGCCGAATGCTGAGAAAAAGGAAGTGCTGTGGGGTTGCGCTCTGGTGAAAACCGTCTATACAGCAGGACAGCTCTCTGTCAATAGTCGTAGAGTTCTGTGTGTACGAGCCTCGCATTCCCACTGCATGCACACCATGGATGATCAGGGTTGCCAGGTAGCCATCAAAGCTGCCCACTGCCTCTCCCTCCAACACACACGGCTCCTGTCTTTCCACACTGTCAGAGCCTAACCTACCTCAATAGTTGCAGGGCTGCACAGTGACTCTGTCTTTTTCGAGGCCTTCATCAAACAGAAGATCTCAAAGTCCTTATCAGAAGAATGAGCACATGACTGATTGTGGATGTGAAAGTTAGAGCTCCAGCATCAAATAGAACAATTATCTTGTAACCACAACACAAGCCCTATAGCAACTTGTCAGGCCAATGAGAAGTATTCATGTTACCGTATGTACAAGAACATGGTTTCATGTTTCACATGGCCTTTCAAATTCAACAGAAATGAAAGCAAAACAATAACACACAAACTATTTGAATCTGGCAGCTCTAAATCCCTCTTTTATGTTTTAGCATTATGAAAGCAACTAAATCAAACCTTATCTTTAAGTCTGGAAGCAGCATGTAAAAATCAATGGAATCAAAGGGAGGCCTGTGCTCAGTGAATAGCAGCCTGCAGAAGAATAGCCTACTGTCTTGGTTTGTCTTGGTCAGACTGATGGGGACTGAGTAATGACATGCTGTGCAGCACCTGTGGTTCCCACTGAGCCTTTATTGCCAGCTTCACTCAGCTCTGCGAGGGTCCGATGTCAAATCATTAATCACATCTACGAGAAATATTGCAATTCAGCAACAGTTGAGTTGAGTTGCAATGAAACATTTAAAAACACAAAATAGGGCTGACATTTCAGCTACAGAGTATATATACAGATACACAGAATAATCCATTAAAATGTAATCTATGTCAATCCTACAATAGCTATGGATCAATAACGACTGCTTGGCAATGGATCTGCCTAGCTCATTAGTGCACAAGACGCCAATCATTAATGGCACAGGACGTGATTGAGAAACTCAACTAATGATAGAATGATAGAAGTGGGGGCTGGAGAGAGAGAGAGTGAGACTAGACTCAGCAGCAATGATCTAAAGCTGTTCTTTGGTGACACCAGTCACAACAAAATTCTTCCTTTGCACTTGACCTTTGCAACAACTGTTTGAAAAAATGCTGTTCTGCCGAATAGACACAAAATGAGATGCAAATGATAAGGAAATGGCCGCATACCTGACAGTAATGCAGTGCATTAAGCAAATTGACCTTCTCTTTCTCAATGTTTTGTTGTTGGACAAAGATTGACTTGACAGGCAAACCACTAAATGAAACGTAAAACAAAAAAGCTACCCAACCAAATCATATTTTTATGAAGGTTTCTATTCAAGTATGGGCATCTTGAAAACTGGATAGTGCCAAATCAGCTACCTAATACACTAGTAATTAAAGATTCATAATATTCAAGGATAACATTCCTATCTTCTGCTAATACACATCCAAACCATGTGCATGGATAACTCTGCGGCTTTGCATAATATAGAAAACCTAGTCTGTTTGGTATTTTAGATAAATATTTTCATAACTGACTTTAATTCATGATAAATAATTCACTGGATCCTTGCAGCTATGTGCTCTGGTAGAAGGCATAATCTCCTCTATTCCGACAAGGGAAAACCTGTACAAGTGCAAACACATCCCACAGAGTCTAATATCGCATTATAATGTACGAGACTGACAAATTCACACAAACACCCATAACAAAATTAATCCCATGTTGCTGTTAGCAGGCACTGCTAGTGTTGATACATATAGGCATATAATATAGGGATGTATGATTTTGTTTATGAATGACTGGGGGGCTGGACTCGATAAGCCTAGGCTTCTTCCTGCCCCTTTTCAAACAGTTCACCTTTTTTATGTTTGCGTTTACGTATTTTCCTTTTGATGAAGTCTATTAGACTGTTATGTTTACTGTTTTTTCACTTTATGTATTGTTTTAACTGTTTGAAATAAATCGTTTCAATCAATCAATCAATCAATATGATCTGTGAGGAGTTGGCGAGGAGAAATGCGAGGAGGAGGAGAGCGGGTGACTGTGACACAGCAAAATGGACTGTTTGTGATGTACTTTGAAAGGGTCAGACGTTGAAAGAATCAAATTGTATATTATCAGCTTTATTTTAGCATTCAAACTTAGCGCGAGCCCCCTTCCTGGCTATTCATTGGCTACTGAGTCACGCATTTTGGACCTCCGCTGGCGCCACTCTCTCACTAGATTGCTCTGAGCTGGTGGTATGAGAGGAGGAGGAGGAGAGCAGGGTGACAGAGTGACACCACACCGTGTTAGCCGGTTGGCTGGTCGATCTCTGTAAAGCGACCATCTGAATTCTGCACACAGCTCTGCAAAATGCAGCAAATGGACTCTTCAGTGGAGTGACAGCTCTGAGTCCTCTGCCGCACAGAGCTTCAATTAGCCTGCCAGAACAAGGCAGCTCCCAGGGGCTTTCTCTACCTCCGCTCCCTCCACACATTCTACCTTTCCCTCTACCTTTTCTATCCCTTTGTGTCTCCTCCATCCCTCCATCTGAGCAAACCATTCACTCTTTCTCACCCCCCCCCTCTCTCTCTCTCTCCCTGCATTTGACCTCTGTTTCCGTTCCCAGTTTCCTCCCCTGCTCCCATTTTCTTTAAAATCACCATCCTTCTCTTTCTTTGCCATTCTCTCTCTTTCACGTCATCCACCCACTTCAGACCAGGCAGAAATACTAGTGTGCTAATGGAGATGGAGGTAAAAGGGGTGGTGGTGGGGAGGGAGGGAACTGAAGACATTAGAAGCGGGGGGGGGGGGGGGGGGGGGTGACATGGTTTACTCAGCTGGTCTCTCGTTCACCGCTGGAATTCAGCACAGCAGTGCAGGCTGGTCCGTTCTTCTTTTATGTCTGTGCCGTCGCACTGATGAGTGTCTTCATGAACAAATAAAAACATGCTTCCAGGGATTACAAGAGAAAGGCAATACGTACATAGTTCTACTTTTCTGCAACAAGAACACTTTCGATTAGGGAACACATATTAGGTGTTTTCCCTCAATCATTTCATAATTTCTCTCAATATGTGATACTAGCACCTTATAACGTGGGTTCCCAAACTTTTTCACTTCAAGGACCCCTAAACTGACACAAATTAGACCATGGACCCCTTATTTGATAAGATTTTGCCCCTGGGTCCCCCAACTGATATGATTTTTGCGTTTAGATATTTTATTACAGAAAGGATAATGAAACCCATGACCAAAATAGTCATACATTCTGTCATTGTGTTACTTATGGATGGAATTATAGTGAACATAAATGATTCCCTTTTTGCTGCATGGGGACCCCCTGGAATCCCCTCAAGGACCCCACTTTGAGAAGCACTCCCCCTATAAGACCCATACTGAGCAAAGCATATTAAAAGCCCAATTCATGTGCAACAACTTCTTTACTGATGTAAGACTAATCTGGTAGCCCAGAGTCTATCAGTGTGACGAATAACAACACTCTGGGACAGGCGGTCGATATTTAGACTTCCGCTTTCGTCATTGTTTACAGTCCGACGATATCTCATATTCAGTTATCCGTTTTAGAGATTAGCCAAAAAGTAATCTGGACCTAAAGCACCTACAAAAGTATCGGTTGATCAACTCCAACTACATTCTCAAGTCAATCGGACTGGAAATGATGAGTGTGGTGCACGGAAGAGGAAGTCTTAGCGTGGACAGCCACTCTACACCGGGAACCCAGAAATATGAGCCGTCTGTCCCAGAGTCTTATTAGTCATCAGACTGATAGACTCTGGGTTCCCAGATTGCTGTAAGACTAATTAGGACACTGTGGGAAAACCCATAGTTAATGGGCTATATAATACAATAACTCAGAATAAGGTGCTAATACAGTACGTGGTTTGGAATGACTAATAATTAATGAATCAATACACTAATAATAATGCGTGTTATTTTAAGTTACTTAATAGTCAATATTCGCTCCCTAATCTAAAGTGTTACCCAGAATGCATTTCTCCCCTGTAGTATTGCAATTATTCTACAGTTGTGAACATCATATTGGATTGAAATGAGAATAGAGATGGAGATGGATGGTTACACCCACAGGAAACATTGCTGAGGGCTTGCTCATTAATATTTATGAACAATATAGGCACTGGAAATATTACACAACTGCAAGATATGGTAGGATGAAATTGGCATATATACAGTATATATATATTAGGGGTGTCACGATACACTCAGTTCACGATACGATACGATACACGATATTGGGTTCACGATAACGATACAATACGATATTTTAACAATATTTTTTTGCGATCGATTTGTAAGTTGAGGGGGCATCCTCCACGCAAATTTGAGTAATTTCACCATTTTCATCCTCCGTGTCTGTAACGTCCCTCGTCTGTTCAAACAAAGCAATGAAAAGGAGAGCGAGCATGCAATCAGATGCAGATCAGTGCCACCATGTTCAGCTTCTTTTTCTCACGATATGAGATTTCATCTCAACGATACATATTGTCACGTTTTGATATCGCGATATATTGTGGGACGATATATTGTGACATCCCTAATATATATATATATATATATATATATATATATATATATAATATTTAATATTCAGAACCATCAAATCTTTGCCTGAACGATATTCATATAAATGACAGCGGCTGCAAAATGTTTGTCATACTAACAGCTTGAAAACCAACTTGATCTGCGTAATGCTGTCACACAATTTACACACAAAAGGCGTTCATTTAATCTCGTATCAAATTACGACAGAGAAAAACTGCGTCAAATTGGTAATGATGATTGATCTGCATTTAGGTTACATCAAATCAACTGCAATAACGTCAAATTACACAAAATCGCATTTGAACCAATTGTCTGACTGAAATGTGTCGTGTGGCGCCTGAAAAATTTTTAATTACTGGACTCCCATGAGAAAAATGGCCTATTGGTCCGTACGTAATCATATCTGTGCCCTGTCAGCAAAAAATGTCAGCAGAAAAGGCATTTGCAGTGAGCTGTTATAAGACTGTGGGTATCTTTTTTTTTTATAATAATATGGCATTAGGAGAGAGAGAGAGAGAGAGAGAGAGAGAGAGAGAGAGAGAGAGAGAGAGAGAGAAAGAGAGAGAGTCAAGGGCAACATGGAGCCTTGACTCAAGGACGTGTGAGGCTGACAGCCAATGCCACTCCCTATGAGGCACACAGTAAGAGCAGAGCCAAGGATTATCAGTAAATCAACTTCTCTCAATTACTGGTATGCTGCAGTGAGACCATCGGCCCATATAAACAAACAGGCCATGCACATAAAAACAGGGTCGGTCTGAAGCATCATAAAACTGTGTAGGTGAGTGCCAAGAGCACCATCCATTCTCAGGGCGGAAAAACAACGATGTGGTGGTGAAATAAAAAGCTCCCTAAATTATGGCCTCCACATTAAAAAACACCTACATAAGCAAAGCAATAATGGTAGAGTAGTATTGATTTGTTTTTGTTTTTTTGAATATTTTCACGACACTTACTGATATTATTTACAATAATACCTCTGAATGTATAGGATAAAAGGTTTACATTCATTTTAATGATGTGGCAGTACCGGTGTCTGCCTGGGCTCCATCACCCAAGTCAGTCAAAACTGATCAATCTCAAAGTATTAAATGTGAAATAAAGTGCAGGGGCCCCTTACCTACAGTCTTCTAATGTAAAGCCTAACTGCTCCAGTTAGCGGCTCTGGGGGATATGATATAGAACATCCATATCATATCCTGATAAGAGATTTCCCCATGCATCTTTGAAAGGCGTGGCAGTCGAAGTGTGTCAATGCATTCCTTTAATGAAGGATCTTGGTATGATATTCCACATAGGCCTACTACTCAATAGCTTTTCAAATGTGTATCCTATATTATGGAGATCCTGATCCTGATCATGCAGTACTTAGTCCCCACAGCAGCACGAGTGAATAGGAAGTATGACTGGAACCCGTGGGACGGTGAAGTACCCGAGCCCCAAAGCCCAGCCCAGCAGGCTGGCACGCAGGCAGGCAGCAGTCAGCTACAGCACAGGCGTATCGGTGGCTGCCTTTCCCCCGCCGGCTTGACATGACCTTTCCAAAATGCTACGCAACTCAAGCTTAATGACAAACACACCAGTTGACATTTACAGAAGCCAGCTTGCTGTTGAATGGCTCAAAGAAACATGAAAACGCTAATGTTGCTCGGACCCAAAAGGGACCCCCAAGAGTGAAAGACGCAGAGATGTGAGTGAAACTCAAATAGTGTAACGTTAGCCGGAAACAAACAACAAAAACAAACTTTTCAATCGATTTTGCAAAAATCATTCAATAGCCAGTGCAACTTCTAGGTGAAAACCATGAGATGCAGCAATCATGAACCATGTTATGTATTCTGCAGATATGTAAAGTGACGATTGCCCACTGAATGTAAAGAAATCCAGATGAATCGAACGTGTGTGTGTGCAATTGAAGACACGTGACACACCGCGTCTGCAGCTCTGAAAAGGGCGTGAAGATTGATGAGCGGGTGGTAGGTGTGCCTACAGAGTAATACATCATTCCTATTTTGGCAGGACTGTCACCAGGATGGCATTTAAATCAGAGGGCAGACGGGGGGATGCAATGATGTCAACACCAGCCCACCCACCCCTTCCCCCAAAACACAGGTCTGAGGTCAGACTCTCAGCTGATGTGATTATACTGCTGCTCAGAGTGGGGCAGCATCTCCATACCCAATCCCTATCGTGGGATGGATGCCTCGACTATGAAGAGCACTTTGTCTCTGAAAGCCACTGACCTGCATCTGGATTCACTCTGGTTTGTAGGTAAGGCAGTGCGAGAGGAACAGGTCAATGGAGCAATTGCCATAAAAGACAGGGTCAATGGACCAAATGATGACCAGATAAATTGTTCCCATTCCAGTGTGTGTACGTTAGGACGGAGAAGAAGGCTATTTGGATTGCTGTTGCCTGTGCATTCATCTGTCATAGTTTCTCTATACAACCTTGGAAAAGACCGTTAATCATGTGAGAGAGTGGAATTAATGGCATTAGCCAGGGGTCCATTGGGGGGTTAAAGACTTACATTAGCTTCATATCGACCAAGGGGGAGCAAAGGCGCAGGAGGCTGATGGGATACCATGCACTCTGGCTAGAACATTTACATTTCTCAAATCAGATACGAATGCGGAATAAAGTAGTTAACCCCCGTCAACCCTTCTTTATGTAGGACAATGCCTGGATGTTAAATGACCACGCGGGGCCGGGCTATTCACTGGGGCATCTTGATAGACAGTCCTGCATAGATGGATGAGGGGCCATTAGCCAGAGCCGAGCGGCTACAAGACAGCGAGACAATAGCCGGCACTGTTGGGATGGCTTCATTGTAATAGCAGCACATCTGCATTTCGGAGGGCGGCGCGGGGCGCTTACACATTCAGCTGAGTGCAGATACACAGGCACGGCCCTTCACACGGTGCGGCCCAGCCAAGCCTTGCACACCAGACAGAGGAGCCAAGGAGCTCCCTGACGTCCAACTCCGTCCTTATCGGAGAACCACAGGAGGACGAGGTCAACAAAACATTGGCAATAAATAAGGCAGATAAGAGCCGTCTGAATGAGTCCGCCGTCTTTTAAACGTAGAGTCACGGAGAGCTGTACACAGGGTTTTGTCGATGCCATTCCCTGTGGAGACTTTGAGGTAAGTCAAACGGGGAAATTCACAATTAACTATGTAAAAAGCTCTTTAGTTATGCATTAGTATCACTGATTAAAATGTTTTTTGGTGTGGCATTTTGTGTGTGTGTGTGTGGTTCAAACGAACCTCGACTTCAGTCAAAGTGGTAATAATAACAACAACACACGCCTGGGGGCCCTTCCACATAACAGCCCTCAGAGCCTTGTGCTCCTGATAACCCCCGAATGTCCAAGGTCTCTCAAGCTCTCAGCTCTTGTGTGTTTTAGAGTCAGACTGAACCGCCCACATTCATGATCCACCCACACACGCTCCACACACAGCCTGCCTGCCTTCCTGCCTTTGTCTCTCAAGGCCAGCTCAGCTCGCCTCACATTTTGCTTTGCCTCCAGCTGCCATTCAACACTTGTCCATACCGGTGCGCTCCAAGGCCTTTACATGCCTATTGGCCTTGTTGATTGCATTATCTGTCTTCGACTTCTGTAACAAATGAAATGACGAGGGGGAGAAAAAGGTCTGCATGCCAACAACACAGATACAAAGCAGAGATGCGAGATCACAACATGAGGAGAGACGAGCCAGACTGTCAAGGCTGGAGAGATTAGTCCTGAGAGAAGCATGTCTCATTGCACAAGAAGAGCTGTTCTGACATCAAGTAGTGGAAGATAACCAGCATCAAGCCAGAGCTTTGTAAACCAAAGTGTTCATTCTATCACTTCTTTGTTTCCTTACAATATTTGTGCACTTTGTGTATAAGCCACATCAATGAAAACCTTTTAAATTTTAAATTTTGTAAAATAATCTACCAGCTGAGGTATCTGTGAGCGGCAATGAAATCACTATATTAAAAAAAAAAATAGAAGAGTGGATCATATTCCATTCCACACCACACCCTCACACTGTCAATACCCCAACAATCACAGCCACTGGAGCCACTAGATGTCACTGTGGGCCCGTCGCTGCCCACGTCAGCCGAGTGACCGACACTAACCCCCTGTGTGCGAGAAGTGCTGAGAGACGGCTTCTGTAATGGGATGCTCCCGCTGCTGTGTCTAAACTGCACAGCTGCATTGCAATCTGTGGAAAGCGTCTGTAGAGCTATTACTATTCAGGACCTGTTTCTCTCTCTCCCTCCCTCTGTCTGCAATACTCTCAAAACACAACAGTGCCCGGCGGCAGAGGGCTCGGAAATTACTGTCCACTGCAGCTCTGCTGGAGTAGTTCTGCACACATTATGCTACATCTGAACCCTGGGTCCCACCTGCAGGGAGTACCGCAGCCTGCCAATAGGAAATACATAAAGGATTTCACACATACTTACCTTACCGTTAATATTTGAAATAATTGCACTGCTGATTATGCTTCGTGGAACTTGCACAGCTCAACATACTCAGTGGTTTTGGACAGGTTGGACAGTAGACACCAGTTTCACAATCTAGCTTTTATGACAAGTTCGATATTGAAATTGAATTCTGACTGATTATTGTGTGCAAGGTCAGCCAGAGTAAAGGTGAGCATCATTTAAGATAAGTACTGTACACGGTATTATCTTAAATGAAGTATGAGTAGAGTGTACAGTACACAGGGTTGATTAATCAGTTAGAGCACTGCTTCATGTCCTATTCCTCTCTTTTTCTCCACCCTTGGCATTTATCATTTGTTCGGTCATATTATACAAAAGGCGAAGTGGGAATAATAACGCACAGCAGACATATCTGACTGCGGCTGCCAGGCTTCTGTTTGTTCTGAGTGATGGGGAAAAAGTAATCAGATTCTTTTCAGGGCGGCCATTGCACAAAATCAATACTATATAAGGAGGCCTGATGAATTTGAAATTTGTACTCAGAGTAGATATTGATCCGTCTCAATCAAAATACTTTTCAAAGCCCATGTAGATTTACAATCAATGTGCCTTTAACTCTAACAGCAATAAAGCACTGTAAAACACGGGAGTGCATTCTCTTGCATTCTGGCGTTTTTGATAATGGGCATTATAATGCATTTATTTTACAATTACTTGTGTTATCTTTTAAGTGATGTAACAGAGCTGCTGTATCTTTCAATCCTTCATGTTCATCAGATGAAATGTACACAGCTTAAGAAAATGGATAGCATTAATAGTGTAGCAGTGGGACTCGCAGAGAGCAAGAGCGGGGCGTGGTGCTCTCGGCTGGGAGGGACCACTGAGATAAATAATCGATGGGAGGAACCGTGGACGTGAAGGATCCCTCCTCCTGGTCTGTCTGAAGGAGAGGTCGTTCGGCCATGGGGGTCCACTCGGTCCCCTCCAGGGGCTCTGGGTCCAGAGGCAGATTGTGGATGCTATAACGACACACAATGCATTACTACTGGCATTGATGCTATCAGTCATCGATAAAGATGCAACTGCTGGAGATCACACTACAGATATGAGTTTTAGCTTACAGCAAAGAGGAAAAGAGGCGGTCATGTCACCTGGCTAACCATGAAATGAAAGGCTCGTATCGTATCACTCTAGTTACCTTGAGTTCATGTATGCATTTGGCACGAGTTACAGTCTGGGAAGCAGAGCCTGCATCATCTGAGGTTAAAACCATCTCGGTGCACCCTTCCACATCAAAATGGGAGCTGTGCGCTGGAAGGCTTTCTCCAGACTCCTATCTAATATCATTAGGAGCGGATACACATCGCCTGGACTAATCCAGCTGTTCCCCACAATTACATTTGAGCCTCTTAGACATATCTGACCTCAGTTCATTGCAGCAGTGCTTTCCGGGCATGACTTAATGACTGAGTTACAAGTGGACCCAACTGCAATTTCACCCTGCCTGAAAAGGGGTGTAGTAAAAATCTCTAGTCTTATTAATATCCAGTTAAATTTTACAACATCGGTTTATATCATCATCATCATCAACATCACCATTAAAATTGTCTAAAGATGTTAGTCACAATTTTGCAGTTAGTCACGTTTTGTGTCACTTGTCGCAAATCGTGACGTTATTAGTGACATCATCAGTGATGTCATAAATCCAACAACATGTTGCGCCCTACACAGTGACATCATCAGGAGAGATTTGTGACGCAAACGTGACATCATCAGTGACATCAACAGTGATGTCATAAATCCCAGATGTTGCGCCCATGGCACATCGTCTCCAGTCTCCACCCTAGAAATCGAGTGCGCGTGGTACACAGTGACATCATCAGTGATTTGTGATGCAAATCACTGCAAATCATCAGTGATGCCATAAATCCCACATGTTGCGTTGCGCCCATGGTGCATCGTGCGTGCATTGATGTCTAAAATGAGAGAACCAGATCAAAGTTTAAGAGTTCAACTATAGAGCAGAAGAGACATGTTCACGTGAATAAACACACTACATGATGGTCAGAAAAATGAGCTCGCCAGGAGGACGAGGCTGTGTCTCAGAGACGGGCTGACTCCACTCTGCATCTTGTAATGTAATGTGGATGTTGGCTCACAGATGGATCCTTCATTAACCTGGCATCTGGAGGTAATCTAATGAGCAGAGTTTTCTACAGTGCAGATGTCTGTGATCTATTTCTCTGAAATAAGGGTTCTGGCCTGCCCTGAGCAGCGAGGACATGCTCTCTGTGTCTGGCCTGCCCTGAGCAGCGAGGACATGCTGTCTGTGTATGGCCTGCCCTGAGCAGCGAGGGCATGCTCTCTGTGTCTGGCCTGCCCTGAGCAGCGAGGACATGCTGTCTGTGTCTGGCCTGCCCTGAACAGCGAGGACATGCTCTCTGTGTCTGGCCTGCCCTGAACAGCGAGGACATGCTCTCTGTGTCTGGCCTGCCCTGAGCAGCGAGGACATGCTCTCTGTGTCTGCCCTGAGCAGCGAGGACATGCTCTCTGTGTCTGGCCTGCCCTGAGCGGCGAGGACATGCTCTCTGTGTCTGGCCTGCCCTGAGCAGTGAGGACATGCTCTCTGTGTCTGGCCTGCCCTGAGCAGCGAGGACATGCTCTCTGTGTCTGGCCGGGCTTGAGCAAGAAGAGAGACAGTCACCGACGTAATGAGACGGGCGGTATAGGAGGAGGCACTAAGCTATGCACGGTCACACAGTCCTGTCTTTGTCTTATTAGGATTTGTTTGTTCTGCTTGACTGGGCTACCTGCCCGCTGACACATAAACAATACTGCAGGGATGTTACTTTGTGTTCCATCAAGTACAGATGAAATGGATTATTGAACCTTTTGCTCTCTCACGTTGGGGCCGGCTCGTTATTTCCAAAGCAAAGACGAGCAATCTACGGTACATTGTTGCAGACAGAGTCTGAGAAAGCAGCCTACACCCTTAGCACAGGACTGTAGTGACAACAGCTGCAGAGATAGGGGCTTTCTCAGAGTGCTGCAGCGAGAGTGCGCCTCCATCCAACAGCAGGCAACTGGTTGCAGCTCAGCCCCGTGGCGCTGTCCGTGGTGCTGAGGAGAACAAAAGCATCAAAGCCCGAGCTCTCCTAGCGTCGCTCCTCTCGTACGGGGAGGGGCCAAGCTGTGAAGGGGGAGGCGCCATGTGTACTTGATTCAATTAGCCAGTCTGTGAGGCCTCCCATGGGAGTGAGGGGCTGCAGGCCTGTCTAACAAAGACACTGAACGCACTCTGTGCCCCCTACTGAATCCTCCTCGTTAGTCAGCCAAGCCAGTGCTCATCCCAAACACACCACTCTCTGAAGAGGAACAGTGCTTCTTCTGACTAACACATCACAGACTGAAGCTAGGCAACATATTAAAAAAATCACATTGTTTGGATTGTCATTGCTTTGGTAAGTATGTACAATGCAAGGACTTGCTGACTGTAGAGGACGAGACCCCTTATGTGCTTGTGCGTATTCTATTTGTATATGTATGTATATATGTTTAGTGGCTATAATTTTCTGTAAAACTGCACTATTCTTCTACACAAAGTATTTTTCGAGCTAGTGCAGTACAAGAGAATGTCTCTCTTGGCACAGGAATTCAGTCTGGTAAAAAAAAAAAAAACCAGTGTTAGTTCTCCTAGCCATGTCTGAGCATCAATATAAGCCCATATCTCTTGGCAAACATCTGTCATATCCACTATCTGACTCACACCACTGAAAAGGCCTGCATTTCTCAAAGTTCCCTCTGCATCACAGAGAATAAACAGACCATTTACTTCCCTTTAACGTCAGACACTTAAATATGCTCTGGCGACATTAGTATTCACGGCCCGCTCTTCAGTTCCTTTGAAACGCAGCAGATGTCTGTGTTTCTGCGTTTGTGACTTGTCAGAATTGCTTGGAAGCGATGGTGGAATTTTAAAACGGGTAAAAATGCAAACACCTGTTTTACACAGTTCCACGCCATATCTGTCAACATCGATCTGTCTGAAATATTACAAAGACCATTATGAGATATGAAACATGGCATTAATGAATAGCTGATCTAAATAGAATAGGGAAGGGGGGGGAGATGAATGAGCATCATCATGTAGGCTGCGTCTAATATCCGAGTTAGCGGTACTATCATAGCACTCTTCCAATGCTTTTATTGATGTAGTTAATGATGGCCAGATATGCGGCGGAACGGATTGGATGGGACTGAGGTGCGTGTTGTGATGTATTGTGTCTGGTCCCTTGGGAGACTTCTGGTTTCATGACTGAATTAAGCACGGCACAATAAATCAATCTCAAGTTATTTCCTTTTAATTAAATGCTGCCGATTTGTGCGAATACCTATCTATCAGGGTGCTGCCGTCATTACGGACGAACACAAAAACAGACTCGGGCACTCTTTCTGCACAGGCACAGCCACAGCCACCCCGACTGCTGATGTGTCCCCCCACATGCAGGGACAGGCACAGCCACAGACAGGCCCACCAACCTGCAGTGTGACATGCAGGGACAAGCACAGCCACAGACAGGCCCACCAACCTGCAGTGTGACAGTCACACCTGCTGTGCTGTGGGACCCCGTGACTCCTTCAGCAATCATTGCCATCATAGAAAAAAACCAGAGATAATTACACAGCTTCCACCCACCAGGCTGGCCTGCTTCACTAAAGCCATATTGCTCCACTGCAGCAATAACACTTGTCTAAATGAATGCACAGCACTTTACTGCACGACTGACAGCGCCCATCTATTCTACCGTCCAACTGGAAAGAAAAAAAACAAATTAATTTGCCACTTAAGCCCCCCCCCCCCGTGAATAATGTATCACCGCTCCCTCAAACCTCAACCCCCACCCCCAAATCGGCACCATAATTCAGCCCTCTTTTTACGATTCCCAGTTCGAGGTAACACAACTGTCCTCCATCGAAGCCGTTTGAATTAATATACACAGAGATAAATCACTGCGGTTTGATCTCAATCTGTTCTCATCAGAAATGCCATTTATCTTGTGTAATTATGACATTCTTCTAAAAGCACACATTACATCTATCCACTGTGTCCCTCATAGGGGGGATCATCTATCAAATCTATTTTTTTAAATAGCAAGTTGAAATGCTGTGGATACGTAACTGCATGACATGCATACTTTTAAACTACTTGTTTTTCTTTTTTTAACTCCAGGCAAATACAATCAAGCTTTTTCTTTCCTTTGAAAATCAATACCAAGTTCACGACGATGCATTTTGTTTGCTACCTCCAGTCTCTTTGTTCATTGCACACCCTTCAGCTCGTGGTCTGAGCCTCAGAAGAACAGCTCTCTGACAATTATGACTGGTGCAGCAGAACTCAGTCACACCTCCGCTCCCTTAGGAGAGGACAGACGTTGGGCTTTACACTCTCTCGTGCCCCATTATCCCTATGCAAATGAGAGTAAGATCGGGGGGAAATCAGGGGGCATCCTTTCCTGTTAGTGCTAATTAGTGAGGGATGCTACATTGTATACATTATGCATGAAGGAACGCTCCTTGTATACTAGCTATACATTTGTGACCTTGAGCACGAGGCCAGGTTTGGCTTGTTGACAGCTCTTGCATTTTCTCTAGCCTACTAACAAGAGTATAAAAGAACTGGCAGATTTTGTATGCAGCCTCAGTCATTTGTCAACATAATGTTGACTTCAGAGTCTGGGGAATACTTCTTTGAAAATCATTGTCCGGGAAGGTAATACTTCTCGGAATGAAGAGCATGACACACAAGAGAGCCATCCTGGATGTATAGAGATCTATTAATATCATATGGCCACAGCTTGCCCATGAATCAGGCCTCATAAAAGGAGCCAACCAGCAGGGGAGAGGGAGACCGGGCACAGGGATGGAGACAGATCAGTCTGCTCTTGAGAGCTAGTAAATGGCATTCTCTTGCTCAGATCCCATAAAGGAAGACGCATTAAGATAATAATGTTGTATAACAATTATTAAAGCACAATAAACTTGGTTTAGTACCCTCTCCAGGCGAGTGGCACACCGGCTGCACATTTATTTTTAGTAGGCTATCTGAGTCAAGCAGTGAGGCCTGTGGCCCCCTGGCTCCATATCTTATGTGAAATAACATTGATGAGAAAAGGGATTTTTGGACACAGTAGTAGAGCATTCTGTACTTATTAAGCAGAAGAGAGCTTACAGTGTTCTGTTAGATGTTATATTAGATGAATCTTTGAAAGACCAATTCTGCTTTTCAGCCAATTTGGCATTGAATGCAAGGTTGTCTAGTGTGAACTTCATCTAATCTTTGTGGGGGTTTGTGGTCCCTAAGGATTCATGCCAGTGCCACTGCCAGTGACCACTGGTAACACCTAACAAGAAAGAATGAGTCAGAGCCTGCCGGTAAGCTTGAAGCTAATAGGCATGAAGCTAATTCATGATATGTAAGAATATAGTAGAGATTAAAATCCATTTAAACTCAGTTTACCCACCTTTAAGATGATATAAAATGTATGATATAAATTAACAGTATCCAATATCGTAAGATTTATCAGAGTGACATAAATTGCATGGAAATATTAAGATAGAAAATAATGAAACAAATAACAGTATTGTTTTTTTGTTTTAAAAGGGGAGGCTTTTTGCTTTAGGGATTACAGACTGGAGTGGTGTTTACTAGCCACTGCATCACACACATGGATATTTCTGACAGGACAAAAAAAATCACTAGTGAGGTAAAGTGATAGTGTTTTGATTGGTTGTGACAGTACTGGTAAATGGTAAAATGGCCTGCATTTATATAGCGCTTTTATCCAAAGCGCTTTACAATCAGTAGGTACATTCACCCATTCATACACCGATGGCGGCAGGCTACCACGCAGGGTGCCTGCACACCATCAGGAGCAATCAGGGATTCAGTATCTTGCCCAAGGACACTTCGACATGCAGAGTGGAGGAGGCGGGAATCGAACCACCGACCTCTTTTATCCAAAGCGATAAGTAGACAACCGCTCTACCTCCTGAGCTACAGCCGCCCCCTGAGTACTGCACCTCCAAACAAAGGAGACGTAGTGCTACGCTGACAGCTGGAGAAGTGTCTGTGGGGGTGACAGGCACAGACACATTCATATGATCACCAAAGGATACTGACAATAAATCTCAAGCTGTATTAAATAGCACAATGTGTACCACCTCGATAAAGAAGCTGTAAAAAGTAGAGGGCACTTGGTCTCCTGCCTTCTGGTTCTGCCAGACGGGATTCTGGGCCAAAATATTTGGCTGGTACTCCAAGGCCTACAAAATAACCGGAGGCAGAACTCGCCATCTTCGGCTTCTCTGAGTCCTCTCTGAACTTCCCTACAGCTGTGCAGCAGTCTCTGACACAGGGGACAACTGTTGCCAAGAAACTCATTCTGCAGGAATGGAAGTCCCCCTCTCCTCCCTCTTTTCAGCTGTGGTTGGCAGACATGACCTCTGTTATACGAATGGAGAGACTCGGGTTCCTGAGGACCAACTCACTCTTTTTTTAGTTATCTGGGACCCGTTTTTGGCCTACCTTGGTGAGGTTAGGGGCGACGGGTGACTCACCCGGCTGGTTTCTCATGGACTCCTTGCATGGGATCCCATGCACAACATCTTTAACAAGCACACAGACACCTTATGTGGATGATAGCACCACATTGTAATATTAGAACCATTGATGTATATGTATGCCTTTTCTTTCCTTTCTTGCGTCTGAGTTTGTTTGTTTTTGTTTTCTTTGATACTTTGAATATTGACAATTTTGAATATTGAAAAAAAGAAGAAGTTGTAAAAAGTTAATTTTACCAAGTAAGGCATCAAAGCAATTCAGCTCCTTCATCTCCTCACTCACCCTTAGGGGGAGCTTCTCCACCTTCATCTCCATCTGCCCCGTCTCTGACATCAGCTTCCTGTAGAGCTCCTGGTGTAGGGGCAAAGCGGAGTACCCAGGGAGCTGCGGATGTTCATCACTAACACACACACAACACTGTAGCAAAACTTTACACAGCTGGAAGGATTCAGGGCACATTGAAAGTGTGTAAACATTCTTGATTCAGTAATAGTTTAGTTTCACATTCTCTCTCTGTACATGTTTGACTTTGTTCCCCCTCCTTACCGGTGGTTGCAGAGTAGCACTCCAGCAGCAGAGCAGCCAGCTCCAGTAAACATGCTGGTAGTCTCCCTCACAAAGCTGTGGTTACACACGGGCTGCTCCTCGGGGGAGCCGACCTGGGAGACCTGCAGCGAACGCAGGGGAGGAGCACAACACCAACACACAACAAAGACTCATTTTAGCTTCAGGAAAAGATCGAGATTCATCCCAAATCAAAGCAGACTGTATCTTTAGACTACTGTGAATCAGTATCTAGCACAGCTTAATGACAGAATCTCTGAGCTGGAATGAGAGGACATGATGATCAACAGTTGGCACAGTGAGGCTGATCCCAGCAGGCAGAGCTGTTGTGGCAGAGCCGTGGGGTGAGAGCGTGCCCAGCACCTGGCTGCTGTCCTGAGGGGAACTGGCAGATGGCATTGACGCTAGGGTGTGCTTCCCCATACATTGAGCACCACTAAACCTTACTCCCTGGAAGCCAGGGCTTAAGCAAAGGAGGACGCCACCTGCAGGTGAGGAGAACAGAGGCAGTGCCAGGGAGAGGGGGCTGGAGCTGCCCAATGGACTGGGTTGGGGAGGGGTGAGGAGGGTCAGGATATGCCACCACTGCCCCAGGCAGACAGATGTTTCAGCTTATTAGGGTTTATAGAGCTAGTCTGCATTCTTTACCATGCAAATTAATTATGTATGTGTGCAATGTCGGTTGTTGCTTTCTTTTTGTAACCTGTCTCTAACCCCCTTGGCTTGCACTATTTTCTGGCTCCATCCTACTATGTACATGCTGAACATACACTGCAGACTGCTTCGGGCGGCTTCAGTGCATCTAAACGTTCTGCCAGACTGAACATTGTTTAGAACGGAGTGAAGATTGCCAGGAGTGTCATTTATACCCCCCCCCCCCCCCCCAGATGAGTGCTTATCCGCGGGGACCACTGGGCTCAAAATGTCATTGGCTCAGGCTCCTCTGAGCGCACGCAAAGGTCACCGGTGACACCAGCTCCACAGCTCTTTATTGATTCCCAATCCACCACCATTATGCGTGGCGATTACAGACCTAACTGAAATTCTAATGATGGAAATACATTCCGTCTAAGGATGTATCTTGAATTGTAAAGCAGTGTACATCTCACACACACATACTTTGATGTAAGGTCAGGGATTCCTCTGTGAGTTGGCACACACATCAGCATCTTCCCTTTGGTACTCACACATGCAATTTGTAAAGTAAATATTCATTCCATCACACACATTTACAATTAATTCAATTCAATTCAACCCAACACAACACAACACAACACAACATTATTTATCCAACATGGTGCAATTCACAATTGAAGATACAAATAAATTGAAAACAAGACAAAGAGTACACATCACATAACAAGAAGAGACAGGACAGGTTACCAGATTAACAGTTGACTATTTACTTATCTGTGCTATTAAAGTACACAGCGCAGGCAGAGTTCAGCAGTAAAATGCATAGCTGAAATTGTAATAGTTAACTGTCAACTGTTGAACACCTCACAATTGCTACTCAAAATTTGTATTGTTTCTGGCACAATTATATTTTTCCTTTAATTTGTCTCATACTGCGGTACCAGAAACCACCCACCTGATGGGAGAAGGTTGAGCACAGAGTGGTAGCGCTGTCGCCTCACAGCTAGAAGGTCCTGAGTTCGATTCTCGCCTGGGACGCTGTGGGCGCTGGAGTTGTGACCCCCCCATATCTTCAGTGCCTACTGCCCAGCTGGGCTATCTCGTCGAAAGGGCCTTTCTGTGTGGAGTTTGCATGTTCTCCCCGTACCCCCCCCATGGGGTTCCTCCGTACATAGCCCCCCACTAAAAACATGCAGAAGATCGTCATCCGACCAGTGACGACAACATCTGAAGTTGGTCCAATGATGGTCCAATGATGGTCCCCGGGCGCTGGAAAGAAAAAGCGACCACTGCTGCTGGCCTGCCCCCTGGAGGAAAGGACAAGCCTGGATGGGTCAAATGCAGAGGACATATTTCACCGGTCACCGTCAGCATGAGTGTGTTGTGGCCGCATGCATGTGTTGTAGTGTGTTCGTGTGACAATAAAGACGGGCTTCCGTCTGAAATCGTGTTTTTTTTTTTCTGAATGAAAACTAAAGAAGCCCAGCACAGTATTAATAGCAAGTCATTAATCATTAATTTCAAATAATTAACTTGCCGTTGCCACAAAGTAATTTTGGCCTCAATAATAATGCATTCATCTCTGTAATGTATCTATTTTTATTTTATTTTGAGAGCCAATCCTTATCTTTTAATAGCTGTGAATGCTTGATTGACATCAACAAAAAATTATTCACCCCCAAAAAATACAATTCTAGTTATTTAGCATTTGTCTATGGATGGCTACAGTAACAGTAGAGCAGCTATCCCTGACAGATCTGCGCTTACACTTAACTGACATGTCACACTGACTCGTCACTTGAAGGTGGGGACATTTTAGCTGCAGAGCTGCATAGGAACGGCTGTAGGGAGAGAGTGAGTGTGTAAAGTGGCCTGTTGTTGCCTGCCTGAGCACAGATGGCGGGAGAGCAGGATGTACCGACCTGTATTTTTGCCCACATGCGCGTGCACACACACACACACACACACACACACACACACACACACACGCACGCACGCACGCACGCACACACAGATTAATCACACACGCATGCATGCATAATGTAAATACTGCACCCACCCATACATGCACACCCACACACGCATCAGGCAAGCCGAGAGCACATTATATCCGACGTAGAAAGTGATCTGCTCGGCGCGGCTAAAGAGACATTTTAGAAAGTGTCATGCATAAGTGTATAGTTCAGCGGCCAAACATTACTCGTGCATGTGTAATCAAAACAGTTTCTCTCCTTTTCGAATGGTAATGCGAGACGTCCGCGCATCAAAGGCTGATCAGAGGCCGACTGCGGTCCACAGAGACATCCAAGGCCAAGCAGGATAATTAGTGCGCTGGATCGATACGCCTCACGTGGGGGGTTGGATGCAGAGGAAAAAGCAATCTAAGGAATAGTTGGAACTGCCTGGGAAGGCAAAATTCAAACAGGCGTAGTACATTAGAAAAGCGGGTGAGATTTACATCAGTGGGAGGGCTTCCGCTCAGTGCATGTAATGATTACATGCTGGGTACAGGATGTCTAGCTTTTTTTGGGATCCATATTAATTAATATTCATTATTAATATTCTGAGCAGAGAGGTACACAGCACATTGATTGGTTTCCAAAGACATTGAGACATACTCAGTGAGCAGTACAGTAGATATACAGACAGGCCAGAAAGATACAAGATAAATGGAGCAGGCATAAAGACAGGAAGACGGATGGATAGGAAGATAGACGAAGGCGAGCGTTCAGCCGATCGATCAGCAGAGTGGGGGTCCCTCAGGTGGTGGTGGGGGGGGGGGGCTTTTTAGCAGCGCATGAGGAGAGCGGGATGACACGTTCCCCCTTCTGAGGTGCTGCGCCCGGGAGGGAGGGAGGGCGGGGCCACTGTGGCCAGGATGGAAAGAGGCATGAGAGGAGAGTGTGTGGTCACGGCGCGCTGTGGCGTGACAGACGGTGATGGGGGGCGACAACAGAGCTTAGAGAGAGAGAGCGGAGGAATACATGCCGGTTTGCCAGACTCAGGCTCCCCGCCACCACTCTGGGACCAAGCCATGGCCTGCCCACCCTCGTCCAGTTACAGACTACTACAGCCACACAAACACGGGGCTTTTGCTTTTGATCCAGAGTTTTGGACACATTATCCTGCCTCCGGGAAGTATTTCAGGGGGACGCCCAAATTAAAATGGGCCAAAAGGAAAGTGACAACAAGCGTACCTGAGGTGGGCACTGTGCAGTGAGGTGTGGAGGGTGGAAGGCGGACTCAGAAGGGTGTGGAAAGTATACTGTGGTCTACTCCCGCTGCTCGGGGGATGGAAAGCAACATGGCATCCTTAAAGAAAAAATGTATGACGTATGAAAAACAAAGCAATAAGAAAAATGTTTCATCAAAAAAAATACTTAATTATTTTATTCTGAACTGAGAGATTCTACCGAGGGGGGGGAAATCAACAGAAAATATAATCCGGACAAAATGTTCAGTTGTCAGTCACTATTCTGAATACGCCATTCATATTGCATTGATTGATGGAAACATAACTACCATGGAAATAGGGATGTGCACGCCCGATTTCTAGAATAATGAGAATTTGTAATGGTTACTCCCGCTCACAAAAGGCACAGATGAAAACATGATGTGGGTGTCGACCACCATGCTTCCCGGAGATTAAGGTTCCGACACCGAGCTAGGAAATCCATTTGAGCTAACAAAATAAATAAAACATTGCGTTGCGCCATTTGTACCTTGGCAACAGCTTCACTATTATTAGACACCCGGTAAGCACAGGAGATGGATTGTCATGTGGAGGCGGAGACATGTGGACCCAGACAAGCCAGAATGATACACATAAGACCTAACACAGTCTGCGCAACATTTTCTCATCAGAGGATCTCCTCAGGACTCTACGCTTTATCCAAGACTCTACTGGGAGGACTACTGGGTCACAATACAATATATGGCCATCACAATACACCAGAAAAAAATACTATATAACAAACAGGGGGGGGGGGGGGGGGGGGGGGGCGGTTATGGTCACGGGTAAAAACATGCTAAATGTGGGATAAACCTGCACTGTGCAATTATTAATCTATAACAAGACAAACATCTAGTATCTGTACTTAAAACAATTAAATTAAGCATTATTATTGCTCAGGACACGTCCTTTCCGTTATGAGACAATGAGGTTAAGAGATGATGGCAAATTAATCCCAAACCATTTAAGTGTAGCCCTTGGTGACAAAATGTCAAGAGTAGTGTAATCAGTATTGGCAGCTCGTTTGACCACACAACCATTCGCGCCACTCGCACATTTCCTTCACATGTTCGTGCTTTTAGCACTCTTTTAGCACTCTTTTTAGCGTGTGATGCGCTGGACAGTTGTCCATTCTTTCTCTTAATTGATGTCAGGACCCTGAGGTGCATTAGTGTGTAACAGGATGTGCCCATGCTGGTGTGCATTTGCCCTCTCTGTGAGAAGCGCCCGGCCCTGTGCACCAGCTGCACAATGCAGCCAGAGCATATTGATTTTACTGTTCATACAGGCAGAAAAAGGGGAGGGGGATCTTATTCCTGACTGACCTGTATGAGTGGTAGTTATGGGCCCACAGTGAGCAGAGAACCTGCAGGCTCCTTCAGGGGTGTGTCCATACCCTGCAGGAGCATCTAAACACAGACATGATTTACAGAAGAGGAAGAGAGAGAGAGAGAGAGCGAGAGAGAGAGAGAGAGCATGTGCAC
Source organism: Poromitra crassiceps (assembly GCF_964638095.1). Taxonomy (NCBI): domain Eukaryota; kingdom Metazoa; phylum Chordata; class Actinopteri; order Beryciformes; family Melamphaidae; genus Poromitra; species Poromitra crassiceps. The sequence continues at coordinate 24,853,007 of NC_139636.1, forward strand.
AAGAGATATCCCTCACATTGTCCAATCTGTAAACAGGGCACATCTCTGCCAGTCTAAGTTATGCAGTGGCACGGGCAGGCATTTAAACTCATATGCTATTCAATACCTCCCGGTAGGCAGGGGATCAATGGGAAGATTCAGTCGATATCAAATTCTCACTTTGCTTGATTAAGTTAGCATCTTTTTCATCTGATTGGCACAGTGCTCTGGAAAAAGCAAATAGAGATTGGATATCTTATCTGATATGCTGAGATCTAATTAAAGCAAGATGATTTTCCTCATCATAACTGCTTGAATCCAGAGTCCATAAACCCCCCCGGTAATGCAATACTGGGTAATCACCACTAATCCTAAGGGATTTAATCCATTTACAAAACTTGCACAATATGTGGAAAACACGACGATAATAAATATGCAATAATCTAGTGATATTGGCGTGGGCAGACTGGCATTACCTCAAACCCAGTGAAGGAGAAGTGAGGCTTTCTGATCATAGAAACGTAGAGACACGCCCCAGATGGAGTAGAGCGGTCAGCCTGCAGAATAGATGGAGGGAAGCAGTTGGTCACAGCAAACACATGCAATGTGACTGCCACAGTGGGGCAGTAGTCAATTGAGCTATATGCACATACTGCACTGCAGGATTCAATGTCTTCAGCAGCAGTCACTGCATAAATCACACAGTAAGTGTTGATGGTTAGTGATGCTAGTATGTCTGTGCAGACTGAGTGATGGTGGTTAGTGATGCTAGTATCTGTCTGTGCAGAGTGATGGTGGTTAGTGATGCTCGTATCTGTGCAGAGTGATGGTGGTTAGTGATGCTAGTATCTGTGCAGAGTGATGGTGGTTAGTGATGCTCGTATCTGTGCAGAGTGATGGTGGTTAGTGATGCTAGTATGTCTGTGCAGAGTGATGGTGGTTAGTGATGCTAGTATCTGTGTAGAGTGATGGTGGTTAGTGATGCTAGTATCTGTGCAGAGTGATGGTGGTTAGTGATGCTAGCATCTGTCTGTGCAGAGTGATGGTGGTTAGTGATGCTAGTATCTGTACATAGTGATGGTGGTTAGTGATGCTAGTATCTGTCTGTGCAGAGTGATGGTGGTTAGTGATGCTAGCATCTGTCTGTGCAGAGTGATGGTGGTTAGTGATGCTAGTATCTGTCTGTGCAGAGTGATGGTGGTTAGTGATGCTAGTATCTGTGCAGAGTGATGGTGGTTAGTGATGCTAGTATCTGTGCAGAGTGATGGTGGTTACTGATGCTAGTATCTGTGCAGAGTGATGGTGGTTAGTGATGCTAGCATCTGTCTGTGCAGAGTGATGGTGGTTAGTGATGCTAGTATCTGTGCAGAGTGATGGTGGTTAGTGATGCTAGTATCTGTCTGTGCAGAGTGTTGATGGTTAGTGATGCTAGTATCTGTGCAGAGTGTTGATGGTTAGTGATGCTAGTATCTGTGCAGAGTGATGGTGGTTAGTGATGCTAGTATCTGTGCAGAGTGATGGTGGTTAGTGATGCTAGTATCTGTCTGTGCAGAGTGATGGTGGTTAGTGATGCTAGTATCTGTGCAGAGTGATGGCGGTTAGTGATGCTAGTATCTGTCTGTGCAGAGTGATGGTGGTTAGTGATGCTAGTATCTGTGCAGAGTGATGGTGGTTAGTGATGCTAGTATCTGTGCAGAGTGATGGTGGTTAGTGATGCTAGTATCTGTGCAGAGTGATGGTGGTTAGTGATGCTAGTATCTGTGCAGAGTGATGGTGGTTAGTGATGCTAGTATCTGTGCAGAGTGATGGTGGTTAGTGATGCTAGCATCTGTCTGTGCAGAGTTAAAGTACTGAACCACAGGACTTCACAAACAGTGATTAGGACTCAGAGCTCTCGAGAGGGTCTTCCATTAACAACACTGCCCAGATCAATGTTTATGACCACCATAAAAAACGGCAAACTAGCAAGCCCCCAATGCCCGACTCATCCATAAAAGCCGCTCTTTACACACCATATTGAGTCAACTTCTAGCAGATTTAATCATACGCAGTCCACCAGTCCTCCAACTCACTGCCCTGACCCTGCATTTTAGTCTCAAGAGTCAGAAATGAAAGAACAATAATACTGATCTTGAGCGGGCAATATACAATTAGTATTACTAACACTATTTACAACTGTTGTTTGGAATGGTGTATGGAGGGGAAAACAGGGCCAATCTAGTGTAAACTAATATACCATGCTCAGATTAGACCCTGACAAGGTCAATTTCACACTACAAGACATCACTGATCTAGGCTACGTATTGTTTGTAGTATAATGTAATTACTCTATTCTTAAATTAAATATTTAGTGCAACTATACACACATTTAAATATACAGACAGTACATACAAAATATACCACAGGAACAAAAGAGCAGTTGTAAGTTAGGGTTAAAATAACCACTGGCCAAACAAAACAGGCATAAACATTTACCTCAGTCATCTAATGTTTAAAGAGACATTACACATTATGATGACTTTCCTTCACCTTGGGTGATAATTCCCCTTGACTGACTTTGATGTTTAGTGTTTTAAATATTAAATTCTGTTTTTATTTGAAATCCTACACCACCCTATTTACTCCAAGTACAGAACTGAACTTATTACATGTCAGTCAACTATACTTAGGAAGATTGAGGTTTTATTCGTTCAACAAAGAGGCTTTATCTCTGCTATTCTTAAATCTACATAATTTTAGTCTCAAACCAAAGGAAAGAGTGGAGCATTGTCGGCAGTTTTGGGACATGTGTAACACAATGCACACAATATATCCGCTTAGCTTCTTGGTAAATGCAGTGTACTTTTAAGGTTACTGCATGTGCACAACATAATATTCAATCTCTCACATATGTATTCGTAGATATAGCCCACATCCTATATAAAGCATTTTTAAGTAAAGAATAATACAAATACAAGATAAATACAAATACTGCAGATGGATATTTGGGGAGAAGGTAACAGTGAATGTAACGGGATAGGCAGAGCTACACGGGGAAAGGGTAAAGAAAGCATGGATTATTCATGTCTATTCCCACTGTGCAAACAGTTCCTTTTTGATGGATTGTGCCTGGGGCAGTCCTCCCTGCTCAATACCAACAGTCCCACACAGCCCAGATGATGAGCTCCCCCACAATCACAGACAGGGCCAGCGGCTCTCTCATCCTCTCTCCATAGTCAGACATAGTGTAGTGTAACGACGGTGTGTGGTCTGAGGTGAACCTAAATTTAAACTCGGGTATCAAGAAGAGGGTAGTAGAGCAGAGAGGTAGCAGGAGACAAGTGCTGACTGCTGGCGGCATTTCGCCCGAGCTTATTTTTAGTTCCACTGAAGGACAGGGGGTAACGCCAATGGAGCATGAGAATCTGCCATAACAATCAGCAGACAGATGGGGGAGTGGAAAGGTGCTGAAATAAACATTAGCATCTTCAGTGCGGTACAGTAAGTGAGCTGACATGCACATCATGTTATTCTGCAGACGTTTGCTATATCCTGAGTGAGGGCTTCTTCTTTGTGTGTGGATGGGTGAGCTCACCTGCAGCAGTTCCAGGTGTTGGTGGTGGAAGGGGCTGCAGGCAGGAGGTAGTGAGTGAGCCAAAAGTTTGTCACTCCGTCCGTCAGCCACATTAAGGACGACCACTGCAGATAAGAGAATGATTCATGGATGACTCGTATAACCAGTACATTCAGTTCACACCATGATCTACCATGACCTATCATGTGACATTTTAGACATATTTCACCAATGTTTCTTCTACGATCCAAAAAATAATAATAATAAAAGAAGTTGAATGAATAGTCATAAATCAATGCCATCAGTTTTGGTTTGACAAGAATTCTCATAAAAGCAATGCCTTAGAAATTACAGCAGTTCAGACAGAAAACAACAACTACTAAATGCATGAGTGAATACATACAGGGATAACTGGGTCTAAAGGAAGCTCTTCTAACTGCTGCTTTCAATGATGTGCTCAGTCTGCAGCGTCAAAACAGCTTTGCCTCTACGTAAGCTCTGAACTGAGGATGAACCTTTGCTTTTTCCCCTGCTCTATTTAAAGTAGGTCTGTCTGTAGACAGCAGCTCAGCATTTGCCAAAGTTCTCTTGGCAGAGAATTTAAAAGATGTTCAACATAAAGGAATCCAACATGTTGCGGGGACAAATCTCAATAACAAATGCAGAGCCTGAAGCGAGATCAACAGCCCAGACAAGCAAGTGATAGTAGACTGTCTGGCCCACTGATGAGAAACTGAGTAATCCAGAGATTTCACACTTTCAGCACATTCCATGCAATCGCCTAGCATTAAACAGGTGAAGACGGATAGCCAGTGAACTTCAGCAATGGTCAACTAACCATTCAAAATACCTTAGCAACAGTTAGAATCCTTTATGCCGAGGACATGATCGTCAACTCGTGACTTTGCTGTCGTCCAATGAGCTTGCTTCGCCGCAAAGGGGAGGAGGCAGCCGCAGGCAAATGAAGCAGGGACGCGAACAAAGGGAGGGGGCTTCTGAAAGATTGCATCGCCTCTCTCTGGACCATCAGTACATCAGTATTCCCTCCACATCTATTGCAATCAGGCCCTACGCTCTTTGAGTGCGCTATTTAGCATTGTGTGTAATTATTCCGTCACTTAACAGGCAGAAACCACGCTCCATGAAAAAGCAGGCCCAATGCTCGACAATTATCAACATTGAAGTCTTTCACTGGGCTGATGAGCAGATCAAGGCAAAGCAATTTCACAGAGGTATTCTTTTCGCAGCCAATCTTTCCTATAAACCACAGAGGAAAACACCCCGTGTTGTATTAGCATTCAGATGGAGGACACTCAAGTGCAACAGTCTCTCAGAAGCATGAACCCTATTTCACCCTGATTTATTTTTTATTTTTTTACATGTCTTCGTCCTCTCCTCAGTGGCAGAAAGACTTCAGAGACGCACGCAGAGCGAGAATTTTTCCTCCTTTGAGGTTGGAGTTCAAACAACAGCTGGAAGGTCAACTGAATTTGTGCATGCAATAATAAATGGTCAAGTGACAAAATGACATCATTCAACCTCAATATAACTATTTTCCACCTCGAGTTAGTGACTATATAGGTGCAAATGAAGATACTTTCTAAAAGCACAAACAAAACAGTTCAAGCACTAGAAGGCAGATTCAATTTACATCTGAGAATCCAATTAGCTAATTTTTTAGCTCTTCTAAGAGCTTCATGATTTTAAAATTAAGTGACTGTAGTCTCTGCACATCAGCCAATGGTCTCAAGCAGCCATATTCTCTTCGGTTATAGCCTTGGTTACGGTGTGTCTCCTCTCTTCCAACATGGGGTGGCAAGCAACACCTGCATACTTTACAACATGCTCACAATGTCATGCTCCAAAGATGTGCATTTAAAACAGGTTTAGGCCATCTTAGACCTACTGTTCCTCGTATTCGTATGTAATCTTTACATATTGTGGCAATAAGTGATTCCGATTCTGTTAGGTCATCTATCACACAACCACCTTCTTCTTCCCTGCTTCCTCTGCCCCAGATTGAACCTAAAGTTAAAAGACTGTCCAATCCTTGAGTGTCAGTTACAGTAGTATTGCCTAAAATCTCTTCAGGCTTTTACCACGTATAATAGAAAAACACGGGTAGCGAGCACACTCAAAATGGATTAAAAAGCTCACTGGGTTGCAGGGCAAGCAAAGAGTTCAGTGAAGAGAGAAGCCAGCACTCCAAATGTCCTCCAAATGTCCTTCCTCAGCGTTGCCAACGCTGAGGAAGGTCTTTGACTGAAACGTTCGTTGTCTGCTGCCCAGGTTTCAGGAACTAATTCAATCCTATGAAAGGACATTTGGAGTGCTGGCTTCTCTCTTCACTTTTACCACGTAATGTCACATACTATTGAAAATCCATATCAAAAGGCATTTGCGGGCGTCCGGGTAGTGTAACGGTAGATTCACTGCCTACCAACACGAGGGTCGCAGGTTCGCGCACCTGTGTTACATCCGGCTTGGTCGGGTGTCCATACAGGCACGATTGGCTGTGTCTGCGGGTGGGAAGCCGAATTAAGCGTATTGTGTCCTGATCGCTGCACTAGCGCCTCCTCTGGTCGGTCGGGGCGCCTGTTCGGGCCGGGAGGGAACTGGTGGGAATAGCGTGATCCTCCCACGTGCTATGTCCTGCCGGTGAACCTCCCCGCTGTCCGGTGAAAAGACGGAGGAAGCATGGTGCTAGTCTACGGCTCTCCCCAGATCGACAGAGCCATCAGCTTTATTATGAAATGAGTCATACCAAGCTAGTGAAACTTAACCCAGACGAGATTCTCTTGGCCGTGCACTTTGTTACATCTGAGCGAGCCCACGCAACATTACCCAATAACTTTATCCTATTTGGTGGTTTCACTCTCTGGCCTCTTACCTCCCCATGGACCTGCAGCGCCTGCAGCTCAATGGACAGTCTCTCCTCCCAGGAGGGGCAGTGTGTGGGCTGGAGCGTGCAGCGGGTCACCGCCGACTCTGCCACCCACAGGATTCATCCACTCCACTCTTCCTGTAGATGCATAAAGTGAACATATGCTGTACAATATGAGAGATGTCCCTTATAGAATTTATTTTCTACTGTAATCATACCAATCAGTATTTCTGAACAACTCTCCCAAAGCTGCAAACTACAGAACTGATATATTTGTGGATTCAGTGTTGTAAATTACATTCAAATGAGTTTTAGTGCTGAACTATCAATCCTAAAACGAAAACAATTCCTGTCATAATCACATCTTCCACTGTTACCAGCCGTGACAGCACGTGGCTGGTATTGTTTTCACCTTGTGAGTCTGTGTGTATGCATGTCATCATGAACAAAATGTTGTCCTGGAGGAGAGGCACCTATATTGGGAACTAGCACAGAAACACTTTTGAATACTTTGCCAGGTGTTTCTATGTCTGTCTGTCTGTGGACAGATTTTGTCAACGCGATAGCATCACAACCGTGCAAAACGCAGCCATGAAACTTTACAGGTGTGTAGTTGAAATCACAATGAAGGCCGAGTTCGAAAATGGGTGCAGTCCAAGCATGTGGGGACACTTTACGACCCTGGCCCATATTCATTTTAAGTCACGGGCATCGTGGTTGGTGTGATCCCATTCCCAATTTTGCTGGTTTCTGGTTATGGGAGACTAGTATATTTTCATTCATGGACTTCTTCTAACCAAAGACTTGAGACTTGACTTGGACTTGTGACCAGAGACTTGTGAGCATCTTTGACACACACACACACAGACACACACATAAAACACACACAACACACAGCAGAGTTTGACCAGCTTTCTGACATTCTATAAGAGTGGCCTCACCGTTGCCTTTCGCAAGAGGTTATAAACTGCGCCGACATCAGGAATCCAGCTCAAAATGCCTGGCTGCTAATCACATGAACAGTGCTCCATCCTCAGGAACCTTTGAACAGTCTAATCAAATATGCACCCTCTCCCGCTCGCCCCCTTCAGAGGGCTAATCCCTCTTAGCGGGGGGACGTATGAAACGTGCCACCTGCTTCCAGCCGTAGAGCTGGAGGCCTGACTGCCCTTGTGACACCGAGCGGCCCTTAATCTCATGAACAAATGCATAGCTGTATCCGGATGCCACTGCTGGATCTGCTGCCCACCCCCAGCCCACTGTGAGCTGGATCTGCTGCACACACCACTAGCCCACTGTCAGCAGAATACAACAAACAAGATTTCCACCATCTCTTACCTATCTATCTCACAGTCATTTGAATTGGCTCACAGGCTGGGATTATGGGATTTATTATTACTATGACCTTAAATAACCAGGACAAATTAATAACATGATTACTCTAATATGGATTTAAAATTATGCTGGGAAGAAATATAGACCTTCACATGCTCCTAGTGTAACACCATTCTACCCCTTCAAATGTGTTATTATGAAACAGTTTAATTCAACTTCAACTCAAAATATATTAGAATGAAGCCAAACCTTCGAGCACAGTCTAATGGACGTTTCATTGATCAGCAGTGGGGGAAATATCACTACTCATCCCTTCTGCTTTGAATACAGAATCACAGTATCTCCAGAGAGATGCAAGATTTACAATTGACATTTACAATAAAGATTTACAATTAACTGCCACTATAAAGATGAAACTGGTCCCCACACATAATGTCTCCTCAAACTGGCAAGATTCAACGGGTAGGGACAGATGGGACATTGTGGTTCCATGTGTGTGTATGATTCAGAGGGGCTTCACAGTTTCTAAAATAACATGACAGTCCATTGTAAATCCTCTGAAGTAAAGTATATGGGCCTCTTAGGGTCCAGGTTATGAATGGATGTGGAAATTAGTTTGAGAATTTCCCTTGGGTTTGAGTCACTGCCGTCACTTGAGAAGACGGCGTGAAAAAAATCATTAACATTTTGAATGGAGCATCAAACTAGATTCACTTGTATGTTTAACATTACTACATCTAAAATGTGGATAAATGCGAGCATAATCCTAATTGACAATTAACAAATGAATATCAATCTTATTGTGTTTAAAACAGCATCTGACTTCACAAACTGCCTGTATCCCCCCCTCCCCTCCAAAGAAGAAGAAGGAAAGTGTAGTTAAAATGCTAGTGTAGTGTAGTGAAGAAGTAGATCAGGGCTGTTCTGTTCAGATGGATCTCGTTCAGGTGCCTTTAATCTCCCTCTGCAGCAGCCCATCCAGGAGAACATGGGCTGTTCTTAAACAAGGATGGAGATGTCAGCCTGCATTAGCATCCAGACAGACGCTGCACCCACAGGATTCAGCAGTGCCGGGAAATCAGTCATTAAATTTGCAGCCGCTCTGCAGCGCTCCCACCGTGCGCTTATGGGATGAGGGGCAGTGTTTCAAGGCTTTTACCACAATCAGGTTCATATTTCTGATTTACCTCATAGATAAAGAGTCGCCTGTTAGGTGAGATGCAGAGGCCTATGAGAAGATCTGGATGAAGCATAGTTGTACACATGCACTTTTATTTCTGAATTTTAGAAGAGATACAGGGCCACCTTTGAACAGCAGGGCCTTGAAAGCGTCCATGCAATATTTACAGCATGCTAATAAGCTACCAGCTAGCAAAGAGACAGTGCTAAAAATATATTTTTTTGCCTCTCCCTGACTGTCCTTGCTTGTATATTCTTAAGACACGGTCGTACTGTTATAAGCTTTAAGAAGCTGTTTACATCTACTGCCATTGGCATCTATCTGAACGTATTTTCATTGTACTTAAAGTGACAATAAAGTTCCATATACTTACTTACTCTAAATGTTCATTTCAGAAAGACACCCGAGTGCCAGTATAAGGCTGTAACTTAAGACACAAAGAAAGCTAATATTGTGAGTTTCAGTCAGTCATTTAAATCAATGAACGTAAAGCAAACTGCTATGTGAAATACTATATAATAACTAATGCGTGTAGGATTTTATTTTGATATGCATAAATCAATTGCGATATACCCCTTGGAGAAAATCCCTCACGTGGCACCTTTGATCAATATTCCCCTCCCCAAGTGTGTGTATACCATATACAGACAACAATTTAGTCAGGATTAAAAAAAAACAGCTGCAAGAGAAATTGCCTATTTTTCTAATTTACAGTATTAATTTCAAATCTATTCACGTTTTGTTGCGGCAGCCACCATTTGAGGCATATTCACAAGTGTTGCGCTGCCATTATCTGTTTGAGTGTTGATGATTGTTGTGATGTTCTGCTGCTCTGCTGGTAGATTTATCCAGCTAAAGCAGCAGAACATTGACTTCTGCATGACACAGAGCTCTTTGTTCATCTACAGCAGTGATACTCAACCCGAGGCTCTACAGCCACATGCGGCTCCTTTATGGGTAGTTGTGGCTCATTTAAGTCCTACTTTAAATAAATAAATAAATAAAATCAAAGGGAGGAAAGGGAATTTTGTGGTTTGCGCACTTGCAACAATTTGTGGGTGTCAATGTGGCTCCTGAGTAGGCACGGTTGAGTACCACTGATCTCCAGTATTGTAAATAAAGGATTTGTGTTGGTCTCCTTTGAAGTGCCCTTTCCCCCTGTCTACCTTTCGTCTCTGAAAGCCCTGGTCTGTTGTTAGAAGCCTTCTATTGGAGCCCGCCTGGCCTGCCCCCTCTCCTGCCTCAAAGCCAGTTGCAGATGAAAAATGTATGACTGTATATGCCTTAAAAAGCCCTCGCATTCCATTTGAAGTGCTGCTGTTCCTCTGATGCCGCTGTTCCTCTGATGGCCACTGTGACTGCGGTCTTCATTCCACCAGCGCTTTTCTGCACAGTGGGAGTGCAAATCAGGCAGAGAGGGTGGGATGTGTCCAAGGCTTTATAGTCCTAGACTGGTATTCACTAATGAAGGAGATTCTTTTTATTGATTGTGTGCAATAATCAGAAATTGATTAGATACTTTGGACAGCCACTACGCACAAAGCCCCCCCAGTCCGACAGACACACACACAAACACTTGTCATTTCTCTCATTCTAGCCCAGTGTCTCTGCATTTTTCAGTTATTTCGCCCCAACATCACACTGAATAACTCTATTCATTATTGATAGGGATCTCATTATTTGCCCAGAAGTTCAGAGCCAAAGCCAGAGAAATATTAGCACCCGTCTTTCTCTGGCAAAGCCTATGTTGTTCCACATGACGGCACAAATGGCCACTTGCAGGATCCCTTTTCATTTCAGTGGGAGAGATAAATGATCTACTACCTTCCTCTGCCTACACACTCAATTACAGTACATGTGGTCGTTGGGAGTTAAAGTACCGGTAAATGTAGGCCCTCCTCTGGTAAACAAACACGGCCCTTTTACTTGAATTACATCCATTTTTCTCTCGCACTTAAAGATCTATCACTGTAAAAGTGCTTTTCCAATATACATAACATTGTTGGCACATTGCCAAGGCAGGCCAACAGTAAACAACCGCATATGATGTACTAGTCAATGCAATTAATTCTAACTTCTATGCAATTATAACTCAAGTCAAATTAAATTTTAACATTTTTATTATCAAATATGATGTGATGAAACAACAAAGTAAGTTGTGGATAAAGTAAGTTTAGTTTCAGGTAAAATATCTACCGGTAGTAATCCTTTAACTGGCAGATGTTTCCCTCAAGGATTGATCATTTTTAATGCTTTCATTCTGTACCATAATCATTTAGATTTTGGCATTGATATGTCAAAATTAGTTATTTTTCCAATTAATAGACTTATGGATACGGCCAAATTGGGAAAATCCATCCTAAAATAAAAATCACTGCTAGGACACTTGAGTCAAGATTTTTTGATTAAGTAGCTCTCCAATCAAGACACACTTGATTGAGTGATACAGCATGACAGTGAAAGAAATCACACTCACTGTGACTACTACTACTACTAGTACTACTACTACTAAAACCAAGACTAGGTCAAAAACCTAGTATACAGTATGGCTGAACCAGGCTGGATTTCTGATTCTGAATTGTTTGTTAATTGGCCATTAATTGTTGTACATTGTCAATCTGTGATTCTTCAGCAAAGAAAGGTGACTTGCAGGGGTAGGACATGGCTGTGTTGTTGATGTGGTGCTTGTGGGGGGATACCAGGATAGGATGCTTGAAATAAAAGTGATTGTGCATTAATGTGACAGATGTTGACATAATGTTTACATTTTTGTGACACACAAGCTGACTGAGCAGTGAGCTCAGCGTGTTGGGTGAACTGTTAGCTAGTAACTACACTGACTCTTCCAAAACCAAGCGGCCCACAAGCAACTTCGAGTACAATAAATATCGGTTTCCATCATATTATCTGTGCTTGTCATGTCTGTGCTTGCTTTCTCACATAGGCTGTGTCAACAGGCTGGCATGTCCACTCCCTCTGCTGAACAGTGCTGCGCTCCTCTCTCTATCTCGCTGCTCTCTCTCTCTCTCTCAAAGAGAAGGCAAGGGACAGAACAGTTTGTTTTTTTACAACAGCGCTGCCGCTCAATCAGCCAATCAGAGGCAGGGTAGGGCGGGTCTTGCCAAGAAGTGACCAATGATGGAACTTCATCAGTCAATGACTCTCTCACTCAGCGACATACCAGTTCGCAGGGCTAACCGTGCCAGTTCAGCCAATACTCTATTTGTATAATGAATTCAAACCACCTGTTATAAACAGTAAAATCGAAAAGGAGACCAAGTTGAAAATGATATTACCATGGATGATTTTGGGGGGATATTTCTACATTTTACAATCTTTAAAATTAGTTAAAGCCTCTCGGGATGGAAAAATACACACAATCTATTGAGAACACAAAGCGGTTCACTGTCAATGGAGCAAGATAATCACATTTTTAATAGCGGTACCTTGTTCATAATTTGGGTTGTTTTGTCCTCTAAAGTGTAAGAATTGTGTTACTCACACAATTGCAAATGGCTGTGGAACCTCTCCGTCATTCAGTGGGGGGAAGTTTGCGAGCGTCATGCAGGGTGAGGACGACCACCTCTGTTCCAGGACGGGGCACATGGACGTCATCTACCAACACCTTTTCATCCCTGGGATCCTCAATGACCTGAAGAAATATGTTTTCACACATTCTGTTGGAAGGTTTTCAATTGTGCAGATAAGAGGAAACAACAACAGCACACTATCAGCACCATATCAGTGTTTATTTTTGATGCCGAGTGAATGAGTAACAGCAGACACACTGATTATGGCATTATCATTCACAGCCACGTTCCTATTATTTAAACGGTAAACTGAGGGGTGCAGAACACAGAAAGTAGGTCATGCTATAATGCAAATTGACAATATGATCTTTTGAAAATGGTCAAAATATGAACTACACAGCAAGACGAAGGTGGGATGGGAGGAGTTTTGGTTTACCTCTGAATTCCTATACTTCCTATACCTAAGAGTCCATTAAGCAAATGTGTAGAGATAGAAAACATAAATAATTTAGATCACACTTAACCTCAAGATTGTGAAATATTTTGTGTTTGTAAGGACCTTGGCAAATCCTCCTCTACTGCATCAAGTCACACTGGTTCCTAAGCAACAGGTAAACTCACAGCACACACTGTTGTATAAGCAATAGCTTTTCATAGTGGGGTTTCAAGGCATTCTCTACAAGCCAACCGAAAGCCACGTCAGATGGCAACCTCGAGCCACTCAATATTGTTCAAAGCTCGGGGGCGACGCCACACGTGTCACTGGAATAATTATTTCAGGACAATGAAGCAGCATCCATCTTCAACACAAGGTCTCCTCCAGCGCCGCATGAATCGACATTCCGCCCAAACTACCTGTGGTTTCCAGGCGCAGTCTCTGCTTTCCCAGCGCAAAATAGTTATGATGAAAGCCAACTCTGTTCAGGCCGCTCCCCACAAGCTCCCATCAGCTGTTGGGATAACTGCGTACAAAATATTCAGCGCACTGTTCCGAGTTAAACGATTATGTTCAAGTACAAACGATGAAGCGAGCCTGTCTGATCGTATCACACTGCCTCCACAGACTATTCCAAATTAGTCGCATGTGTCAGAGGATGATGTCTAAATGAGGTGGAAATTCAAATGACACTGGATGACATTTGCATTTGCTATAATCATGTTTTCACGGCAGTAAAGCCTTAACAGCCAAATGGAGACAAATTGATGAAACTCAGTCCATGTACTCATTATTTTACAACACATTTTCATTCATTAACAACAGCACACAGCTATTAGTGTTTATAAATTATGGCCAAGACAGTGTCTTCCACACTAATAAGGGCCGTGATGGGCAGACAGTACAATTACCTCTACTATTAGGCCCCCAAAAATGGTTTTTCAATATTTGTCTGGCAGTTATACATTTTTTTACAGGGACAATGGAAAGTCAGAAACTGTCCCAGAAATAGCTAGGAAGCTAAACTTCATCTGCAGTCCCTGCGTCTGTAGAGGATACAAGGACAGTAAGAAAACACAAAACAGTTACAAGTACATTGTAAATCTGGTACATTTACATATACAATTCTAGTGCAAAAGCATAAAATACAACACATACAAAAATAAGAGCTGATAATCTCAAATATGTATTTTCTATTTTCAGCAAACTGACTGACCTTGACAGAGTGTGAATGATAAAGCCAATCAATACATTCTTGAATCACAGATAAAAATGGTCCGGCATTGTTTACACTGTTCTGTTTTAACATACAGGTGAAATGTTAAGGATCAAATCTGCCTCAAACGATCTCACCAAAAAGAGGAAATTTAAACATCATCATTTTATATGAACACATTTCTTGACATATAGTTTATATTCTACAGTGTTTCACCTAAAGCTGTCAAATTGATAAATACAAGCTATTTTCTGCCCATCAGTATAGCAGTGCATGTCGCCCTCGTTAGATGACAGGTGGTGAAATACCATCATCACCATTTTCTCTGAGTCTGAACCCAATAAGCCCAGACACGTTTTCTTTTTGGTTGGGGGATTGAGGGGAAAAAAAGCTCTGTGCTGCTGAAGATGGACAACAACTCACCACTAGCTCAGTCTCACAGGACTCCAGACTAGTCAATAATTCAGTGCTGGGCAAGAACATTTGATAAGGAGACAGATAGTGGACAGAGGATGGGTAGGGTAAAGAGTTGGGCTAGGGATATGGGGAAGACTGGAGGCTTATGACCCAGAGCAATAACATGTCAACAGAGGCTTTCAGGGATTCTACCTGTCAATCAACTAGACATTTCATATAGGGGAACGATCAATATGGAGTGCAGGAAAAGCAAGATTTTCCATCCATTTTCAGTGCGTTTTATCATAGGAATATGTGTTATAAGATATGTGAAAGAATAAACCTGTTAAATGTATATACAAAATAAAAACAGCAGACAATTAATAGCATGAGATCTCTGGTCCCTGTCTGCAGTGCAGATGTAAATCGCTGCAGACGATATTTGCATTATAAATGGTGAGAGCGCCTTAATAACAGTATGAGTGATGATGTGCGATATTAAAACAGATGCAACGACCCCTGACAAATGACACAGATTGGGATTTGCAAATACAAATGCAAGAGACTAACATTGAAACCACAGACAAAAACAAACACACAAAACACAAGACTAGGCAAGCCTGGAAGCTGACCAGTACAACCACAGTCTGATCTGCTGGCCACTGAGCAGCTCCACTGGAGCAGTTGGGGTTGAGGGCCTTGCTCAGAGGGCCTTGCTCAAACACTGCTGCTGCTACTCAGACTGCTGCCACTCAGTGCTGTGCAAGTTCACATTAGAGCTATCTAAAATTAAGTTCAGTTCACAAATCTTAGAATGAACTACCGGTAGTTCACGTTCAAAATTCAAAATTGTGAACTAAGTTCAGAGTCCCAAAAAGTGAGCAGTTCACCTTCTGATCTGAGCTATTATTTTTCAATAGAATCACCAATCACCAATTATGATGTGAGGTAGCATGTCTGGTCTTCATCTTGAAACTAGGTCGAGACCAACACATTTGGAAATGTGGGCTCCGTTTGTTCCGTTTCAATTTTTGTCCCACTGACACACACACAAAGAGGCATTGTGATCACTGATGATGTCATCAGTGATGTCATGAGGCTGATGATGTCATTAGTGATGTCATAGGGGGGCGCACACACACCCACCCGCGCACATGTAAACTGAGCTACGTATGCGCGCTGCAGGACGGGCGAGGCTGCGCAGCGGGCGAGCCTAGTAATTCAAAGAACATTTGCTGAACAAAAGTAGAAATAAGGATTCCAGACGTGCTATGCTGTTGTTGTATATTGCATCTGTAAAATGGGCAGTTATTTATTGTCATTAATATTTACCCTGCATCATTTGATCTGTAAGGTCTGTCCTCATCACTTATTATGTTTTCTTCCCTTTGAAACTGTAATTCACAGCTTCAAAGGAAATAAGGGTGGATATGAGGTAGGATATGTTGCAATCTGGTGTTCAACTGAGCCTCCTTTCACAAAATCTTGGCAAGTTCTTTTAAATGAAACACTAAAGCACGGTGCACACTTTTCATAAATCGGTGCGACAACGCAACATGATAACACACAGAATAGATGTTATATCAATGTTAGAACAGAGCACCGTTTCTCCAAGTGGCAGACAAGGTTTTTACTTTAAACTAAAGCAAACGGCCAAAGGCATGTAAATCCTGAACGTTGCTCCTGCTAAATAAAAGGAGGAGTCTCACGGCGCTGTGCAGCTCAGTTCTCCAGAGGCAGACATTCCCAGTGGGCCTGAAGGGGATCCTCTGTCAGGCATTACTCAGTCAGCGTACATTTTGAAAAATAATGACTCTCTGCACAGCTTCCCTTATCTATTGTACATATCAAATGCCACCAAATGCCACTCTCATGACATACTGTAGGGGGAAATTCAAATTCAAAACTACTTCATGATCTCTTCAATAATGCAAATACACAAAGTCATACTGCAAAAATAATTTAGAGAGTGATGAAGATTTTTTTTACCCGTGAATGGACTACACAATGATAACGTCCATAGATGTTTCTTTGTTCCTAATAGTCGTAATTTTGTTGTTCCTATTAAGAGTCATAATGAATCAAAGACTAACATCTACCGGTAATCTTCAAACAGGGGGGTTTCATCAAGTAAAAAAAAATCCCATGTTACTGGACCCGTATTATAATGTCATGGAGCAGAGTACAATTAATCACATAACAAAAATGACACATTATTGTTCTAATTGTAACGCACATTAGGCACCAAAAACCCAATAACTGTATCCACCATTATAATTAGCTACGATAACACTTCTTAATTGCATACGTGCCTTTAGGGTCCGTTAAGCAAACCTTCCCTGAAGTGTCGCCACCCCCCCACCCCCCACCCCATATGCACACCACCTCCCATGTAGGGCATCATGCACATGCAAATGACAATCTGTTACAGTACTAATTAAGGGCTAGGTCACATGAAAGAGGGCCGTGTGACTCCTTGAGCTCAAAGAGGGGTATTTATGATCTAATCAGACTGTGAGCAGCAGCCTACTGAGGAAAGTACTCCGGCATTGGTTGGTGAACGAGTTACGCTGAAGCCGTGTGTCAGAAGAAGGCAACTTTGATGCAGCCTTTCAGAGCCAGGCTTTGGATAAAATGAAAAAATGTGGAATGACTTGATGTATTCTGCCCTGCCCATAGGGGGGGTGGAAGTCTGGAGGGCTTTAAGTGTGGATCCTCTCCGGGAAACATGACTCAGTTCTCCATGGAAGAGTCATCTCAGTAATCAATACCATGATGTCACTGGGACAGCCGGGGAATATCAAAACCAATGGCAATACATCAGGGGAGTCATAATGACGATCACAAATGTAGTAAGCGAATACTTGGCAGATGTTTACAGAGGTGTAAATTACACATACTGTAGAAACAGTGTTGCTAAATGGGTGACTGAGCTCTGCACAATGTGGCAGCAAGGCTGTCGCCAATATCCACAATTCAATAGAACAATGTTGTTTTTACTGGTTCAGCTGCATAAATAACTTGATATATTGTCACCTACACCAAATTAGAGAACATGTTTCCTTGGGGAAACCGCACATACAAACGCAGGAGCAGGAGGTGACACAAATGCTGCCGTTACAATCGGGCTCCCGTCTGAAAGAATCACAACTCTCTTTTATCACGGGATCCTTACTCTGAGCCACATCCGTTCAGATTACGCTCATTGTCATTTCATTAAAGACTGATTTCATGGGGCGTCCGGGTAGTGTGGCGGTAGATTCCCTGCCTACCAACACGAGGGTCGCAGGTTCGCGCCCCTGTCGTACCTCCGGCTCGTCCATACAGGCACGATTGGCTGGCTGGTGTCTGCGGGTGGGAAGCCGGGATTAGGGGTATGTGTCCTCCTGGTCGCTGCACCAGCGCCTCCTCTGTTTGGTCGGAGCGCCTGTTCGGGGCGGGAGGGAAATAGTGGGAATAGCGTGATCCTCCCACGTGCCATGTCCTGCCGGCGAAGCTGCCCGCTGTCAGGTGAAAAGAAGCGGCTGGCAACTGCGCATGTGTTGGAGGAAGCATGGCGCTAGTCTACGGCTCTCCCCAGATCGGCAGAGGGTGCAGCAGCGACTGGGGGTAGCAGGGGGGAAATTTGGGAGAAAATGGGGGAAATCAGAAAAAAGATTGATTTCATGTCCAATGCCTCAGCCGAGTGCCTGTAAATACAGCAGAGGGAATGGGGATCAGCTTATAACATAAAAGTCCAATTTAAGTATTTCACAAAAATGGTCATTTAGAAGTCACACAAGCTTTTTCCTAAGTCAGACCATGTTTACAACAGCTTACTTATGCTGTTAACTTATGGCTGTTAGCAATCCGCCTCTATCTGATGCTGTCAGTGTCAGGTAGATAGGTGTGTCTTTGTTCGTGCAGTGACATGTGGAGAGCAGCCTTTTGCTAATGGACTCTGGCATGAGTGATGTTAGCAGGGGGTCCACACGGTGGGACGGCACCACAGACCCAATGGGATTCACCATCAGCATCAGAGATCATCCAGATAACCGGTCCGGTCATTTGTACTGAACTGACTTTTACTGACCATTTCTCTGCCTTCAAAGGAACCACTAAAATCCATTTACCCTCATTGACAGGGGTGGTTTGACTGCTTTAGGATACTCGTCTCTTTTAGAGTACAAAGGAGAAAGTCTGAACAGTACCAAAGACAACTATCAATATAAATATAATCTAAACCTTTTCTGCTTTCTTCAGTAACTGTTTACCACCCAGGTCACAGTGACATAGGAGGTAATAAACATGCGTAGCAGTGTTATCTGTGGTTGGATCAAATTGTAATAAAGGTTATTTAGATAAACAGCGTCATATTCCATTATCTCTGGCGCCATAATTGGATTGACCTGTGAAGAAGTAACAAAGTGTTTATCTCTGTGAAAATGTCGCTTCATAATAGGAACATTTTATGGCTGCCGGTCAAAATGTTTCAGGAGCCCAGGTAGAAACCAATACCTATGATTATATAAATCCATCTTTCCTATGCTACAATAACTTTTATGAAAGGGCACAAGATCTGATTACATTTGTCCCAGATGGCAGCAATGTGATCCTTAATATTGATCCAATTCAGCTATAACACAGTAGTGTCAGATTGCAGCCCAGCTGGAATGCAATTATTGTAAAAACAAAAGACTGCCCCGCCCCCTACATTACTTTCAAATAAAATAAAATTTAAAATAACAAAAGACTGCCCCTACTTTACTTTCAAATAAAATACATCTGCAGTTTCAGCAGAGCGGACGCAAGATGGAAATAACTCACAATTCGTTTGTGGCCTGAGTGATAAATACTGCTTTTGTGATATGAACATTCTCAAGAGGAATTTAGTCTATTTTCTCTTATTGATTCAAATTCATGACATCCATTAGAAAGGGAATATAATCACATTCAGAATGGAAAACCAAAACAAAACATGGTAACCAAAGAATCAGCCAGCGGCCCCATCTGTGTGGCCAATAATAACTTGGATAAATGGGTGTTCATACTGTACTACAGTAGCCAAGGTGGAAATGTGTGCCTATAGGACCTCTTAAGCAAAGCATGCAGCCAGGGAATTATCTTAATTAATGACGACACGGCAAAAGTCCACAGTTTCTCTTTCTCTGCTGACTTTGTGCACAAAAGGAGATTATTCGCCACAGCTCTCGATAACCACAGGCTCTTGATTCAGCTTCCACGTTCATTCCTGCAGAGATGTGTGAAACCCCAGCAGCCCTGAACACACAGTGAGACGCGTCTGGAGCTTCAGACTATCAATACATTATTCATCAGAAAAATCTAACAGATACAAACTGGGAGATGGCCTCTGTGTGAAGCTCGGTCAAACTCAGGCTCTGCGGCAAAAACAATGCTCTGATGGAAAACATGCAAAATAACCAGATGTTGCACTTACAGATCCCGAGAAAAAGTTGCAATCACTTTGAACAAACAATAATGGCATATACAAACATACAAACAATAAAAACATATACCTTTAAAAATATATTACTGTATGCATTTATGCTATCCAATATATTACATACAAAATTTGGAGTATGCTTTATAACCCAGTAGTGACTAGAGGATCTAAAGATCTGATGTCGGACACAGACAACATTTCCGTTTATGCTAAAGCACTGGAATTAATTTAAATAAGTAAAGAAATGAATATAAAAACTAGAGGGGACTCGGTCGAGTGCCTACCTCCGCCACGGCACGTTACGCTCATTGCCACACCTCCTTTTGGCTAGTGGGCGTGGACTGGAAAGTTAATCAGTTCGTCCTTGGCCCATGACCAGCCTTTCTACAAAGTTTTGTGGTATTATGGGAATCTGTGTGGATGTTAGGCACCTTTTTGTGATTGAACACACCCATTACCACGCCCCCTTTTGGCTAGTGGGTGAAGAAAGTGAATCACTTCTAAGTTGGCCCAAGACCAACCTTTCTGCCAAGTTTCGTGCAAACATACCTCCTGCCAACTGTGTTGACCGGGCCTTCGGCCCAGCCAACTCCGTGGCGGAGGTAATAATTTTCTGTCATTGCAATGGACACTGCAATGACAGAAAGAATCAAATGGTCACAAAAGAATAAGAAAAGAAAAACGAAGGCCCTCCCTCCCTCCCACCCACCCACCCACCCATGTGGCGACCTGTAACCTCCCCTCCCACCCCACGTTAGTTTGTTATAACAGTATGATAGACATTAGGGATGCATGATATCGGATTTGGTACGTCATTGTCATCGGGCAATAAAAGCTATAAAAGGCAACATTAGTATCTGCTCGGAAGAAACCTCCCTGCCAATACGACAGGGCGGGGCAAGGATGCCAAAATTACGCCCTCATGTTTGATGGGTGATTATCTAATCAACGGTGGGTGTGGACACTAGCCTGCTTAACAAAACCAGAGTTGAAGCAGTTCTCTTACTTTGCCCGGCAGATGTGCACAACACAGAGAGAGAGAGAAATGCATCCATGTCACACATCTGCCAGGAAGACAACACAATAAGATCAGGCTATATGAGAGCCCACATGCTCCCCCACACCTGGTGAAGTCAAATAAATATATAGATAAATAAATAAATAAATGCCATATACTGTACATCAGTATCAATAGTCGAGCACAAGACCTGGAAAGCATTGGAACGTCGACATCGTGCATCACTAATTCATAGCAACCAAACCAAAATAATTTCAATACAAAGTATTACCCATACCCAACTTATAGATGTTCAAGTCAGCAGCTGTTTAACATCTGCAGCAGCTATAGATAATTCCATAATGCTCAGAAAAGACATGAGCCATTGTCTCTAGGCGGGGGTGTACGATACAATCTTAAAGCAAGAATTTTCTTTCTTTTTTTGCAGCTGTTAGACCTGCGAATAATATGTGAGATTTGGACATCGACAAAGCAAGAGGTGAGGTGTCATTCAGATTGAATCAACAACCTGGGGCAACAAGGTACAAGCACAGGTCTGACAGAGTAGAAGACACCATTTTCCAGAAAGAGGTCACCCCAGGCCAGGGCACTCCCAATACTGTACATACGGTATGCATAAACACAAGGCCAATATTACATAGCTGACAAATTGGTGTGGGTATGAGTTTCATGAGGCGGTGTTTTCTAGGAGTGAGATATAGTCTATGTAAAAAGTTAAAGTGAATGAGTTTATGATTTGGGTTTTTGGATGTGCTGTCTACATTGACCCATACAGTAGCGGCAGAGGTAATAATAATAATGATGTTGATAATAATTGCATTTTATTTGTCTCTAAACTGAAATAGTAGAGATACACACAAAACATCCACAGAGATTAAAATAGAAGGAATTAGAAGCAAATCATTATTTTCTGCCATCATTAAGCACTTATACATTTTGGCAAAATCTCTCATTTTCATAGCAATTATGTTAACATGTCGGGTGAGATTTCATTTCACAATTAAAAACTCTGCGGCTCGAGAAATGCAAATCCCCCAACAGCGGTAGACGGCACAGATTGCTCAAATGGGGAAATCCATATTCAGAGCACGGCTTCTGTGTATGTGAATAACCGTTATTATTCATTTTATTTTATTGATACGAGATGTTTGCTGTGTTCTTAGAACTCAGGTTTAGTCTATTTCCTTTTCCTCTCAGAAAAACAAACCATGGTGCTGATTACAGGAAAAACAAAACGGTTATGAAAACATATCAATATGATAGAACTTTGTACCTTGAATTTTATAGGTCATAAGATAAGACGATAAAGTGTGAAATTCAACCACAAAGCAACAATTTGGTTGCACAGCATGACCTACATCAGCACATGGACACAGTCACACACAAAAGCCTTTCAATTTATGCTGCTGCTACACCCAAACCACCCAAACAACATGCACATCACACACACACACACACACACACACACACACACACACACACACACACACACACACACACACACACACACACACACACACACACGATGACAAAACAGAGGCCATGCTAAGGACATAATCTATCACACGGACATGTAAAAAATCCCAACCAAAACACGCACACAAACACCTTCGGAGTGCGATAAATACCTGCTATGAATTACAGAAACCATTCTTGCCGTGTTTATTCTGAAAGAACAGAAGTGTGCCTCATCTTTTTATCTCACAGTCTTAGCTCCTACATACAACATGTTTAAAGTAGAAATGCTACATAGCTATAGTGATGGAAACTAGCCTCAGTATTTTTTTTTTTAATAAGAAAGAGTAAACTGCCGTTAGAGATAAACCGATATGAAGATCAAATAGCATGCTTAAGGATGTTGACGGTGTTGTGGCGTCTATATAAAGCAGTGTATTATCCAGCAGCTCAGACGCGACCCTGTCTCCCAGCCGTAAATTCAGAGCGCTTGTCAGGCAATCGCAGCAGGAACGTGACGGGCTGAGTGCCGTACAGTACAGCCGCGCGTCTGCAGCAAGGCGATCATTGCCACTCTAATAACCATCAGGAAGATTTGTACATGTCACAGGCTCCTTAGCTATAACATCCCACTCGCAGTGCTCTGCTCATAACTGGGGACCATAAATCTTTGCCACCTAGTCTACCAGAATAACAGAGGTAAATCACAGCAGAAATGATCTGTACAACTGAAATTGATTTTTTTTCCTCCCCAGCAGTGGCCATTTTTGAGGATCCCTTCAACTTTTGATGTCAGAAGAGCTATTTGAACACCGGTCTACCACAATACTAGGTTATTATAGATCCATTATATTATTGCCAAGTATTTTTTTGGACCAGCTTTTCAGACAATATTAAATCTCACTAATGGCCTACAATGCCTGCATTAAAATAACAGTATGATTGTGATTTTTTCTGTGCCATTTTACCATTAAGAAAGTCAACGTCCTTCTTGTCATAGTATTATTTAACATCACTCACACTGTATACAACAGTGTGAAAGATACATAGAGACTATTATTATTTAGTCTGGTCTCTGCACCAGAGTGTAAATTATTAATTTAATTTTCCAATATAAACCCAAGCAGCTGTGTTTATCAAGCAAAGTGTGAGGCATCTGTGTGCGGGTAAAGTGGGAGAGGTGTGTGGGAATATGCATAAATTGACAATATAGTCCAATATAGCTTTATTATAGCTGTCGACACTGATAAGCTTCTTTCATGTCAGCTCCAATGTACCGTACATGTTTTCCACCACAGAACACACACACAAATCCAATTATGTTCTAATTGAGTGTTACAAGGCTCATTGATTATGACAGAGCCACTGCAGTAGACTGACAAAGAGAAAATAACCCCAGCAATTAGTCCCAAGACCCAGGAGGCCTGCAGGTGGCAGCATTTAAAACCATGGTAATAATATAATACTCAATTTGAATGTACATGTGAACAATGAAATGTGCATTGTGTGCAGCAGGAAAATGAAGTTTAAAGGTGCGAACAGCCAATTCAGGAGTTCCGAGACAGATACAATTTTATTTTACTCAATTAATTGATGTTACACTGAAGCTAGACTGAGGTGGGAAAACTGGGAAATGCCCAGTATAAGTATTGTGTTGGGCTCCCTGCTATGACTGTTGAGAATGAAAATTCTAATATATCTACTGTATTGGAGAATCAAAATGATTAAAATGGCAGGCAGAAATTATTTTCATAACGTTTGGCCACTGTTATCTTGCTTTGGGATGAATGCAAAAGAGTCCCATATATTTCAAAACCAAACACTACAGTACAGTGCTACATAACAGCTGGAGTCGGCTTGTTATGAATTAATACTTAGTGATGGTGTGATTTGTCTATTGGTTTGACAGTCAATGTGTGACTTTGGCAAAAATCAATGTACTTTCAGAGGATTGACTTACTTGCTTGCATGGAAGCAGATCAGGGGTTTGGGTAAGAAGGGTCTCAGAAGACAGGAGGTTATCTTGGGCTTGTGTCCAGGAGTACAGTTGGACTTGAGGGTTCACTCTGTGGAGTGGAGAGTCATTCACTTCAGCTCTCCATCAGCAGCAGCACACTAGACGAGGGAAGAGTAAGAACATTTTCTTGAATTCAAACTAATGGCCATAATATCTTTAGCGAATAGTGATTATAGGGCTACCTCACCAGGCAGTGAAGGTAAAATCCACCCTAAAATGTTATTCCTATGAACTTGTACTGCCCGATCAATATTTGTGAACAGGTTTCTCCCAAGGCTAGAAGTACATGTATGAAGTGTGTAATCAGTAAGGTCAAAAAGACTCTGCTTCCACTGCCATTGACAATGAGCGTTTGAGCTTTTGAACCCAAATTAGCTTTATTTTGTAATCACTTCTGAACAAGTAATTGCACTTACATTCTCAGAAAATCAACCATTCATTCAGCATTCTTCACTGTCTGAGGAAGAGCTCCAGAAAGTATAGATTACAGTATTTGAAAGGTCACTGATAAGAGTCTTGGCTACGCTACATTTGGCAATTGCTTCTTCTTGCACACAATTCTGATCTAATGACTCAAAGACCATAAGAATAACAAGAAGGTTTTAGTTGTGGGATTTTATATATAACATTATGATAAAGATCATACCTGCTCCAGTTTTGTGTGAGGGTGGGATTGAGGCGACTGGATTTGTCTAGTAGCTTTGGCGCTCCTTGGCGTGGAACGCACGGCACTTGGACACTGCTGTCCTGTTCCTATGAGAGGAACTGCTCATGCTCTTCAAGTAGGGTCTGGCTTCATGGAACGACATGGCATACATCAGCCGATGAACTGGTAGTCATCATGCGTTCACACTTTGCAGCAGGGCCACAATGCTATAGAGATCTTCGCCCCGACCAACAAAGAAGATGATATGAGGAGCATCGGTGCATGCCGCGGGTAGACAGCAAGGAACCCTTCACCGGCTTTGGTACTATCCCCCTCAGAGCCTCGACTTTTAGGTGAACATCATGGTTCTTGTCATTCTTACAAAAACCTGGCCATGAGACACAGAACAAAATGTGATCAGATCATTCAAATCAGCCTGCAATAACAAGTGTACCACAACATTGGAAGAATCTGCTGTACCTTTGGGTAAAGTCAAGACAAATCTATTTTTCTTACAGGTGCAGACCTCCAGGCTGGTCTGCTCAATGGTATGGTATCAGACCAGTGCATCTCCTTCTCCATCACTGAGGCGAAGCTGCACCTTCTGCGGAGTCGTCCACCATAGGATTCTCCACACTGAGGGCCAGAACAGCTGGTTGGAACCGCACATTTGCCACCTCAAACTCAAGCTCCTTTGTCCTCTACTCTGATGGGACGCCTCTGCATCGTCACAAAAGCTATTGCCAAATTTAAGATATGAAATAATGTATCAGAAAGGGTTGACAATATGACTTCAGGTGTCACGCTTAGGGTTTCCACCACACTTATGTTGCTGGAGCTACTGCGGGGCCAATCCCCTTTTCTCAGGAAATAACACTAACTTCTCAGGCTGTCAAAGGTCAATCACTGTATGAAAACACATAATATGACTAGAACAGAGATTAAAAAAATATATTATTAATTTTGTCAACATGCCAAATGAGAAGGGCAAAGTACCATTTTGTTTTGTCATTTCATTTGATAAAAAAAAAAAAAAATCAGAATTTGCACACTATGGGCATTGACTTGAGCTAGTCTTCATCGCCATGTTCCCTCAATATTTCACAACTACTTTTCTCAGGTTACATGCAGCAGCAGTTTTATGATGTGCTGCTGAAAAGAAGATAGACAGTTCAAAGTCCCCACCATACTGCATGAGCTGTTCAGGTCAGATAGTAGCTACCTATAAGGGAAGTTGCTCATGCCATTTTTGTTTTCTTTATGTAATTATTGACTCTTTGCAAAGTGGGTGTTCACCATGCATGACAGAATTACCACGTAAGATCAAGGGAGAATTATTTAAAGTTAAACCAAGAGAAGCTGAAGAGGCTTATAGAAGGTAGGACATCTATATATTTCTGTTGTCATGGGTAACTCTCCACTGATTTAACGTTAGTGCATGTTTCTGGTCAACAACGCTGGCATTGTATTGGGGGAAATTCGTTTTTAAATTAGCAACTCAATGCACATTAAACAGCCTATTTCAAAACTATAGTAACGTTAGTCATATTTTTGCGCTTTTCCATAATGTAGCCTATAGCTAAGCTACCTGACAATAGGGCCTACACAACACATTGACAAACCTGCACCATGGTCTTTAGGTTAATTGACCATCCACGCCTACCTGGTGATAGTGCACGTGCAGGCGGTCGGTAAGTAACTTGTATCTGTTAGCTACACGTTTTAAAACGTGTTACGTTAGCTGCAGCCTAGTTAGAAGTGGGGAGAGAGAAAGAAAATACAAGAAAATGCTACTTGATATACCATTCGAGCAGATGATGCACAGACAGGTGACTGTAGACACGTTGGGGTTCACAGGCTGAAAGCTCCATTGTTGTCGCCAGAAAAGTAGATCAAGCTCCACTTCACTTCAAAGGGATGACATTTGTAGGCTAGCGTTACATGATGTCTCTGTGAAATCCAATCCAGGAATATCTCATCCAATTCATAGAAAATGCATGCTCAGTTGTGGGAATTTGTCTGGATGCTATATCACGACAGTTTACCCAGCATTCTAGCCTGCTGCAGTGTTTGCAATCCCCTACCCACATGGAATATGGGTGCGTTTAATCCGGATGCCACAAGTGTCTCATACAAAAAGATGAATTTCTGCTCAGTTATTGTATCAATTTGATATAACGGCGTGGATTATATTGGGCTCCCTGAGGTCCCTGAGTGATGATGGCGGATATGAAAGTCATTAGGATGAGCAGCATCAGTCTTTCCTGCTTGGACGACGTGTTTCTAATGAGGAGGAATACTTGATTGAATTGTATTCAGCTACCTTCAGCCAGTGGAAACCAAAACATTTTAAGGCAATAACGTAAATGCATGTCAAATATAATACCATTTTTATTCTGCTCATGTCATGTAGTAAGCCTTTTGTGTTGGTGAAGGGTTGTATCAGTCATGTTTTTTGTACTGGTATGTGTTAGCTAAAGAGGAAATGTGTCTCCTTTATTGCCCGCTTCATATTTATTACATTATTTTGTGAGTGGTTGGCCTTACAATAATCGTTGAATATGCTACTCTTTAGATTGTTAAACATGGATTAGAAGGCCAAGGCCCATCAGTAATCCAATTGTTGATTTTGACCAGCTTGATATTCAACTCATCTAACTAACAACCAACCATAGCTAAACCTGATACTAGTGAGCTGTCTGGCACAATCAAACTCCCATCTCTCGGATGTAATTATAACTGTTCAAAGCATTCTTTGTTCATTGACCCCTTTATTTGCTGGGCCACTTTTGGCTTGCTAATCCTCGGGGAAACCTTGTTTTCAGGAGTGTTCAGAATGTATTTTTGTGTCCTTTTTAACATTGTGTGTGTGTGTGCCTATAATCACAGCATAATGAGTGTGTGCTGCTGACATGGAGGTACATAGGATTGCAAAACGGCCTTCTCAGCACACTGAAGCTGAAGGCAGAAACATGCCTCTGTGTTGCACAGGCTACAGCTACTGTATGTAGCTGGGGTGTTGGCCTGACCCTCACGCCGGGGACACACCAGAAACGTCTCCGACGCAGGAGATGGAGGCGTCGAGCAGGAGCCTGGCCATTCACACCAGAAGCGCTCTGACACAACTTGTACTGACTTCATGCCTGGCTGCACGCGGCCGCTCGCGTCAAAAATAGACCAGACGCGGAAACTCTCGCTGCAGGACGGGACACGACACGATGCGCTGTGGGTGCCACGGCACTAGTCCGATACCTCACGAGTCCGACACCTCACGAGTCCGAAAAAAGAGGCATTGGACAGGGGATCATGTCTATGTTCCCCGGGTTCTATATTCCCCGTTTTTCACTAACCCTAAACCTAACCTCCCCCAGACCCTAACCCAAAACCTAACCTCTCCCACCCCCACGCCTAAACCTAACCTCCCCCAGACCCTAACCCAAAACCTAACCTCTCCCACCCCCACGAACCCAAAACCTAACCTCTCCCACCCCCACGCCTAAACCTAACCTCCCCCAGACCCTAACCCAAAACCATGAGGTGTCGGTCTCGTGAGGTGTCGGACTAGGGGGCAGTCCCCGCGCTGTGGCCGGTGATCGGTCTCGGCTCGGTCTACACTGTCTACACATTTTGGCACCAAGGATGCCAAAATGAAACCTTCTTGACGTGATGCGACGCTTCCGCGTTGGAGACACTTCTAGTGTGTCCCTGACTCCCTGTCATTAAGCCAGTCTATCTCTTTCACAATGTTCACAATACTCCAGAGACAGTCTGTACTTTAGCCCGTTAAAGTTTGGCCTGAGGAAGTTGTCATCTTCCAAAGAAAAAAACGCTTCGGACCTGAGAAAGTTCGATGGTATGCGACCAATCACGACAGATGTAAGCAAGACCGATGCAGGTGATCTTCTATAATAAAATAGAGTAAGTGGGCTCTGTCTGTCTCTCTGTCTGGTCTGTTTGGTCCCACATTGTGAGATTTGTGAGGATTTTGGTCAGTACTGATGTCACTGATGATGTCACAATGTATATGACATCAGTGATGTCACTCGAGAAATCTTGCGCGCGTGATTTCTAGTTGGATAAATTGCGGGATCTAATGCGTCTGAGACTACCTGACCCTTTTGACCTTGGCCTGTCTGTGTTTCCCTTTAATGGGGCCGGGGCTACTATCTAGATTTACCTCTCAAAAACTGTTATCACATTCATTAATTGCCTGGAGTTTAATATTGTGCCTCACTGTGAATCTGCCCATTGTAAAATCCATGTCATTCATACCTTGTGTACCCAGTAGTAAATATTAGTAACCCTCCTGTCCCCAATACAACTGTAGGAACTTTATTAATAGTTTGATCGGATAATCTTTCCTGTCTATTTTGAAATTACTTTCTGATCAACACTGTTTTCCAATGGAGTTATCCTAGTTTTCTTTTTTTTTACTGAAGTAATTGTTTTCTGTTGCTGCAATTGTTTTGCCTTGCCACCCCCTCTCAGCTTTCATCTAAGTAGTTTGAGCCTATATAAGGATGTAAAATCAAATATACATCTATACACATCTGCCCTTGGAAACATTGTTGCTGTATCTGCTGAAGACAAAGTACTGCGGTAGATTAACCCTTCCCTGATCCTTATCAAGATGAAGCTGCAGAGTTATGTGGTGAGGGTAGGTGTCGTCCGGCTGCGTTGCACATGTGCGTTTCCTCCCTTCTCGCTCCGTTTAGTACCAGGTTGCGTTGCCTGTCAGCAGACACATTTACTGGGAGTGATTTAGTGCTGGTAACCTTTCACAAAGATAATTGCAGCATGACTGACTGAAGGGAACAACTGTTGAATTTCCCTGTTATCTCGGATGGAATTCTACTCCGATCGGAGAGCCTCATCTCTTCCAGCTACCCACACAGCACTACTGTACTGTAGCTGGAGTTTTGTAAGTGGGCACTCCTCACCCCTCTCACCACCAGCCACAGGTCCAATAACACAACCCCGGAAGTAGATATAATCCCAGTAAGCTGCAGGTGGCCTTACACACACACACACACACCCTCTCTCTCTTTTTCTCTCTCTCTCCCCAGTCTCCCAGTGTGGTAGTAACCCTCATCTGAGAAAGGGCCTGGAGTGTGTGGAGCTGGCACGCTGCAGCCAGGAACTGTCACATTACTCTCAGCTCCACGGTGGGACCAGGGCACCTGAAGAGGGTAACCGAGAGTGAGTGTGTGTGAGAGAGAGAGAGGAGACCAAACACAGGGGAACCAGGACTCAACTTGGGAGAGACTTTCTCCTCTTCAGTCGAGGGGACGACAGGGGACCACAGCAGACCACAGGGGAGCGCAGCAGACCACAGGGGAGCGCAGCAGACCACAGGGGACCACAGCAGACCACAGGGGAGCGCAGCAGACCACAGGGGACCACAGCAGACCACAGGGGACCACAGCAGACCACAGGGGAGCGCAGCAGACCACAGGGGAGCACAGCGGCACCTCGCCAACAGATTGGCAGGACGGTGAACAGTGCTCCAGCCCCTTTTTATAAGACATTAAATCTGTTTGAAAAAGAGACAGCACAATGGATGAGGATGCTCCACTGGACTATGAGTACCCAGACCTAGATCCTGTCACAACCAAAGTCCACGTCGAGTAAGTACATACAGAACATACCTTATAGTGTTGCTTTGGTGGGATTAAAAGGCAGTGCTTTTAGGCTGCTTGCTGGCGCTGCCCTCTCTATCTCTCTCTCTCTCTCACACTCTCTCTCCCTCCCTTCTGAACTTCCTAAATGACATGCACTTAGTTCAATCTGAAAAGTTTTCAACAGTTCTAAATTTGCATTAAAAAAAAAGCAGTTGTTTGTGTAAAGAAACACGACCAGGTACAGTAAATAGTGTGCTGAATCTGTGCAGTATACCGTATGATTTATTGCAACATATAAACCGCGGTTGTTCAACCTTCTGTTAACGTCTGAACAATTTTGCAGTGAGATAATGGTCTCACAGAGGTATTAGATGACACTTGGCACGCCGATACAATCTTTTGCCAGTGCATACTGTTGGTTCTGTTCACTAGCGTTGGTTTCACTTCATCTGTCATACTACAGTACAGTAGAGTCTGTTGTCTTTATGTTTTGGGAATGACTGTTGTTTTGGAAAACTGAAATGTTGAGTCCAGAGTATGAAACAAGTATGTGCAGCACACAATTCATACTAATCCACAGCTGAAATGCTTTTATGTGTCAGGATGGAGACTGCTCAAATGTCTCAGTCAGTAGATGTAGTTAGTAAGTAGTGCCAAACAAGGTTGGACTCAAAACAGAGAGTCAGCACAGGCCAGTGAGCCATTTCAGATTACCGTCAGTCATCATTCTGTGCTCCTGACCGATCCCACAATGCAACAGGAAACATGCAGTTATTATCCAGTCACTTCTTTTTGTTGCTTCTCTCAGGGTTTCCCCACCATTATAAAACGTAGAGACGCAGCTGTTTGGAGCACCACCTATAATCCAAATGAATGTCAAATCAAAGTGGGAGCATCAGAACTATCTATATGACTTTTCCCAGAGCTAATGGTTGTAGGTGGTCCCCAGTGGACTTCTTTAGCAAGTTTTGTCTTTAAGCTTTTTGGATGTTGTTCACTATCTGCTCTAACTTTTCCACTGATTTGTACACGGATATGGTAATAATAATAATGGTCAAAAGTCATGTGAAATCAGCATCATTACAGACTATGAGATCAAACTTGAGGGATTAAATAAGGGGTCCAGGTGGACAGTATTACAAAAGAAAGATGGAACAAGTGTCCACATTTATCACCAGCTCATAAACCCTCTGGCTGTCATGTAATTGAACAGGCTGTGGTGAGTTGTGGTCTAAATTAACAGGCTGTGGTGAGTTGTGGTCTAAATGAACAGGCTGTGGTGAGTTGTGGTCTAAATGAACAGGCTGTGGTGAGTTGTGGTCTAAACAGGCTGTGGTGAGTTGTGGTCTAAATGAACAGGTTGTGGTGAGTTGTGGTCTAAACAGGCTGTGGTGAGTTGTGGTCTAAATGAACAGGCTGTGGTGAGTTGTGGTCTAAATGAACAGGCTGTGGTGAGTTGTGGTCTAAACAGGCTGTGGTGAGTTGTGGTCTAAATGAACAGGCTGTGGTGAGTTGTGGTCTAAATGAACAGGCTGTGGTGAGTTGTGGTATAAATGAACAGGCTGTGGTGAGTTGTGGTCTAAACAGGCTGTGGTGAGTTGTCTAAATTAACAGGCTGTGGTGCGTTGTGGTCTAAATTAACAGGCTGTGGTGAGTTGTGGTCTAAACAGGCTGTGGTGAGTTGTGGTCTAAATGAACAGCTTGTGGTGAGTTGTGGTCTAAATGAACAGGCTGTGGTGAGTTGTGGTCTAAACAGGCTGTGGTGAGTTGTGGTCTAAATGAACAGCTTGTGGTGAGTTGTGGTCTAAATGAACAGCTTGTGGTGAGTTGTGGTCTAAACAGGCTGTGGTGAGTTGTGGTCTAAATGAACAGCTTGTGGTGAGTTGTGGTCTAAACGAACAGGCTGTGGTGCGTTGTGGTCTAAATTAACAGGCTGTGGTGAGTTGTGGTCTAAATTAACAGGCTGTGGTGAGTTGTGGTCTAAATTAACAGGCTGTGGTGAGTTGTGGTCTAAATGAACAGGCTGTGGTGAGTTGTGGTCTAAATGAACAGGCTGTGGTGAGTTGTGGTCTAAACGAACAGGCTGTGGTGCGTTGTGGTCTAAATTAACAGGCTGTGGTGAGTTGTGGTCTAAATTAACAGGCTGTGGTGAGTTGTGGTCTAAATTAACAGGCTGTGGTGAGTTGTGGTCTAAATGAACAGGCTGTGGTGAGTTGTGGTCTAAATGAACAGGCTGTGGTGAGTTGTGGTCTAAACGAACAGGCTGTGGTGCGTTGTGGTCTAAATGAACAGCTTGTGGTGAGTTGTGGTCTAAATGAACAGCTTGTGGTGAGTTGTGGTCTAAACAGGCTGTGGTGAGTTGTGGTCTAAATGAACAGCTTGTGGTGAGTTGTGGTCTAAACGAACAGGCTGTGGTGCGTTGTGGTCTAAATTAACAGGCTGTGGTGAGTTGTGGTCTAAATTAACAGGCTGTGGTGAGTTGTGGTCTAAATTAACAGGCTGTGGTGAGTTGTGGTCTAAATTAACAGGCTGTGGTGAGTTGTGGTCTAAATGAACAGGTTGTGGTGAGTTGTGGTCTAAATTAACAGGTTGTGGTGAGTTGTGGTCTAAAAGGAAAAGCTTTTTTCACTGTGTGGACCGGCGGCCACTGCTTTAACTCGCAAGCCAGCTTAAAAGCTTAGTTTTAATACTACAGTATTTAACTCCTGTTGTAAACAGTGAAAAGTCCCTGCTGCAGCTCCTCCTCAGCCAGTGTGTGAAAAGTGAGTTTCGACAATGCCTTAAATTTACAAATGGTCTGCTGGTTTGGTGCCAGGGTATGCTCGCTGAGTGCCAAGTTACAAATTCTCACATTGTTTGGACAGGTAAGAGACGCTTTTGAAAAATGTAATGACATCCCTCCAGGAAGCTGCCAACTCCATGCCCACAAGCCATATATGTAGTGGTTTGTTGTAACGAGGCACCATGCTACAAGTGTCCCACCCTGTAATAGTTGGTGTATGTCATACAATATCTGTGGGCTTCTCTGAACATCTACCTTCACACTTGTAATTACAGTGGAATCCGCTTATAGTGATCACGGTTATAGCGATCAACCGCTTATATTTGTCAAAAAGCTCGGTCCCCAATCATTCCTATTTGATTATAGTGATCAGAGTACTCTATAATAGTAATTTATTTTTCTAGTTACAACCTGCCAAAAATGAGCCAACGAGATACAGCAGCGATACTTGGTGCATGTCTGTATATGGAGAGATCACAACATGTCTGTCTGTCTGTCTGTCTGTCTGTCTGTCTGTCTGTCTGTCTGTCTGTGGAGAGATGGCGGGGTCTGTGTCTATGCGAGACTGCTGTATTTGAAACAGTTGGAGGCCTTATTTACTGCATGCATTTTTAAAGTCAATAACATTCGGTAAATAGTGAAGCTGTCCGTTTCATTATTTTATATGTACCGTATATTCATGTAATAAATATACAATGTACATCATGTCAATTAGATGGTAATCTGCATGAGAAATAAAGACAAAAAAAACACTGTTATAAGAAGTGCACTCATGAGCCTGCATTCCTGCTTCTCAAGTGTACGCGAATGTGAACATAGACGTTAGTTGTTTTCCTGTGTCACGCTGATAGCAATCCGTTTAAATGCAAATCTCGGCTATGCGATTTCAGCGGGGCCAAACAAGCTCCCAGCCACAAATGGTCTCGACACCGACGTGAGAGGTTTAGTGACGTTATAGGTATGCTCAGTGAGTGACTCGAGTTATAAAACAGATTATAACAGATTGCTTGTTTTGCTGTGTGACCCCCCCCCCCCCCTTTCCAGAATAATCCCTCCATGTGACCCCACTGCTGATGACAGGCTCTACCATATATGCATCACTGCAATATCTGTAAGTCTCCACTCCTGCTGGATTAACGTGACACCACGTTCACGCCATCCTGTCACTCACTGTCATTCATTCATAGGGTGTATGTTCAGTGATCACACCTAGGTGTCAGAAGAAAACTATGTCTTACGATACACCGAGATATCAAGCGCTCCTTGCTAGACGTTGGCAGTGTGTGCAGTGACTGCCAGTGTCACACTCATCTCTGTTTTAATTAAGTCATGCAATTACAGTAATCTAGAAAATAAATCTGTAAGAGTACAGAAGTTCTATTTCTGAGCAAATTGGCCCTCTGAGGCAAAGTAGTCAAACCATGTGTTACTCAGCCAATATTTAATCCACTATCATTAAGATGATTACACTATGTATTACACATAATCTTAAATTAAGATGTTGCATACAATAGTGGCTTTCCTGGGGATTTTACCTTCTCTGCTTTTGATGTCTGTTTAAAAAGACTCCTAGTCCCTGTTTGCCCAAATCTCGGAGTTTCCTTTTTTTTCTATTTTTTTTTCCCAGATTTTTTTATCCTCCGTTAGTGCTAATTTTAATTTATTTATCCTGGTTGCTGCTCCACCCTCTGCCAATGTGGGGAGAGCCGAAACTGGCTCCATGCTTCCTCCGAGACATGGGCAGTTAGCCAGCCGCTTCTTTTCACCTGACAGGGGAAGCTTCACCGGTAGGACATAGCACGTGGGAGGATCACGCTATTCCGACAAGTTCCCCTCCCTCCGAACAGGAGCCCCTAACGACCAGAGGAGGCACCACATCAGCGACCAGGATATTGCATGTTTTGGTGTGGGGTTCCTATATGAAGGAAACCCCTAGGGGGCACGGGGAGAACATGCAAACTCCACACAGAAATGCCCTTTTGACGACCCCACCCGGGCGGCGGGCACTCGAGGACATGCGGACGGGCACGCACTCCTTCAGCGCTCACAGCGTCCCAGGTGGGAATCGAACCCAGGACCTTCTAGCTGTGAGGCGACAGTGCTTACCACTGCACCACCATGCCCCAAATCTCTGAGTTTCCTAAATGTGTCACGGGTCATACCAGGTCACTGAACTCACGCTGGCCAGCGATCCTGACTGATGGAGATTAATTCAGATCAGATCCATGGGGAGCACTAGAGACTGTTGTTTGGCCTTTTTTGGCTTGTTTATAGTCCAAACCAGGGTTGGTAGCTGCACAGGGCACACTGCACAGGGCACACAGGGCACACTGTTATGGGTTGGGAGGGGGGCAGATGAGGCTAATTGAGCTGTCTCCTCTTCCAGCTTGTTGTCATGCTGATCCTCGCAATCTTAGCCAGGCGCATGAAGCTGGGAGATGGACAGAAAGGACTCCCAGGTTTGCTCAGGTGAGGCCCTGCTTGATCTCGGGGTTTAAATATGTGATTAAATAGCTGCTTCCTTGTTCGTGTGATCATTTTGTGCTGAATAACAGTTTCTGTCAGATGTGGAGCTGGTAACATCCTGGCTCTAAATACCTGATGCTTGATTCCACAGTCCCGTCAACTTCCTGGACCATACCCAGCACAAGGGCCTGGCAGTAGCTGTGTTTGGAGTGCTCTTCTGCAAACTGTGTGGCCTGGTGATGTCGCCAAACCCCCTCCCCTTCTCCACCAGCTTAGATAACAAACGTGAGGAAGTGACTGATAGCACTCTTGCTGCAGTCAGTTTTGTTTTGGGGAAATCTTCACTGGATGCACCGATGCAGTGTTTTTCTTTAAAAAATCCCCTTTAACATATTTTTGATAATGAAAACAGTATACTATATTTTGAATTTATGATGATAGTTGTTTTGAAGCCTTGTGTCTATAGTGTGTTTCCTAGTTTGGGAGCAGATGTGAGTTATAGTCATTGGAATGCCTTCTGAGGGCAGCATTTAATATCATTGCACCTCCAATCAGTGAGAGCGGGAGGTGGGTTCATTGGAATTATGCAATCATGAAGGCAGCCGTATTGCTCATATTCTGACACTCTTCTCTTCCAAATGTGTTGTATGGAAGTGATTCACCGCCTCCCCTTTGAACAAGGGTTAAGACATGTGTCCAAAAGTAAAGCTTGGTTCATGTAATTGGATTTTGTTTCCATGTTTCTCTATTATTTTCGACTTAGGGGTTGGATGGTAAGCTTTTTTAATCATCTTTTTTTTCTGAAATTAAATTACAAAAGAATTTAAGGAGTCAGTCCCCTGCTACTCTACACAATCCCTAAGCAGTACAGGGTTCAGCAGAGAGGAAATATAGTGGCTATTCGACGCTGTATGATCTAAAATCAGTCACAAGCTATTTTGAGAAAACAAGTTGTGTTCTTCTAGTGTGGGGGAAAAGGCGGAATTAGTTTGTCATATACATAGTAACAGTCTTGTTTGGACAGTTATGGGCCGATGCTGAGAAGCGCTTCTCCAACCATTTGATATTGGATCTCTCCATGGAATTCTTTTGATGTTTTGGGTCTTCTTCACACTTTCCTTTGTTACATTTGCAGAGAACTGGATGATTCTGGCCCTGTTCTATTACCCCGCTCTATACTACCCCCTCCTGGCATGTGGCACCTTACATAACAAAGTTGGCTATGTGCTCGGTAGCCTGTTGTCATGGACACACTTCGGTGTTCTGGTCTGGCAGAAAGCCGACTGCCCCAAAACACCTCAGGTAAGCAAACGTCCCACTGAATACCCCGATGCTCTCCAGCAGTGCATGCATCTGTAACAGATACAGACAGTTAGATGTAGCTGAGCCTGATATTTCTCT
Organism: Poromitra crassiceps; assembly: GCF_964638095.1. NCBI lineage: Eukaryota > Metazoa > Chordata > Actinopteri > Beryciformes > Melamphaidae > Poromitra > Poromitra crassiceps. Next base: position 24,890,365 of record NC_139636.1, read on the forward strand.
GATTGTCCCACAGTATTTCTTAAGTGTTGTGTTCTCTGCAGTGTCTCATCTGTCCAAGCTTTAGGGGGTGTATTGCAAAAGACAACTGCTGATTTGTTCTAGTCTGGAAACCTATTGGTAACGGAACAAAGCTTGTCTCTGTTATAGTGGGACATGTGATTTGGATTCGTGGATAGATTTGTGCTTTTAGTCCTCATCCCCCTTCCTGCTTCGTTGCCCCTAGATTTTGTGCAGATGCCATATTGTGTGGATGTTCTGGAGTCAAAACAATTGGTTCCAGTGTTTATTCCTCTTAATCAGGAGGCTTTGTCACAGTTAATCGTTTAGTCTTTGTCAGTAAAAGAGAGACACCCAAGCTTCATGTTGTGTAGTAGTCCTCATCTCCTCACAACAATGCTGTGGCCACACTGCTTATCCCATCAGGGAGCTGGCACACACCAAACGCTGCAGACAGCGTGGAGCTGATCTGCATAGTTTGAGCTCTTTCTTCTCTTAAAGGAACACTCCGCCCATTTTCAACCAGCTTTGTATCATTAGAACATCAGTAGTATATCAGAAAACTGTAAACGGTTTTGAAGTCTGTCATTTAATTTGACAGTTATTGAGTGTTAAAGTGTGGACCAGTGACATCACTGGTCCACACTAACTCAAATTAATAACTCATTAACTCAAATCAACTCTCAATAACTGTCAAACTATTCATCATTCATCTAGTTTGACAGTTATTGAGAGTTGATTTGAGTTCATGAGTTATTAATTTGAGTTAGTGTGGACCAGTGATGTCACTGGTCCACACTTTAACACTCAATAACTGTCAAATTAAATGACAGACTTCAAAACAGTTTACAGTTTTCTGATATACTACTGATGTTCTAATGATACAAAGCTGGTTGAAAATGGGCGGAGTGTTCCTTTAATAATCACCATGAAGGCTACAGTTTATATTCTTGTATACAGCATTTAATCATAGGAGCAACAATGTGGCAGCAGCGGCATGAACTGTCGCTCAACTCTTGCAGGAGGGAGTTGGTGTGGGAGAGAAATGATCCATCAATGATAACTAACAGATTATTTCAATACTTGAAAATTGTCAGGGCTATACAAAGGTGCATATCCAGTGTGCGGACATTACTTTATTTTTCAAGTTTATAGTTTATTTGTCCTGACACACTGAGCTGATGTGTGGGCTCTTCCCCCTTTAGAAATAATAACAATACATAAGAATAAAAACAATTAACCGATGAATGATGAGAATCTAGCAAATAAATTGCATTTAATTTATATTTTACTGGTCCGGGGTAAGGGTCAGGGATTATTCCATCTTTTTACTTAAGTCAAATGAAAGAAAAAGAAAATAATGAATCTCTATATACTTGGTGTATGACTAAGCATGAAGATTGAAAATAATTCTGCATTGTTTCCTAAGCATTATCATACTATTTCAGTTTGGGGGAAATGGCCAGATGGGACCCCATTAAGATGCATTTTAAGTGTATGACAAACAAACTAGTGTATGACAAAAAGAAGTCACTTGTTGATTTACATTCTTTTTTTTCCCCTTTGCAGATCCACAAGTACTACTCTCTTTTATCCAGCCTGCCCCAAATAGCTTGTTTGGCATTCCTTAGTTTCCAGTATCCCCTTCTCCTGTTCAAGGGCTTAAAGGGCACAGAAAAGCACAATGCTACTGAGGTACGTTTTTGATCCAAGAGCAATTCCTCTGTGAGTCATTCTCCAGATTGGTCTGAGAATACACAAGTTGTACATGCCTGGCACTAATTATGCAAGCTGCTTGCTTAATCAAATGGATAGAACTGTGTGTGTGTGTAGCTTTCTTGTGTAAGTTAAGCCGAAACTATAAAAAGGAGGAATAAACTCACTAAGAAGCACATTTCTTCTGATTCTGTGCACATGAGAAACCATCATAAGCCACTCGCTAATCAAGGGGCTTAGCGTACTCATACAATGTAGGCAGAGGGAAATGTGGAGGCCAACGCAGCGTGCCGGTGGCCTAATCATTTTAAGTAGATTTGACATAATTGGTTTACGTTGTGTTCTTGATCAGATTATGAAAAGGTTGCGTTGTTGTCTCACTAGGGAGACACAATGCTGTGTTTATTTGATGCTAATCTCTGCATGGTTGTGACAAAGCCGGGGTGAGGCGATTGCCTGGGGTTTGACTCATCCCCCCCCCCCCCCGCCCTCCTGCACCCCACACCACTGCACCTGACGCCACAAATCTATAAAGATATGCACGTAACATACTTACATCTAACACTTACTTTTGGATTGTTGAGTTATATTGGGATTTGTTTGCAAAGATAAAATGTGCGGTTGTATGGGATCTATAAGCTGCCCCCTCGTTTCCAGAGGAGGTTGAGAATCTTGGAATTTGATAGCTCAGACTGAGATGCCATCTGTCGCCCGCAAAAATCAAATCAATTTATTCAGCTTTCAGTCTTTTTTGCTAATGATGTTAAATTTTGAAATATAATAAATATTATTTGCTATTTCTGGTTTTCTTTCAACTGCCTCTCACACTATTCTTTTGGTTTTAGGATTTAAACAGCAGCTACTATAAAGACTATGTAACGAGAATCCTCAAGAAGAAGCCCAGCAAAGTCAGGTGAGGATGTTATATAATGTTCTCTCTTAACCCATTGATACCTGATGCAGCATTTGCGTGTATATCCCTCATTTGTGTGCGTATCCCTTTAAGACCGCGAACCGCGTTAACGCGGTTCACGGTAGGGCTGCACAATATATCGTTTCAGCATCGTCATCGCAATGTGCACATGCGCAATAGTCACATCGCAGAGCGTGCAATGTCAAGTAAGGTAAATTAACTCATAACATACAGTAATGCACGCGCTCTCTGTGACGTTCTAAGCTCTTTTCCTACTAACTATAGTACCTTTACTCACTTAGGATCCTGCAACTCACCCTGGCTGCGGCTAAAAACACACTCACTTCCTACTACGTCAACCGTGCACGTTACCCACTAGGCCATCTTCTTAAACAGGCAAGGCTTGATAGACCTATTCAAGACTTTTGGTGAAAATTCCTGTTTTTTTTCATATCGCAATATATATCGCAGAATAAAAAAATATTGCAATGTCAGTTTTTTCCAATATCGTGCAGCCCTAGTTCACGGTCTTAAAGGGATACACACACAAATGCTGCATCAGGTATCAATGGGTTAATGGCTTCTCTCTTTTTGGCTTCTCTCTGTTTAGCTGAAGTTAGAACGTAGTGTAATGTTGAGAAATACAAAACAACTTGGTTTGTGCCTCCTCTCATCACTACTGATTAGGGCGTGCTCTTTATTTCTAAAATGAACTTACCTCATGAAACTTGTGGACGATATCTTTGCAGTGTAGCTTCCATCACTAAGTTACAGGAAGAGGGAATTTCTAGTACATCACATCAGTGGGCGTAGGGGCTTCCCGGTCTGGAAAGTATCCTCTCTTCCTGCCAGATATATTAAACAAATGGCTTCACTTGATGGTGTGAATATCATGCAAATATAAAACATCCACTTTGCTTCCACTCTTTATTCCACTGGAACGAGGAAGCTGATTTTATCTGGGGAAATCCTAATGGAGAGATGGAGTAAGGTATATCCATGACAATAAAGTGTTCAGCGGTAGTGTGTCAGAGTGAGCAGTGAGACTGTCTAGACTAGGGCTTGGGTTAAGGTCCCGGGAACCTGGAGGGTGCCAGGGAGTCTGTCTAGAGGGCCTGGGTTAAGGTCCTGGGCTGGCACCAGGAGGGTGCCGGGGAGTCTGTCTAGAGGGCCTGGGTTAAGGTCCTGGGCTGGCACCAGGAGGGTGCCGGGCAGTCTGTCTAGAGCAGGGGTGGGCAACTGGCAGCCCGCGGCTGTTTTATTATTTTATTTTCCTTAAAACCTTTCGCTGACCCCCTGGCAAAGTGCCACGGACCCCTGGGAGTCCCCGGACCCCCATTTGAGAACCACTGGTCTAGAGGGCCTGGGTTAAAGTCCTGGCACCGGACAAAGGCTTGGAAATGGCTCTTCACACCCCAGCCCAGTCGACACAATAGAAAGTTGGCATTTTACGTTTCTGCAAACCATGGATATGTTCAACATTTCTACATACTGTACGTGTCAACGTATATACCTCTAGTGGCCGTGTCAATAATGACAGTCTGCTATTGAAATAGCACGGTGAGTAGTAAGGGAGTTGTGGTCAGGCTGGTGGATGGGCATGAGCATTTGCCTTTGACACCGGAAGCTGGCGTTCGATCCCGTTTCCAAAGTCTACATTTCAACCATAAGTCATATTTAACGTTTTTGTTATTTAACCCTAATGGAAACCCTAACCTTAACCATGTTGTTTATTTGCCTAACCATAACCAAAGTTGTTTTATTTTTGCGCAACATTTTCAAATTGACGTTGGAAATCCAGTGACGTTTTCAAATTAACAGACACTTTGAAAATTAAGTTGGAAACGCTGTTGTGTTTTCAAATTTACGTTGGAAATGCTCCCGTGGTTGGAGGACTTGAAATGTTGATATGCAACATATCTGTGGTTTGCAGAAACGTAAAATGGCAACATTTTATTCTGCCGACTGGGTTGCGTTGCACAACGCTGGACCATCGGGGCAATGCAAATGACCCATGGGAGATGCAAAGGTCGTTGAAAATAGTTTTCCTGTGGTCATCATGGTGAATGAGTCCCAGGGAAGAAAGCATTTCCTCCGGCTTTATCTGGATCTGATTTAATAGATATTGCACGAGTCTACATGGAAACAAATTGTCTATAATGTGATGTATTCAAAGATAATAAATGGTAAAACTGAATTGTACAATGGCTCATTCGGAACCATGATGATTTCTAAAGTCAGTGTGAGAGGTAAACTAATTATTTTAACTCTCTGCACCTTTCCCCTCAGTACATCGAGCACAGAGAAGCCCAAAATCACTCAAAGGATAATTGATGCTGTGAAGTCATACATTTATACACCAGAGGATGGTAAATATGACATCTGTGTCTTTTGTCTGGTCATGTCTTGGTGTGTTGTTTGTCTCTTAAGTTTTATAACACTTCTGCTGTTTTTGGTTTGAACAGTTTTCCGTTTTCCAATGAAGTTGGCGATATCTGGCGTAGTGTCATTCATTTCCCTATACCAGGTAATTACCTAATCTATTACTGTAGACTTAATCCATGTCTATTATGCCAAACTATAACATAATAGCATGTAATGAAACGGTCACTAAAGTGAATTGCTTATTCATATATTTACTGTGTTATGTGCCTATTGAATGTATTTTATGTGCACCCCTTAAAAGCAGTTTTATTTCTAATAATTCGTTAGATGACTCACTATGGAATATGAGTGAGATGACTCACCAGACAACCCTTCTTGCCATGGTGGATGAGATGAATGTTATCAAGAATGGCGCGATCCCGCCAGTGAAAAATGTTATTCTCCTCCGACCCCTAATATGGGATATTTGATGTAGAAGTGTAGTCGCAAACTGAATTTCAACCCACGTAGACCAACCTCCATAATCATATCTGATCAGCCCGTGTCGTCAGTCAAGTATGACGTCAGTTAAGATGTATGACGTCGGTTATGACGTCAGTCGTCGCCAGTTTCATCCTAGTATATACATGTATAGTGAAGAGTTTAGCTCACCTTCCTCCCTGGCTGGTATCTTGGCTGTTTGTCCACACTGAGCTCTCGTTTCGCCCCACCCACCTCCCCAGTCCACCACCAACGTGTCTTAACTCCTGAAGAATCCCCCATTGGGGGGGGGGGATTCTCTATCCTAGCTAATCAGATGCCCCCCTCCCACCTCAAGAGGGGCGTCATAGGGGGGGCCCAGAGAGGATCTGGTCCCATAGTGAGTTATCTCACTCTTATTATTAATAAAACCGGGGTTATATTCATAACCTTAATTTTTATGCTCCCATACTATGAAACCATTGTAGCACCATGCTGAGGTAGGAAGTTGTTTTCTTGTTTTGTTGAATAAACTTCCTCTTCCTTAGATGTCGCTGCTGCTGGTCTTGGCAGTGGTGCCAACTCTCCAGATCGCCCGCATGGGAGTCAATGAAGATATCGCCTACATGCTCTCTGGCTTCAGGATAAATCTGTCTCCAGACAAAGCAGAAGTGGTCAGGATAGTGGTCTATTACATGTGGTCTGTAGAAGGTGAGCGGATGCAGAGATTCATGCTGCCAATTAGTGATAGGAAATATGCAGAACGCATTATAGCCACTTACTGATAGAGTAGGATTCATAATGTGTTTGTTTGGTTATATCATATTGGAGTTCCTATTATCATAATTATTATCATCATTATTGTTTGATTATGGTTGGTATCATTTCTTGTCATCGTTAGCATAATGGAAGAAAAAGAAAGCTGCTTCCCCCGCCCATGGTTATTACACTGGCACACACACACACACACACACACGCGCACACGCACGCACACAACCCCCGACTTCGGGTAGCTCTCTATTTTTTCACCATACATGTGTTTGCATCCCTGACTATAACACACCAAATAATACAACCTGGAATAGCTGTGCTGTGCCATATCTTATTCTCTGCATGTTTTCCCACTGCCTCTATATCAGATCAGCACAACGTCATGTAAGAAAGTGCTGAGTGTCTATGAATGAGACCCTGCCACATTAAACAACCTGGCTGTCATGTGCTCTGTGTGTTTTGGCAGTGTGCTATATCTGTGCGATGACCCTGTCCTGCTTGGTCAACCTGGCTATGCTCATGAGGTCCATGGTTCTGCATCGGTAAGTTTGAGAACAACACCGTGCAGCCCAAAGTTTGTCTGCGCAACATTCTTGTTCCTTCATTATACAATAATGGTTGGAGTTATTAAACGTAATGGAGTACTAATCATCCAGACAGATTGAATAGCATTCACTCTGCTTGCAGAATTGAAAAAAGGCTATTAAGATAAAAGATTAAATACTTTGCTATTACCATAAATTATGCCGTATTAAAATAAATTGGTTTACCAGACGAATATTGAATTGCAATTCAACTGTATGTCCCACTTGTAATTACCTATTTAATTTCCTATGCAATTAGTGCATCTACTAATGAATTGGTTTATCTATTGCATAGGGTTCCGCTGTCTTAATGTCTGGATTCTGGATTGTGTTTTTCCTTCTATAGGTCAAACCTCAAGGGGCTGTACAGAGGAGATATCTATAATGTGTACAATTGCCAGAGAAGCATCAGGCCATCCCGTCCGGCACTGGTCTGTTGGATGGGATACACCAGCTTCACTGCAGCCCACCTCTGCTTTGGTACACCTGCACATGCCCTCTGGGTTTGATGGGAGATAATGGCAATAGGCAAATAAAGTTAGAGTTTTTTTTTTTTTTTTTTTTTTTTTTGTCTTTCTACCAAACAGCCTTTGGTTATCACAACATTGTGTTTGAAACGATGAAATACTATCCCATCCATGTTAGAATAGAGGGAAGTGTTTGCCATCAAGTGTTCTACAGTGGCAAAATAGTTTGTATAAGAGATACAAGATGTTATTAATACCGCTTCTGTATAAGTAGTATTTAATTTTGAAGATATATTCCGCTCTAACTTTACCTTTGTTGCTGGGAAAATTTCATTTCACTTCCCATATGTGTCCAAATGACATTTTAGAGCATCAAATGGGTTCTCCATTAGAATCAAATGTGCAGTGTGGCTATAGATGCGGTTCATTAATGGACGTCTTTCAAGTCGTGCTGGATCACAATTTCCTTTCACCATTACATGAGAGAGAGAGTGGGTGTGTAGTCTAAAGCTGTTGTCGGTCTATAAAGCAAAATGCTAGAGACAAGGTGCCTGCTGTAGCCCTGAAGCTCTGATCTCTCCCCTCCAGGCATGATCATCCAAACCATGGTGTTCTTCCTCTGCCTTCTGATCGCTGTCTTCCTCATTATCATGCCTGTCTTGCATGGAGAGAATCTGATACTCTTTAAAGTCCTGTGGAGCATGTGGTGAGAGTCGTCACATCTCATCTCGCACGTAACACTCTGCCTGGCCTGTTTGACTAAGACATCATTCCCTGCCATAACATCGCAGTTGTCACGTGAAAACCTTGTAACTCCAATTTCACTTGATTGTTCATGTTTTAACTTAAATTTGAGGAAATTCTGCAACCCCTTTATGAACCCCCTTTATGAAACCTTTTCAAACCCCACTGGATAAACTCATAAATGCATGGTGGTTGATCTGAAAGTAAGGTTGTTTTCTCTTAGTTTCTGAAAAGTGGCCACATTTTTAGAGATGCAGTACAAGGTTTTCACTCGGTGACGGCATGCTCCATGTATGCTGCACACTGCACAGTAATATCTCTGGCCTCCATATTGTCCTGTCAGTCATGAAATGGTATTTGCCATATGACTTCCTCATATCAGTAGGGGAGATTTATGATTGTTGATTTGTCCTTTCAGGCCCTTCTGCTTGATGCTTTTCTTGGCTGTGTTGATTCAACATATTACCGCCAGATTTTGCTTTATAAAAAAAACAGCAGGCACACGAGACCTTGACAACAGGTACAACTACATTTCACATACTGATTCAATGTATTTATTGCTATGTATTATGTATGTTATTTGCTGTTATTTGCAGACCTGCAGCATTAGTCCTGTATGGTTAATACAATCAAATCTATTTTCCAGGGGTAGTCTGTTCCTGCTGACCTACCTGCTGTTTCCAGTCAATGTTTTGATTGGGGTGCTGCTGGCACTGTGGCGCATGGTCATCACAGCCCTGTTCAACATTGTCCATTTGGGACGCATGGACATCAGTCTTCTTAACCGCAATGTGGAGGCATTTGACCCAGGTGAGACAGACATTCTCTACCGATGATGCACAGATCATGATCAATGAAGCCATACTGTCAGTGGCCATTACGTCGACCCCAGAGTCCATAAGTTCAAGTCAACTGTCCAGTGAATAAAAAAAAATACAGCATTGATATTTCTATGGAAGCACCGATATGAAAATGTTGGCCGATACCTGTAACTGATATTAACATTGCTGTTATTGCCCGGGCATCCGGGTAGTGTAGCGGTAGATTCCCTGCTTACCAACACAAGGGTCTCAGGGTCGCGCGCCCGTGTTACTGCCGGCTTGGTTGGGCGTCCATACAGGCACGGTTGGCTGTGTCTGTGGGTGGGAAGCCGGATTAAGGGTATGGGTCCTGGTTGCTGCACTAGCGCCTCGTCTGGGCGCCTATTCAGGGGTGGAAGGGAACTGGTGGGAATAGCGTGATCCTCCCATGTGCTACTCTATGTCCTGCCGGTGAAGCTCCCTGCTGTCAGGTGAAAAGAGGCGGCTGGCAACTGCGAATGTGTCAGAGGAAGCATGGTGCTAGTCTACAGCTCTCCCCAGATCGGCAGAGGGGGTGGAGCAGCGACCGGGGCAGCAGGGGGAAATTGGCCTAGTAAAATTGGGGAGAAAATTGGGGCAAAATCAGAAAAGATAAATAAATAATAATAGTAATAATAATAAAACATTGCTGTTATGGCCGATAACCAATATTTACAGATGTTAATATGATCTGTATCTGAATTTTATATACTGAAAAACACATGTACATACTGTGAATTTGAAAAAGTAGTCTTTATTACCAAAACATTTGGAAAAGCCCATAAATCATTTACCTCATTGTTTCCTCTCGATATGAAACTTTTGGCCGATACGATTAACATTGCTGCTATTTTGCTCATAATCAGAATGATACAGATATATAAAAGAAATTACTAATATCGGCCAATACTGATCTGATTAGCAATATATTGTGCATCCCATTTCAGTGCAAAGCTTGTGCCCTGGCTTTCTCCCCTTAAAATAGTGCAGATAGACATGAAAATAAAGTGATTGGTGCTTTATACTTGCATTCAAAGAACAATAAAAAAAACAAGGCAAGCTAATTCATCTCTTCGATTTCATTGCGTTATTATAATTAACATATTTTCTTCAAGTCCTGCTGTGCTACAGAGAATACACTGCTGAATTTCAGATGCACAATGTTAACATATTCATTACTGTTAACAACATGCAAAGTCTTTTACCTTTGTAGTTGCCAGCAGGCTTTTTTTTTCAATCTTGAGCTTGATGCTTCCACAGTATAACATAAAGAGAACCAATTTTCCCATGAGCAAATGCACTTCTAGTGATCCCACTTAGAGGCCAAAAATGCGTATCCTCTCCACTTTGCCATGCTGCTAGAAGCTCAGCGCAACTCGTATGATATTTGTATTCTGTGCAATGCGAGGGATTCTAATTGCACACCGATCTCAGAAATGGCTGCAGACACGAGACATCTGTTGTGAGGAAAAGCAGGTGGGTAAAAAAAAAAACTGATTGTATGGCCATTATGTGTGATTGCTCAGAGCCAACCTGGGGTGCAATCCTATGTGTTTATTGCTTTTGCCCAGTCAGAGTGACACCCCTCCCTCCCTCCCTCTCTCTGCAGCCTACCGCTGCTATGCTCATTATCTGAAGATTGAGGTGAGCCAGTCTCACCCTGTGATGAAGGCCTTCTGCGGGATGCTGCTCCAGTCTGTGGGCCAGACTCAGGAGGGAAATGCTGCACAGAGGGCGCGGGATGCCGAGGAAGGTCCGTAGCCCAAAAACGCAATACAGACCCGACTACATGAGACGACATGCTCACTGTTCATTTATTAGACATTACGGAATACTTATGATGCAATTCACACTGCACCATCTGCAAGCGCAGGCAGACTTGGAAGTCCACAAAACAGCTGCCGTGTTTTTCTCCAACATGTTTATACAATCAAGATTCAACTCTACGATAAAAGGAGTGTGGCACGTTTAATTTCTCCAGAGATATTTAGAATTCAGCCACAGACTCCGGCAGGTCACTCTAAAACATAATTGGATCATCACACTGTCTTCCACGTAACAGGAGGAATGAACGCTTAGCAGTTCTGATTTAATATGTCGAGAGCAAATTGAGTCTCAATGTGGAATAATTTACAGTCCTGGTGCTGGTCTCCATCAGATCTGACATAAACTAATCAGTCATCCTTATGGTCTACCCACGCTCCCCTGAGCTCTCAGCTTCTGACGGTGTAGAGACAAAGAGACAGTGTGGCTCTAGTTCATATTATTTATTCTTTGTTTATTTCATCCAAAAATATTAACAGGTAATTGGAGGCTGGTGGTTGATCAGTAGCAGTGACAGTGATCTTATTTATTTAAATAGGAGGTGAGTGGTAGTATGCTATATGTGGTCAGAGGATGCACATTATAGTGAGCAATTAGCAGGCGAATGCATGCGGATTCATCATTGTTGTGGAATCCAACTCGGTGGTATCTGGACCTGGCTGGGTCCGGTTACAAATGAATGGTGGCAGTGTTGCTTGTTTGCATCCAGAGAACAATGCATTATCAGTGATAATCTATTGTTTTACAAAGATTAATTTCCGAGTAGCTGATTACACAGATGAGCTACTCTAATTGCCTGTTTCATATTCATGCGGCCCAAGGGGCTTAAGCTTTCAGTGTGTTAACGGCAAGCTCAATATGCTCCATCCATGCTCAGAGGTTTAGAATATGATTACTTCTATTATGACTCTTTTTGTATCTAGCTGGTCCTGGGTGGCTGCTATACTCCAAACACTGCATTTCAAAAGACTTGCTCCCATTCCAATTTAGATTAGGAAAGGCTGTCTAGGCCTGTGATGAGGACTGGTGTGTATCGGTGTCTGCTAGCAGAGCGGACATAGCCACAGTGCTAACATGGGGTCTGAATGTTCTCAGGGATCCAGCTGGTCCAACAGGAGAAGAAACAGCACAAAGTGTCCAGTGCCAAGAGGGCTCGCGGGCACTGGCAGCTCCTCTACACCCTGGTCAACAACCCCTCCCTGGTGGGCACCAGGAAGCACTTCCAGCATCAGACCGCAGAGAGCTTTCTGAACGGGAGTGTCAACCGCACCGCCAAGGACGGCAGCAGCAAGAAGGCAGCACCCAAGGAGGCAGAGGCTGCTGATGGCAACTGAGAGTGAATTGAGGATTAACTGCAAAGTCTCTCTTGGTTGTTGGGCAAATTATATAGTGTTATGTGTCCATGCATATGTGCCTGCACCTAACTCTGAAATAAGTGCACTTATAGCTCGGTGCGTCAGCTGGAGCTATTCACTAAGTGTTTTGCTGTCTGTCTGGAGAGTCTGTATCCAGTTTGTTCCATCCTTGTTTCACGGTTTGTTTTGTGTGTGAGGACCAGAGGCTCGAGTCTGGAAGGAAAGCTGTGTGGCACTGAACTGCTGTCTGACCACACTCCTATAGGATGTCATTTTCAATACATTTGTGTGCGTGTGTTTTGAGACAACAAATTGTTGTGTTACTTTTGAACACAATACTGCATGTTAATAACATGTTTTGCCAGAATGATGTTATTAACTTATAGGGTTAAAGAGTTCTACACATGTGTGGTCTCCCAAACCAGACACATGAAGCAAACATTCTTTTGAAGAGTGTATTTATATAAGGTTAGAATGTGTGACTATTTATGAATTTACAGAATGAACTGTTTTCGTAGAGTACATAATTTTCAATTCGTTCAATGTTACACTTGTTCAGTGTAATTAACACCCATCTTATCCAAATACCAGGCAAATGAAAAAGTTTGTATTGTCTTTGTCTGAGACTGTTTCAGGGTTTCATGTCCGAAAACGCTTTGATGCGTTTTTGGGCTTAAAGGCAATTTCTTTTTCTTTTCTAGTTGTGTAAATGTTTTACTTTCAAACTCTTCAAGATTCTTGAGTGTTCTGTTTCTTAATTTTGTTATCCACCATCGTCACATATTTTGTTGCATTATATTTAAAAAAGTGCCTACTTTAAGTTATGAATACCTTAATTTTTCTTTCTGATTACTGTGAAAATAAAACAAACGAAATATGAATATAAATATCCTTCATTTTGGTCTCTTAATGCATAATGTTAGCTCTGTTGGTTTGAGCGAAATTACTTTGATGAAAAGAACATGAAGACAAAATGAGGCTTTGTTGATCAAAGCTCAGACGTAGCGTCCGTCTTTTTTTCTTTTTTTACCTTAAAGTAATAAAAAGAGCTATAGGCTATTCATTTTCTCATCGTCTTTTATAAGAATAATAGCCTATACAAAAGGAAAGAACTGAAGTAGGCCTATGATAAGCCGCCTATCCATTGGACAATATTTCAAAACTACTAAATCTTATTTCAAACAGTGAATTGCATTTTTATTTTTATTTTTTTATTATAATTCTCCCAACAGCCGACGCTTGTATTTCTTATGTGAGCCTAATTAATATACGGTATGTGACTGCGGTCAAAGAGAAATTGGAGAAAATGGTTTCAGATGTTTTATTAATTCCACTTACATAAAATTATATCAAAAAATCTTGAAAGATCATTTTTTATTTTTTACAACAGTTCACAAAACCCACTAAATTACAAGACATGTGAAGCCGCCGGACGCTCACCTGCGTCCTTTTGTTGATGGCTGCTTCATAGAAACGTATTTACCTCGTGTAAAAAAAGAATCATTTCAATCCACATGTTTAGGCTATACATCACAGATTGACAGTAATATCTAAAGTCCTATAAGACTACACTAATAAAAACCGCACAAGGAAATACGTGTGACATGCCATGGACACGTTTAAGAACCATTGTAAAAAGCATAGGCTAGCAAGCACCCGTTGAGTAAAGTCACACATCTCAAAGCTCTACAGTACATTACATTTAACAACATGTGTTGGTAAATAACCTGGGATTCCCCGCCAAGCACAGTACACGCCTTTGTTAGAGTGAATTTCCTTTTTGGTCTCACAGGACAATTATACTAGGCAGGGCATCGCTGCGGGCGCTGTCCAGCACCGTGCGCGGCTCACTAAACCTGTGCGTCTCATCTCATTTCCACCAAAACTTCCACCCGCTTATAGCGACAAGTGGAGGCGGACCACTGATTCCTGAGAAGCTGATGTTTGGTCAGTGTGAACGATTTATACGCGCGCCGGTCATTGCACAGACGCGCACAGCTTGAGCATTGGTCCCTGGTGTGATTTTTGTTCGTTTGTTAGATCTAGTCTAGTTTTTTTTCTTTGAGTTTCTCGCTCCAATATGATTATTAAAAACTACCGCATCAATTTTGGATTCACGTAATAAATTAAATGTGGCGAGTGTCCATATCTCGCCACATGCCCAGTTGACGCCCGTGCCTCTATGCGCCCTGCGTAAAAGGGGACATTTCGATGCTTTAGTCTAGCTACTGTCAGTTTTGAGGTCTGATAAATTGTAGAAATGTGTGCTTGCATTTGTAAACGCACTTTGAGGAGTTCTTACTTGTTTTTTAAAAACCCGGCTATAATGTGATGTCATGAATCATTTCACAATCCCCGTGATCGGGACGCAGTAGGCCTACTTTCTGAGGTAAAATAAACGATCCACCTTTCTTTCAGGGCCATCCTTTTCACGTGTGGTAATGATAGGTGAGTTACCTGCTTAAAGGCTATAATGTAGGCTAATTAAAAGTAAATATGTTACAATATACTCGCTGGAATCAAAGGCCGCGCTCAGCGACTCGGCTGCTTGTAGTTGCCGTTGATTTCCTCAGAGATGTTGACTGCCTCGGCTCCCAGCGGTAACCTGTCACTGTACTCCGAGCCCACTTCAAACTCCTCCTGGTTGGTTTTGGTTGAAGACCCGGGGATGGACTCTGTGGCCACGCTGCCCTCAGCCTCCCCCTCTACATCTGCGTCTTCTTCTCCCTCAGCCTCTCCCTCTCCTAACTCACTGGGGTCGAAGGTTTTCTCTGATTCCACAAAAGACGCCCTCGGATCAAAATCTGTAGCCATTTGTTTCTCCATCTGATCCGGATTCTGAGCCTTCATGATCAGCTTGTAGGTCTTTCCTTGATACTTGTATAACAAATGGCAGCAGGTGGCCCCCAGCAAGGGAACGGTAGCCAGAGCCAGAAGGAAAGTGCTGACAACCACGATGATCAGGAGAGAGGGAATCTTCTTCCTGGTTGTGAAGACAACTTGAACCTGGCAGTCCTGCCCCCCATAGGTGAGGCAGAGTGTGTAATTGGTGCCAGGCAGTAAACCATGGAAGCGATAGGCATTAACTCCTTCCTCTATTTTGGACCACTGAACCATAGAGTGCCCATTGCCAGTATTTACACAAAGGTATAGCATGTCCAGGGGGGCTTTTTTGGTTGAGGACTGGTATAGACTGAACAGATCTTTGTTGACTGTTTCCAAGTTTTGGGTGTGACTGAGGTGAAGGTTAGACTTGCTGCTGGGAAGCTGAAGTGGGTTTAGCTGTACTTTGGCCTCCGTCTCTGACACTTCCAATGCAATGACACCAAAATCAAATGTATATTGCTTGAGGTCATCCAGGCTCAGGTTGAAGGCATGATTGGAGATGTATTCATTGCCATCATTTACGCCGCACTTGCTCGCAAAGGGCGGATCCTCTGAAATGTCGCCAGCCTGCTTTGTGGCATCATGTTTGACTGACGAACCAGGTGAAATGCTCATGGGCTTTTCGTCAGACTTGGGCCAGTTGATCACATTGTTCTTGGAGGTCTTAGGCCCTACAGGCTTGTTGCCAGATGGACGGATCTTGTCCACTGTAGAATCGAGCATTGAGTTGGTAGCATGTTTTTGGGTGCCCGCCATTGCCACTTTAACACTGCTCTCTGCCTTCCCTAAATCATTGACTGCAGAGCAACTATAATTTCCATCTTCCTTTTTACTCATACGAGGAATGATGAGGGTACCGTTTTGAAAAACAAGGAATCGATTGTTGGTTGTTTTATCGTTGACGGGCAAATCGTTTATCTCGCCAGTGGAAGGCAAGGTGAACTGAAACGGTTGATTTCCTGCATTTACCTCCCAGCTGACTTCTGGTTTTGGGCTCCCTTTGGTCTCACAGTTTAAGATAACCATGAAGCCCTCATAGAGCTCTGTGTTCTCAATGTTGGGCTGGTAGGTGATAGTGACAACAGGGGCCTTACAGTCCAGTTTGGGAATCTTTGAAACCATTGTACTCTTCAGGTGTTCAGGGGCTTCGCACGTAAGTAAGTTCTGATCAGGGACAGAAATCTTGGTGGCTACAATCCAATCCCTCAGCCACTCCAGGCTACAGGAGCAGGTGAAGGGGTTGTTAAAGATCTGGAGGTGGGACATGGAGGAGAGGGCGTTGAAGGTTCCCTGCACAATGGTGGTGAACTTATTGTTGTTGATGCGCAGCGACCTCAGTTCTTTGAGAGTGGAGAAGGCATCCTTGGGAAGGTTAACCATCTCATTGTTATTCATTTTCAGAAGCTGCAGGGCTGTGAGGTTTTCCAGGTCCTCCCATGGAAAACTCACAACTTTGTTGTAGCTGATGTCCAGGTTGCGGAGCTGGATCAGCGGGGCCAAGGTGTCCGTCTCTATGGTGACTATCTCATTGTGGGCCAGCCAGAGAGAGGTCACATTGATGACATTGCTGAAGCTTTTGCTTTTCAACAATTTTATCTTATTGGCTGAGAGACTTATGGTGGTGACATTGGTGGGCAGACCCACAGGTACCTGTAGCAGCTCTTTGGAAACGCAGTCAACAAACTGATGTTGATATTTGTCCGAGCAGGTGCAGGACTCTGGGCAGCACTGCACAATGCCAATCACAGTTGTCCACAAGGCAAGGAGCTGCAGAAGCCTTGTCGCCATTTTCAGTACCTGCAAGAATTCAATTACCAGATGTTACCTAAATTGTTACACTAATATTCTCAATCAAGGCGTTTAAATAACGACCAACATGTTGAATGTACAGTAATGTGACACTTTGATGAACTTCATATTTCTAGCAGTTTGAAAAAGTAGGCTATAAGCCTCGGGAATTTGGGTGTACAACACAATGCAACACTGCATTAGTAAAAAAAAAGAAAAAAAGAAAAAAAAGAGCTAAATGAAATTCAATAATAGGCTACTGCTGCTTCCATTGTTGATTGGTGACATCAGATTACCATTTTCACTGCCATATTTGCAAAGTTTAAATACCCCCCCCCCCCCCCCAACTGGCCGTTTTGTCCAAATCATGGCACACAGATTTAGTTTAGAAAGTGTTGGGGATTTTTTGACATATTATAGCCTATTACTATAGGCTACTTGTGAATACATATATGTCAGCATTTAGTCAATTCAGAGCCAGGTGGTCTCTCCTGCTTGAGCGCGTTGTGAAAACCGGGTGCGGATACAGTGACGCTGTCCGTGGTGCTGAATTCTGTTGCGTTGAGTAGTAGCCTAATCACAAACATTTCACTTCAGTGAGGGTTTTGTGATATTCCCATATAGCCTACAAATGTCAGTGCAAGTCTGCACTCATGACAAGATCCCCCTTTTGTAGATTCTTCGAGTTGCAATTGACATAGGCTGTTTCCCAGTGTTTTTTACTGGTTTAATTAGGCTAACTACTCCATCGTCTTACCTGTCAAATGTTAACTTCCAATTCCGGTATAAATCACTCTTGGAGTTCAAAATCTTCTAATGCAAGTTTAATGGTCGAAAAAACTAGTGTCCTCGTATGTTGTGGATCCTTTTACATGACTTTTGGAGACCGCGGCGGCTGATGGGCGGTGAGGGACCATTTTTCTCCCGGTGAGATGCGGTGCTGCTGCAGTCCGACGGCGCTTTTCCTCTCCGGCGAGTGTGAGATCCGATGCGCGCTCCCGCAGCCGCGCAGCAAGAGGGGGAGATCGTGAACGCGCACAGCCTCTCCCATCTCGCTCCTCAGTTATTAAAGATACAGAAGCTCCGGGTCCTCCACCCTCAAAGACAATTCATAATTTATAATCTGATGTTTAATTTATTATGCTACTCCGTCGACCCAAGCCTAATCTCTGACCTCATTCGGTCTGGTATGCCCATTGTCTTGAAGGGGCACTCTTCAACCGAGAGTTTTCAAACGGGGTGAAACAGATTATAAGTTTAGAAATGTTTAGAAAATTAATTACATTAAAGAATGAATTAAATAGGAAGTCAACAAGAGAAAATACCCAAATCCTTGGGCCATTGGCTGAACATTTCCAATGGTTTCATTCAATGCGGCCATCATCCCGAATCTCAACGTTTGATTCCAACAAATAAGGAGTGTGTGGATGTGAATGTTCTGCTTTAGCTACACCAGACACATAATTAATTGATTTTGTGGCTTAGCCCCTGCCTATAAGAATATAGCCACAAGTGGCACAGACAGCTGAGGGAAACAGCGGATGGTTGGGTTGAACAGTGATGAAGGACGGCCAATGTTATTCTTAACAAGATGCTTAGCTTAATTAGATTTTTTTTTTAATGTTATTTCCCTGGTCGTTTGTAATAAATGTCGTTAATTAAGTCATTTTAATGAATCACAATTAGGGCTTTATATCTTTTAAATGAGCATTTAGTCTATCATTCTTGTTAAGGTTTAAGTCATGGAATAGGCTATAATTGGTATTCGTCTTATATTATATAGAACCGATGTGCATTGCTCCGATTGAGACGCGTGTTTCACAATGCCTGGTTTTCTATTCAAATACCGCCACCCTCTGGTGGCCTGCTGATCATCTCTCTCTCGTCTCTCCCCCTCGCTCTCTCTCTCTCTCTCTCTCTCTCTCTCTCTCTCTCTCTCTCTCTCTCTCTCTCTCTCGCTGTTGCACTGTCTCGCCATGCAGGGAGTGGAAACAGGAGAGTGGAAATTGTAAGCTATAGTACGTCGAGCCTAGGTGCGCCCAATCAGCCTAAATGACCCCAACACCAGGCTCCTGCAAGACAGGGCCAGGACAGTGGGAGGGCCGTCACACTTTTAGATGTTTTATTACAGAAAGTGTATGAAACCCATGACCAAAATAGCCATACATTCTGCCATTGTGTTGCTTATGGATGTAATTCTAAATGATTACCCTTTTTGCTGGGGACCCTCTGGAACCCCCTTAATTTCACTGAGCACACACGCAGGCCCACTATAGAGCGTTTTCCATTTCCCCCAAATACCCCCTGTAGTACTTCCACGTACCCCTGGGGGTACGCGCACCCCAATTTGGGAACTGTCACAGGTTATCCTCTTCAAGGAGGTCCTCTTAGATGAGAGTGACCCCTGCTGTTCAGAGACTGTAATTACAGACAGAATCTGTAACACTGTTTTGACTGTTGCTGCTATGCTGTACATTAAATAAAATACCAATGTATATATAGACTTTAATATTGTTGGTTTACTATTCTAAATATGTGATTTAAACATAACAAAAAATAACTAAGTAGAGATTAGAGTTGTCTTTTTAATCCAGAGGGAAATGTGACCCCCATGCAGCCAAGAACCCATGACTCATTAAAATATAGTAACAGTTTAATAATATAGCTATAATGGTTTGAGCTTTTTATTTTATTTTAAAGTAGCCTACATTTTATGTTGGCTTCCTTCCAGGTGTCTTTCCTTTTAAAGCAACATAACAGGAAAAGCAATGTTATTGTTCCGTTGCAGACTCCTATCTCAAAACCTTCAGGCGTCAAGGTCTGATGCGCTGGTATCAGAGCCCAGTGGGGCAGCAAGAAGCTCATGGTCACCGTATCAGACAGCTGAGACTAGAGAGTAGGCCTACATTAGCTGATTCACAGTGGCGCCGTCCAGACATGTGCTGTTGATAGTGAGGAAGGATATGGGTTACTTGAAACACCAAAAGTGCTTCTTAAATTAAGCCTAAGATATTGATATTTTAGAGCACAATGGACGGGGCTATTTTAAGTTAAACCACAAGGCCACCATGAGAACAACACATGTTTTATCCTTCAACACTCATTTGACTTTCCAAGCAGCCAGCTTTGACATGTAATATAACTCCAACATGACTAAGCAGGGCGGGGGGCGCAAATTAGTCATGGGAGATAGTATACACACAGTCTCACCACATGAATCATCATCCACTTTTTGATCACCATCTGTAGACTGCTATTAGGGGTAGGAAGTGAGTCGTCTGGTCCTGTGTCTTGTCAGCTCTGGCTTAAGATCTGTATTAAAGTGACCTGAGGACAAGACAGGTGGGAGGGCCACCGGCGGTCATGACCCTGCTGGGAGACTGACTCCTTTACTGTAATGGGAGTGCAGCACAAGCAAAGTCTGTTATTCTATCGGCAGGCTGCTGAAGCAAATAAATGAAGAAAAACAAGTGGGTGGTGTTGGGTGGGGTATGAGTGGGTGGACACGTTTCACTTCTTGGGTAAATCATGGTCATGTTGTATTTTACTGCCTTGAAGCACCACTGAAATGGCCCAACCCGAAATACACAAACTTCAAACATAGCAACAGGATGTTTTTGCCACAGGCATGTGAGAGCTCACAAAGCTAGATGGTGGACTTGATGCTTCTTCACTAACAGAAAATGATGAACCTGTACATTTTGTGACAGGTGGATGAGCAGTGTTATCTGAAGGGGTTTCAATTCTGCTGTATTGTTTAGATGTCAGCACTTTCACATTAGTGGTCAGTGTTTCCCCTACCATTAGGCCTGGCCTGCCCACCAGGTCAACGGCGCCCCCGCCAGGCCAGATTTTATTTTTCCCCTTTTCTCCCCCAAATTTCAGTAAACCTTTATGGCATACTATTACTACTGGTGTTGACAGTGTTAACAGTAATAGAAGATGCCAAATCATTCAAAACAATAAGCATTTTGCTTTTAGGAGCATTGTGCCAGCGTGCAGCACTGTTCCAAAACGTGTCAACGTGTGTCGTTGCCTGGGAAACGCACATCCCATATTACAACTGTTCGCATTGCATCCCATAATAGTATGATGATACTTGGGATGCCATTGCGGACATAGATGCAAACTGGTTAGCTAAAAGCTTAGCATCGCCAGCGAGGGCCCCGACCCTTAGCCTGGGTAAACCCAGCCGCCACGTGACCTGCTCTCAGACCTGCTCTCAGTCACTACCTTGTGACTGTAAGCAGGGTAAGCCTGAGAGCAGGTCACTGGGGGCTGGGTTTACCCAGGCTACCCGACCGTTGCAGTCGGGGTACGTTTCGAAATCCCTCCGGGCCTGACAATTTTTCTAGAGGAAACACTGGTGGTGTAAATTGAATATTCAGGAATTACATGGGGCTTAAAAATCACAACTAGTTAATGTGAAGGAAAGTTATCCTGTATTGAAAATCTCCCAAGAATCCAATATTTCCACCCAACTGACACTGAAGCTATGGCAAAATTGATTCCTGTACTCTGGCGTTTTCTCCACAACAGAGAAGAGTAGTCACTTAGTTGGTGTAAAGAGAGATCATAAAGAGGGTTGAGTGCAAGGTCAATAAAAGAACGGTTTAATGAATCTCTGACCTCATAAATCTTTCAATTTTGCCAAGCATTGGTCAAGCAAAAATATACATACATGCAATAGATACAAAAATACTGTAGTAGGAATACCAAAATAAATTTAATTTAAAATAAATAGTTGAGTAAGAAAAAGCAGGTGATTACACACAAAGGATTAAATAATATAGGATCGTACCATAAAGAAAATAATATAAATATCTTTAATTTATTAGTCCTTCATTTGGGGCAACGTGATCAAATATGTTGTCATGCATGACATGTTTTTAGATGTTAGATATTATGGTCTACTTTGCAGCATACAAATTTTCATTTCCACATTTTCCAAATTCCTTTCTGGGTAGGCTACAGACTGGCACTATGGCACTAGGCCAGATATAACAGGACATGGAAATTACATAAGTGTTCACTTCTTCCTTCCTTTTTTTACTCTACCCTTCCCCTAAAGACCCTGATACCAATCTGTCATTTTGGGACTGGGGTGGGTTCACACTCTCCTAACCTCTATGGAAATGGCCAAGAACAGGCTTCAACATATTGTATTCTTCAAAACACACAAACTCAAAACTCTCAAACTTTCTTATATCTTGGTGGTTCGCTGTCCAGAAGCGATCTCATTCACAATGTCACCATTTTGACCTGGACTCCAGGACTTAAATACATACTGGGCCTTGTTGGTAAAAGCTCTTTTGGGGATTATTAATAACTAACATTCTTGTGAGAGCAGAACCTGTCCCACCACATAGAGCTGTACTCTTACAATAATGGTTTGACCTTCATAATAGGAGTGTTCCTTCCTGTTTGAGCTGCCGGCTTCTCTGATGTCTGGGTGGACTTCCTCTGCTGCTGCCCATGTCCTGTTCCTGAATAGCACTTGCAATGACAAAGGGCCTGAAAAACATTTGGTTTACCTCAAACATTCATTTTGTTCCCTCGGGACCAAAGCAGTTAACGAGCTGAAATGCAACAGAGAGACTTTACAGAGAGGAAAGGAATGGAAAGTGCCATGGTTCCGATTGGTCAGATTCTATTTGAAAAGTACTAGCACAATAAGTGCAGCAGCTACACTCCTGACCCACGCCACCTGCATCAATAATGCTGCTGCATTGTGACTGCTGTCAATGCCGACGTTCCGGTTAATGTCTCTCTTTGTATCCGGGATGGTTTGCTCAGTGAGTCGATATTCTTTCAGCACTTTGGTGTAGTCTCTCTCCTTGGATACACACTTGTAGTCCCCATAGCTCTCATTTGCCATGGCAGGGATCAGGTGCAGACAGTCGGACTGCATTTGCAGACAAGGCTTGCTCTGGCCTCGGTGGACCCATGTGTAGATGGCGTGGTAAGAGTCTATAGGACAGGACAGATAGAAAGGGACTTTCAGGGGGACAGCGTGAACTGTCCTCAAGTCCACAGGTGATGCTGAATGGGTCTCCTGTTTGGTCCTGTTCGGTGTCTTTGGTTCTAGGTGGAAAGAAGAGAATGAAATGGAGATGTGATAAAGTGATCTGAATGTATGGCCTGTGTGTAATATGATGCTGAAACACTATAAGCAGGGGTCTCAAACTCATTTTAGTTCACGGGCCACATGGGACCCAATTTTGTCTCAAGTTGCCCAGACAAAGAACATAAATGCATAATAAATAACAAAACCTCCAAATGTTCCCGTTTATTTTAGTGTAAAGAATTACAGGTAGCCTACATTTTAAGAACCCATTTTCACATAGGGTTAAATCAGCTACCATAGGCCTATCTGTAACTCTGCATTACAATTGATGATGCCAACTGTGCAATTCTCTATATTCAAGGGTACTGAAAATGGTTTACCACTTAGTGATGAATACAGAAAACATGAATAGGCTACTTAATATTTAACTTGTTCTTGAAACCTGGCACCTCTTAGCCTTCACAAGTGCATGGATTAAATGGCATGGATTGCATGGATCCATGGATGCATGGATTGAAGGATTTCTCAGTGCAATTGTCACACTTTGCAAAGTCATCTGGTTGTCCGGATTGGACCCTCTGGCGGGCCGGTTCTGGCCCCCGGGCCGTATGTTTGACACCCCTGCTATAGGGTCATCATTACGTACCTTCTACTGCTCTAGGGCACACAGTTGTTTCTCCTCCAATGATATTTTGAATGCCCCCTCTGTGAACAAAAACAACAGTTTTTAAAACCCACAACTAAGGTTTCAGTTGTATCACTGTGTCACATGCTAATGATAAGAAAAGGGTGACTTTTGATGCTACAAACGTTTGTGAGAGCAAAATTATTGATTGATTGGTCATTGATCATCTCTCTCTCTCTCTCTCTCTCTCTCTCTCTCTCTCTCTCTCTCTCTCTCTCTCTCTCTCTCTCTCTCTCTCTCCTAAGATGTCTCTTTTGTGGACTCTGCTCTCCATCTGCAGAGCATTCCTAAAGATAGATCAGATTTATTTTGTCTTGTAACCAGACCAAGGTTGTATTGTCTCTTATGAAAGATCAACGTAGCTGTGGAAATGTACTGGGCATCAGATGGAACTTCTGTGAGCTGTGGAAATTTCCTGGCTTCCCTAAGGGGGGTGGTGCTCATTTTCGTATATGATGGGTAGATGCCTTGACTCGTGGCTCAGTCCTGACTGTCTTTTTCTACAGGACTGTGACCCGCTGTGCACAGACAAACTTTGTTTGTCATGGAATAAAATACCTCCTTATATTCATTTTAAAACGAACAATTGATTTATTGATGGATCAACAAGGCATTTAGACATTTCACCATTACACGTTTCAGCGTAAAGATGCTGATGAAGGCTTTACGCTGAAACATTTGTTGTTTTCTGTCTGTCCCAGATGACCAGTAAATCTTAAAAGGACATTCTGGAGTGCTGGCCTACTTCTTTTTCTTAATATGACTATATAGTGAATCAAATTAAAAGTTGAGAATTCGGACACTATTAAAAAATGGTGAACACACTATATAGTCCACTTTTTCAAACAGGGCTAAGGTCTTCTTAAGCCCAATGAGCACACCAGGCCCAGGTGCACCCAATCAGCCCTAATGACCCCAACACCAGGCTCCTGCAAGATGACCCAGGAGAGTGGGAGGGTCATCACAATAAAAGATTTAAGAGGCACATATGTTTATTTGTATGGACACATTCCAAACAGATGCTGTTTAACTTACGGGACTGTCGGGGTGCATCCAAACTGGGTCCAGGCACAGTACGGGTCACGGGCCAGAACACAGTCTTCACAGGACTTGTTATAATCTTGACACCTCTGGAGGTCCACGCTCGAGATTTGCTCCGAGAATCCCACTATTAACTTTCTCTGACCACAAGAAAATACAAAAAAATTCAACAATCACAATTTGAGCACCTATAATTTCACATTAAAACATGTGTGTGTGTGTGTGTGTGTGTGTGTGTGTGTGTGTGTGTGTGTGTGTGTGTGCAGGGCCGGCCCTAGCCATCTGGGGGCCCTAAGCAGGATATAGATTAGGGGCCCCCTCCCAGGGGTGGGGGTTTGGGGGCATCCGCGCTGGAAGTACTTTTAAGTAGGGGGTGGTGTAAGTAGGGGGTGGTGTAAGGAGGGGACTCTCGGTGCTGCCCGCCAGGGCAGTGCCGAAGAAAATTTGACGTTTTTTGGACTTTTAGCCATATTTAGAGGAATATTTAAAACAAACAAACGTGACGATGATGATGCTCGTTTGTAGCCCTATCAGTGTCAAGCAAGCGTGTAGAACCCAGCAGCCATAGGGGTTGCCAGGTCAGTTAAACCAGGGGTTCCCAACCTTTTTTGTGCCAAGGACCGGTAGATACATTCAGGACCGGTTGTCAATTGTAATGGTTTTAGTCAGGGGCGTCATGCAAACCAGAATTCTGAGGGGGCGACATTCGGTGGCGACCAAAGGTCCCCGGCTAAAACATTTCAGTGGCGACCGAAGGTCTGAATAGATCTGCAATGATTCAATCAGTCTGCCCAGATAAAGTGTGCTGAATCACTCATGATTGAATCAGTGCATTTAGCTATTTCTAAAATGTTGGCCATTTGAAGCCAGATTTAGAGGAAGATCTAATTTTAAATTATCATTGGGATTAGAGCGTTGTGATATCATTATTCGGTTTTTAACCATCAATATTTTGCTCCTTTTCTCATTAGGGTAAATACTGTATATTTATTTAGAGATAAACATTCGGCAGCGAAGGTCCCCAGCAAAAAAGTTTTGGTGGCGACCTAAGGTCTGAATAGATCTGCAATGATTCAATCAGTCTGCCCAGATAAAGTGTAACAGCTCACTGTCATAACAGCTCTGGCTAACATTACAATGCTAACATTAGCTGCATGGTAGTACAAGTATAGCCAACTAACTTGCTATGCAAACTATACCTATAATAACTAACAGCATGAATTTGACTTCCCCCTTCTTTTATTTTTTTCAAAAAATCTGAGGTGGCAACTGCCCCCTCAGTTTCAATGGGCATGACGCTTCTGGTTTTAGTTACATATATATTTACTCACCAGGTGGCGACAAAAGGTAAATAACAGCCTTTTGTGTTGTACTGTATGTAGCCTACAGTATTTATGTTTTTGTTTAAACTACAAACATAAATAAACGTCAACCTATGTTTTAACTACCACACACAGCCTATAATATTATAGCCTATGTTTGTAAAAAAAAAAAAAAAAAAAAAATTTAGGGGGCCCCTGGCAAATCCCGGGGCTCTAGGCAGCCGCTTAGTTCGCATATAGGGCGGGCCGGCCCTGTGTGTGTGTGTGTGTGTGTGTGCATATATATATATATATATATATATATATATATATATATATATATATATATATATATATATATATATATATATATATACATATATATATATATACTGTATATATATATGTTGTGTGTGTGTTTTCACTTCTAATCAGTGGCTGACAAAACACCACTGATGATGCTGCAGTGTATACCCTTTATAAATGGCACTCTGGATGAGCAGAGCAGTACCTTTTTGGAGTGAAGTTTTATTGATTGTATGGCCGAACTGTTGGAGAGTTGAGTTTCAGAGATAATGAAAGGGTCAGTGCCAGCCTCCAAGACTTTATGGATCATTCCTGCGTCTGTTAGAAGAGCACACAAAGACCAAGTGAAGGTTACATGTACATCCGAGGGCCTCCACCCCCACTTTTTCTCCCTTGATTAAATTGACCGGCTAAATATTTTTAGCATCCATTGTTAAGTGGTGATTATAGAAAAAAACAAACAACAATGCTAGCTTTCAGACCAAAATAGCACATTGTGATGGGTTTGCAATTTCCCCAACAACATACCAGTAGCAAGCAGCAGGACGTTGTACGTGTGCTGGTCTGCAGCCTGCACTCTGTCCACAGCCATTTTCGTGTAGTTGTTGTTGCTCACATAGAACGGAGCGAGATGGTGAACTGAGCGGACCCACTCACTCATCTCCGGATGGTCCTTCACTACGTTCACCGTGCCCAATGGCACACTTCTGCTGTTTTTCATACACTGGAAGAGACATGATGAACACAGAATGGGTTTCACTCATACTGTAGGTATCCAGTTCTTCAAAGAGTGCAGGAATGTAAACAACTGTAAATAACTCTAAAGTGGGAACACAACTGTGTATACTATTAGCCTACTCTGAGAGAGCAATTGATTCAGACTGGTAAACAAAACCAAAACTGTATAAAAACAACCTACAAATATTTCCTCAAGCCATAAAAGCTGAATCTGTGCAAGGCACTGCTTTCAACAAGACGTGGCAACAGAGCAGAATGATGAGTTGCATGGGAAGATCTGAAGAAGTTGTAATGACTGCAACATTTGTCAGCAGGAATAAAGCCTACCCAAGCCTCTGGAGAGACCTAAGTTTACACACATTCTACCTTTGTGTACCCCTTAAATTCCTTAACTACAGACTGACCTTGAATAAACATTGTCTAGAAAATCACATTATATCAAGACTAGAGATGGAAACACTGAGCAGGTTCATGCAGTCACTGGGATACAGATGTTTTCATCAAGTACAGAGCCACTTTTTCCACGTTTCCACCCAGATTTACGATTCTTTTCCAGTTGTTATTCTGGACCACTCCTCTAACACTCTGTCACATGTGACACAGATTCTCCACAATACATCTGACTGAACTAAAGCAAGTAGGTCTGATAAAAAAAACACAAAGAGGAAGGTCTTTGTCAGATGCTATGTAAAGATAATGCAACAACAAAGTAGCAATAAATTAATTAATAAAAAACGTAATAAAAAATACTTACAGTTCCTGGCCTCGGGTTGGGAATGGCTTTATTATAGCCCTTGAATGTGGAGCTCTCAAATATTTCCTCAATATTTACAATGGAATAGATACAAACTGCTGTGGCGTTCCTAGAAGAGGAGTGAGATAACTGGTCAGCACAGCATTTCCCATAACTGCCATCACAACTACAATGTTGATCTCTGTTAGTTATGATCTCTTTATATCTCTTTAGTATTACTTCAGCTAATGCAGGCTAACTGCTATCAAGCATGAACAACTGGACCCATGGATAAGAGGGAAAATGGAATGTTCACAAGTTATAGTATATACACTGACTTTAGATGTTTTTAAATGTTTTTATTCTTGGAAGAAATGCTGCAGGCTTATAATTTCCAGTGAGAGCCACGTGGAATCTAAAGTATAACTCTGTAAGTTGATGCTTGGCTGCTGATAATAATACAGGAAGGAAAAGTGCCTAACCAGCTGCTTGTGAAAAGAGCGTAGACTCTGGTGTCATGCCAGTCCTCGGCGTGCAGCACGTAGATGTCTTGAAGACGGTTAAAATAGAGCGACTCCTCGGGAAAGCCACACACAAGCCGGGCCTTGAGGAAAGACGTCCACATGTTCTGTAAGAATCTCTTTGACCCGCCCTCATCCACCTGCACAAAGATATTAATAAATGAAACTTGAGAAAGATGTGAAAGGTCAATCTTACACTTCTCTTTAAAAAAAATGGCAGTCAGCAAATCTGAGCAATTAGATCGGATCACCATTATGGATTCGGATGTGAAATCTAGAACAAAACATCCAACGACGTTAACCACTTTTATGGCAAGTCGTGGTATGCCCAGATGGATCAAAACAACTAACCACTTTTCTTGGTATGCGAACGGGTCAGAGTAATGTTACCAGATGATGTCAAATAACAAACAAAGCAAAGCCGTCAAAACGCCTTCGGAAAAAATGTTTAAAATAAATAGTCAATTTGCTGTGTTAGCTGTGCAAAGGACTTATAGGAGGTCTGCACTGTTGGTACAGGTGGTAGGAATGGAACCACACTGCAAGGCTGAACTGCTGAATCGAGCTTGGCCTGAATAAATTATAATAGAGTTGAATGTTTAATACCTCGTAGCCTGGTATTATGCTCACAACACCTGAGGATATCAATGCACCTGCTTCATTTCCTGTCACCAAGCTAAGCACAAGCTAATAAAAAATTCATTTCCAACTAGAAGGGCACTCGGAAAGTGCAGACCTCTGCCAAGACCAATAGTCCAGTCTGCTTAGTCAGATCGGATCCGCTCCAAAATGTAATGGGTTCTTCCCTTGCCCATGCTACACCCTTCCTAGCCTGGGTAAACCCAGCCCCCACGTGACCTGCTCTCAGACCTGCTCTCAGTCACTAGTGACTGTAAGCAGGGTAAGCCTGAGAGCAGGTCACTGGGGGCTGGGTTTACCCAGGCTACACCCTTCCATGAAGTTACATGAAAATTGGCCCACTTGTTTTTCCAAAATGCTGCCAACAGCCTGCTATAGCGCCACCTATGGGCAAAATAACACCAAATTGATCGTGCTACCTTGTTGAACCATACAAGGGTGTACCACATTTGGTCGAGTTAGACCAAAATCTTTTGCCCTGACGAAGGCCACAGCGGCCGAAACGCGTAGGCAACTACACCTTTTTCCTACTTTTCCCACTTTCCTTCCTCTTACCTCCCTCAACGAGTGTCGCCTTGGTTGCGCCTGAGACCACCAAACTGTCCAAGTAAGTGGCCTCTGGCACTTTATTAGACCAAAATCTTCTTGAGTTATGGCCATTTGTAGACATTAGGCCCCACCTCCAAAGTTTGAAAACCAATTATTTTGAAATGGTGTTGGTGTATCAAACTACTGCTTGATACCCTTTATGCAGGACAGTCCAGACATGCTGTGAGCCAAAATTTGTGAAGATTGGATGATTATTTATTTATTTACTTATTTCAATTTTTAAAGGAGAAAATAGCAAAAAGTAGTTTTGGACAAAGTTGAAAATGGCAGAAAGACTTGAGGGCGGAAATCGGCAGGGCCCTCCATTTAAAATGTAAAATGTTGCTCTAGCGTCCCTTATGGGTGCAATGACACCAGCTTTGGCACATGACATCATACATACCTGCACACCTGTACCAAGTTTGGTTAGAATAGGACAATGCGGAGTTGTGGTGCTTTTTGTAAAATACCCCCCCCATGAAACTTTGGAAGTCGATTATATGAAAATGGTGTGGACTATCAAAAACTGCTCGATTAGTTTGGTGCAGGACAGTCCAGACATGCTGAGTGTGTCGTGGTTTGGTGAAGATCGGACAAAATTTGTAGGAGGAATAGCAACAAAAACATAACCTCCTTGGCGGACGTAATTAGGTTATCATGTTGTTTTAACCCATGATGACAAACTGAACCCTCAGTACAAGCAAATCAAAAACACATGCAGTAAACAATAAAGTCTACTGTCTACAAGAAATGAAAGCAGAGATGAATGATGTCTGACCTTGTTAAAGGAGGTTATACTGTATTTAACATCAGTTTTACAGATAAATGCTAACGACTCATCTCTTCCCATGTCTTGTAAATTCAGGAAATGTTACAATAGGAGAAACATGCACAGACTCACAGACTACATCTGACAGACACTGACAGCAGGAAAACCGGACTCATTTTGAGCTATCTCTAGTGAACAGCAGGAATGAAAAGTAATGGTGTTTGCAAATGTCATGCAAGTTTCATGCAAACTCAGAGATACAGTCGGTCTCTGACTGAGCTGACTCACCAAAGGACGGTGCTGTGGCTCTACACTACAGGATTGGGGATTCTAGAGCAGGTACATAGGCATGTGTTCAGATGTGCGTTTACTGCGGTGGTTGAATCCCCGATCCTGTCTGCCTGGGCTGGGCTAGCAGCTAAATGCTAACTATGCTGAATGGGGAGAACCGAACGGGAGGATTTCCCCGATGCTGACCCATTGACCATGTGTCTATAACGAGACCCCGCCTGAATGTATGCAGAGTGAAAAAGGTGACAGACTACGGCAGATGAGATTAAAGGAATGCTAAGTAGATTTTAATGTTTTTAATATGTATTTTTGTGTGACATATGCCTATTGTTCTGTTGAATTTTACTTGTTTTCATAAAGTACCTGTGTAACAGCCTCAGGATAATAATACTGTATACTGTACTACCAAAACCTGTATTAGTTCAAGATCTATTGACTTGTATATTTCATAGCTTTCAGAAGTTGCCTTATTCTTCCCAAACAGAAGAAAGTGACCAGCCTCAATGACTGGTGCCCCATAGCCCTCAATCCCATAGCCAGCAAGTGCCTGGAGAAGCTGGTCATATCACACATCCGCCCTACACTCCCATCCAACCACGACCCTCTACAATTTGTATACCGCCCCAACAGGAGCACAGCACATGCCATCGCCCGCGTGCTACACATTGCCCTCTCCCACCTGGAGGGGAGGGACACCTATGTGAGAATGCTGTTCGTGGACTACAGCTCAGCATTCAACACCATAGTGCCGTCCAAGTTGGTCAGCAAGCTATGGGATCAAGGGCCCAGTTGGACAAAGAACCGTTGTCCAATTTAAGATTAAGATTCCCCTCCGAGTTAAGGTGTCCATAAAATAGAATCGGCTGCACAAAACACCCTTATGAGCCTACAGCATAAGAATTTCACACGTGCGTACTTGTACTATGGAGTGAAAAAAAAAATAATAATAAATAACTTTAACAGTTACTTTAACAAGATTTGGACTGCTATTAGCCAGACTACTTAAGCTGATTAGGAGACTAATCGCAGTGGATTACACAAGGTGAGAACCTCCTCGCGACGTCAATAATTCCACTCCAGTTCCAGTAAAGCCTACCTTGCAAACTCTGGCCACACGGGAAATCCAAGGCTCAGCCTCAGGACTAGAGTCAGAGTTCTTCTCACGAAAAAACATGTAGATCTTCTCATTATCGGGATCGTCCTTCCGCCTCACCCAGGATGCAGAGATGAATGTGGGCTCTGTGGGAAGACCGGGGGTGGGGTGGGAGGGGGGTGATGTTTCCTGAGCCAAGCTCCAAACTTCCTTTATTTACAGTACAGCATGGTGCCTGAAAACAATACATGATGTACCAAGTAGCAACCTTTGCTTGGGACAGAAAGCCAAATTGGGCAATCAATCTGTAGACACAACAGTCTGGGAGAAGGGTGAGACAGCATCAAGACAAACTGCCTAAATAGAGATCCAATAACACCATAGGCGGAGTTTGCGGGTAGGTGGGAGGGGGGGTGTATGTGGGGAAGGGGGGAGGGGGGGCCGCAATATGTCACTGAGTCTAACCCAGGGCCAGGCGGCAAGATAAATCCAAATTGTTCCCTAGCAACCGAATTCCAGTGAAATTGTCTATAACTAACCCATTCAGAGTAAAATAGATGATAGAAAAGACTTGTTTTGTGCACAGCTTGCCGATCATGGGCCAAAAGCAGGCAGAGCTGCGGCTCCGCCTCCTATTGGGGGCAGCGCAAGAGATGGCCACACGCCCATACTCTAGGCTTCAAAACGGGATTGTAAAAACCAACGGGTGACGTCACACCTCCATATTTTTTTACGCGGTTTATGGTCTAACCTCTTAAACTTCACGGCCAACGTTACTGTCTTTTAGAGAGCTTGTCGCGGGCTCATTTTTAAAGCTGTATGTGAAATGTCCCCCCGCCCAGGTCAAACTCTGCCTATGAATAATAACACTGATTATGTGCATCATGTGCATGCAATTTAAACAGCTATATTCATACTACAGTAGGCTACATTAACAGACTCCAGTGAGGTTTACTGACCTGAAACCCACTTGTCATACATCCAGACACTGGTTCTACTGCCGACTTTCCTCCTGAATTGTAATGAACTTCCATCACTGTCCAAAGGCGCAGCTGCATATAAGTCCCCTTCTAAAAATAGAGAGAACAGAGCAACATCACATGAAGAGAAGCACAGAGAAGTTCAATTATTTAGCATATTTCTGTGAAAATGCACTGTCTCGCTGGCTCTGAGAAGTGACTTGATTTGGTTAAATAAGTGTGCCAGCACAACCGTGAATGGTTTTTTTCTTTCTAAATAGACATACATGGTCTGTGTCTGTGGTTATGCATTTAGAGTTTATAGCAGCTATATTTTACATACCTACTGTGAGAGACAGTGAGTTCTGTGTGTAAACATGCGGAGATATGCCACTCCCTTCGTAACTCTCCACTATCGCACGTGACTGATTGTTCACCTGAGAATTCTATAGTATGAACAGTAAACACATATCACACTGAAGATCAAAGGGAAAACATGAAAGATTTGACGAGGAAAACAAATGACGCACACAGGAATCCTAGTGTGACACCAAGTGACTGTATTTTTGACCACACCACCAAACTGCAGTCTCAACACCCAAGCTGCTTAAATTGTAGCTAGGGCAATTTACTCATCTAAACAACCACAATGCTGTAAGGAACCCTAATCAGTGCTGTAATGAACCCTTTAATTACTGTATTTGTGGTGGCGCCAGAAAATGACAATCACATGTATGACAGATGTCATACACAAAACAGGAAACCGCCCCACAGACACTATCCTACCCCCCCCCCCCCCCCCCGCCACCCCCCATATGTTTTACATAATGGTTATGTAAAACATATAACCATACAATGACAGTACAAACATTTTCACAATACAAGACGAAACCAAAAAATAGAATAAACAATAAAGACACAAACAATACATATAAATACATTGAGAGATACAATATTATCTTTACAGCATTAGTGGTGAAATAGAGAGACCATTCACATAGTCATTCAATCGTGTGGGATGGGAGACCTTCCATGGAGAAAAGGCTGCCAGATTTTATAGGAACGATTTATCTTAATTCTTTAATGAGTAAGTTGTCTCTTCCAGAGGTATGCAGCTCTTCACTTCTGAGAGCCACATTCCAATTGGCAATGGGAGATCTCATCATCTGTTGTTGATGTCATCGAATTACTCACTATAATCTTGAATTAAGTGCAACACATATGTGTAACACATGTCTGACGTGTGCAAGCCATTTGGGATAACTCACCAGCTTCCAACACTGTGGCTTGTGCCTATTCGTTCCACAGACAAACACACTGCCCTGGAACTTCTCAATGGCAGTGATGACATTTTCACAGCCTGGGCCCTGCAACACAGAGTCTGTTAGTCTGCTTCTAGAGTTTATCATTTAGAATTAAATCCCATTAATGAGCAGATTTGCAGGCCGGTTGTTGTCATTTTTCATTTACCAACCTCTAGGCACTCCTGACCGCCCGTTGTGTTCAGTGTGAACGTCTGCAGAAGACAGAATTGGGTAAAGGAATCAATCACATTTGCAGTTTTCACCCAAATCAGGATAATGTGGTGGATAGTTTTAAAATAGCAACTTGGAATAAAAAAGTGAATATCTTCTAGAGTCCATATCATTTACTAACCAATGTGGAATGTTGCACGTCATCTCTGCCCAAAACTGGGCATTAAAATTACATTTTTACAATAGTTGGATCAAAATGAAGAGCCAGAAAACCATTTTGGCTTTCTTTTTCAGGACAGACCAAATTCTTTGGTCAATGTCTTGGCTCCCATACAATTGGACCAATCTAGTTGAACGATCGATAACTTCTTGGAAAATAATGGAGATGCATTATTTCCAAATTGAAAAGTTTGGAATTTATTACTGATGAAAATGGCTGCGGAAACTCTAGTAGGCTATATTCTGTCTCCATTGTCTGTGTGTGTCAGCAGACATAAAAGTCATCAGCTGGCATTGAAAGACTGCGCCTGTCAGCGGGCCACTGCCCACAGTAGCTTTATCCCTGACAACCCATTGTATTTCACACAATAGTGTGACCACCATCTGCTACAGTATGGCTACTTATTGAGAGAGCAGCTGCATTACAGACTGCATTGGCACGGCAGACACATGAACCAGACAGAATTCAAGCCAGGAACATATCAATAATCCCAAGCTAAAAGGTATAAAGGACAGAACACTGCAGATGATAACATACCGTAAATAATACAAAGAGAATAGAAAGAGGTGTTCAAAATCGAACACAGTTCTCCCAAAAGACCTACCTCTATAATACTATTGTTATCGACATCAACTTTGATAACAAAGTCAGTCCCTCCAACATACAGCTCATTAGAGTCCTCATGATGAAAGAAGACTGTATGGTTCTGATGGACGGGGTATTCTAGTTGACCATTGATGATGTCTGGAAAAAGGAAGGGTAAGGCTATCAGTACAGTACCAGTAGTCACCAAGGTTACAAGATGAAGTGAAGTGAACAGCAAAGTAGTGAATGCTCAAAGGTACATGGACATGATGATAGTCAATGATAAACTGGACAGTGAAAATAATTGTAATGTGTATGACTGACTGTGAACAGTAGGCTAAATGTTGCAGATCTAAGTTACTGTATTGTCAGTGTGAGCTGACAATTTTGTTTGAAAAGTATATAGTTTGAGAATATCAGATTCCGATGATTCATATAGCATGAACTGGATATGAGTTTAACACTGTAACACTCTTATTCATAATATTCCTATGATGTCACATGCATTTTCCTACCAATATGGCGCTACAATACACAGTTCATTGGCTGTCACTTGATTGTAATCACCTGATAATTTATTACAATCACCTGTTATTTTCCTACCAAGATGGCCGTGTGATTATTCTGCTATGTTTGCTCACATTAGTTAGGCTATTTATTCACAGATGATTTTAAATAACCTTAGTACAACCCAAATTTGCAAGACATAGCCTACCTTTAGAATAATAGTGAAATTAAGCCAAAAATCTTACCGTGGCTCAGGATAAGCCTAGGTATACCTTTCAATCCAAGAATTGGTATGTCTCTCAATCCAAGACTAGTCAGCACTAATTGAAAACCCCAAGCAAGCCAAAGATAAATTAAAATAAACATTTTGTGTTATTGTTTGCTAAATGAGCATGTTTTATGAGTGTTGCCATGACCCCCGGCCGGCAAAGATGTCCATACTAGTGTTAATGGTCCGGCATATAATCTCTGTGCCTTCCAATCCAAGCCTGTCTGTCACTCTGGACCTAGTCTCGCAGTGCCAGGCCAGCCGTATCCCCTCGGAGAGTCCAGCGGTCTGGTCTGATTTCTTCGCCGAGAAGAGCCTGGTGACGCGAGGTTAGGTACGTACCACGTGAGACTGACGTTATTTGTTGTTGCGTTGCGTCGAAAAATAAATAAATAAATAGAGCAGGCAGCAGCGTAGATTCTACGTCATCATCAGCGACTGCGAGTCGAGATAGCACTGCACTGCTCCAAGCCGCTCCAAGCCAATCCCGAAAGCTGCATTTTTAGGAGAAACGAAAGGTTTTGGGACTTTGATGGCATATTATACGTGACACGATCTAGGAGGCAGGAGGAAGGTTTGAGCCACCACGGAGCAGCCTGCGTTTAGAAATAGCAAACAAAAAGGCTAAGCAAAGCTAACGTTACCAACTTCCGCACTCCATCTGCCACTGCTCAGCTGACATGGTAAACACAATCATTCATCTGATTAACGTTATTTGTCTTACTCTGAGTATTTCATACAGTAACGTTGGACATTTCAGTCGCGTAATGTATTCTGTTAATTTACCTCATCACTTGAGAGACACACACACACACACACACACACACACACACGGTTACAGTAACAGTAACAGTATGCCTTGTTTGTCCTAGCGGTTCCGTTTCTGTGGGGATCTGGACTGCCCAGATTGGGTACTTGCCGAAATCAGCACATTGGCTAAAATTGTGAGTAGTATGGATGATAAACATCAGTGATAAGTGCTTTCATCAATTTCAATTACACTTAATTGTGATGAAAAACTAAGATGTTTCCCTTCTCCGTCCTTACTAACATTAATAGTCAAGTGTCAAGATGAAACTCCTCTGTGCTCAAGTGCTGAAAGATTTGCTTGGAGAGGGCATTGATGTAAGTGTTCCAAGTGATAGCTACAAATAGTTAAATATCAATAATATCCCACTGCATTGACATTGATCAGTCATTTCCTTGTCTCTTTCAGTATGACAAAGTTACAAAACTTACTGCAGATGCAAAGTTTGGTAAGTCACCAATGCTCACTAAGGGCTCATTTCCACCACTTATAATAACAGCACACTACGGCTCTACTCTTACTTGGCCTAGCTCGTCTCGACCTGATAGACTGATTCCACCGCAAGTTTATTTGCATCCGCCCACAACTGGTCGTCATAGCGACCGTATATCCGCCCATATATCAGGCATGCAAACTAGTCACCTTTAGGTGACAGTCACCTTTTTGATCCCAAAATAGGGCACTTAATTGAATGATTTTTAGTGGTTTTGTGTCTGCCTTGATATCTGTCACCTTTTTCACTCTGGTGAGTTTGCATCCCTGATATATCTTCCCTCCGCCCTCCATTTGTATAACATTAAATGAACACAGACATTTTAACAAACTGTAGATGGAAAATGAATGGCAGATGAAATCCCTTGGTTGTATGTTGAATGCAGGAGAGGACGTGACTTTAGCCGGCGTGACTTTGGTGCTCAGTCAGTACTAGTCACTGGGACGGCACGGTGGCTCAGTGGTTAACACTGTTGCCTCACAGCAAGAAGGTCCCGGGTTCGAACCCCGGTCCATCCCAGGTCCTTTCTGTGTGGAGTTTGCATGTTCTCCCCGTGTCCGTGTGGGTTTTCTCCGGGTGCTCCGGTTTCCTCCCACCATCAAGAAAGACATGTATGTTAGGGTTAAGACTCCTGTCAGTGCTCCTGACCAAGGCACTGGCAAAATAACTGGAGTTGGTCCCCGGGCGCTGCACAGTGGCTGCCCACTGCTCCTAGTTCTAGGAAGGTTCCTAGTAGAGGATGGGTCAAATGCAGAGGATGAATTTCCCCAAGGGGATAAATAAAGGATAACTTAACTAACTTAACTTAACCATACCAGGAAGTAGGCTATAACGTATAACATTAAAATTAAATCCATACACAGAGCTTTTAAACTGGTTATAAAATACTGGTGCCTCTATATGACCTACATGGGCAAAATGAGACCATTGGCTAGGAGAATGGATATCAATTTGTTGTTATTTACATGGATGTGCTGCACGGGGGATGGGGGTTACTTACTACGCTATGGGAAGAAGAGGAGCCACCGGCCTAGCGGAGGCGTAGAAGTAACACCCAATTACAAGGGGTTCCTGCGCCATGGACCTTTCTCTCTCAAAACATTTAAAAACCACTGTCATGTTAAGGTAGCCTGGCTCCAGACCTTTGAAGCCACGCCCCCTCCACAGTTGTGAATTTGGCTCTTCTTGGAATGTGCAAACGCTTTTTCTCCGGTTGAAGATCCAATGACGGACGCTGATTGGCTAACGCTGTTCAGTCATGAACAACAGAAACAGCTGTGGCCAAAGCTAACGTGTCCTATAATGTGGATTCTAGTCATAGGTTGATGTTGCCGCACGGACCGGTTTATGTGACGGACATGTAACTTCCCTCTCAGACGTAAAGTAAAGAGTAAAGCACGTTACTGATATTCTGCTCTCCGTCTCGTCATTATGTGATCTTAGAGGCATAAAGATTACACAACATAACGTAGCTAGCTAACGCTAGCCAGCTTCTCCACGTTGAGCAGCCAACTTTGGCCGACTTTGTACTTTTGGTTTTAACAAACGTCTTATTAGTTACTGTAGTGTACGATAAGACTTACATTAAAACGACAAGTACAAAGTCGGCCGACTTTAGCTGCTTAACGTGGAGAAGCTGCCTAGCATTGGCTAGCTACGTTAGCTTGTGCTTGTGACTAGCAAGACTGCTGCGGCTGCCCTGCCGATTGGTTAGGGAAGACCGAAGCCTGCCCCCTCATAGAAATGCTCTGAAGCGAGTGCAATCTCAGACGAAGAGGCAATGAGTTTATGAATTGACAATACAGTTTGAATATCAGGCTAATGTTAAGGCTGAGCAAGGATATCGATTTTATTTCACCAGAGCCGAAGGCAGCAAGACCAAAGACCGGGTTCACAGCCCTTGGAACATCGACAGAGCAGACACCAAAAGCAGCACGACTCAACCCGGGCTGTCCCGGTTTTTGACCAGTGGAATGATACAAAAAAGCGAGTCGAGCTGGGCGGGGCCGTGCTAATACCAGCGGTGGAAATGGGCCATAATGCTATCACATTTGAAACTGACTTATTGAATTGGGTTTTTACACACAAACCTACACTATCATCATTACTAAACACTCTCAAGCTGAAGCTACCAATGTGTCTTTCTGTTCCATAACTTTCTTTCATGTTGTCAATTCATCTTGCAGAGAGTGGAGATATCAAAGCTAGTGTTGCAGTACTGAGCTTCATTTTCTCCAGTGCAGCAAAGCATGCCGTTGACAGTGAATCCCTGTCGAGTGAACTGCAGCAACTTGGTCTCCCTAAAGGCAAGTGAATTGGGTTTATCACAGTCTGTGCCGGTGCCAGGAGAAAGGCCAGGCTCAGCCATTTGTCAAAGTGGCATAAAGGCTGAACAAGCGCAATTCGTAATAGCTGTGACCACATACCGGTATGCAAATTTCCGCCCCCTATTAGCTAATTGGCATAAACACAAACACAAACACACCTTCACACACACACACACACACACACACACACACCTTCACACACACACACACACACACACACTTGACCTCCAGGCCAAATATCAGCCTCCTAGAGCGAAAACTGTGCCTGCTAAAGGGTGGTGAACTTTTTGTGGCTCAACCGACCAGCTGACAGTGCGACCTATTAGAGCTGCTGGTATGGTATGGTGGTCACAGCTAAAAACACAACCCTAGAGTATTTCTTCAACTTCAACCACTCACAATACTCTATTAGAGCTTTTTTTTCTCTATTAGAGCTAGTTTGCTGTTGTGCCCAGGTAGGACATAGACATCAAAGTGGACAATATGCAAGGAGCACATTTGTGAGAACAGTGAATTGACGTATGCAGTATAAAACAATCAATTTGACTTTCTGCCAGCTTGAGACTGTATATTCACCAAAACTATGTTGTATTCACCTTATGTAGCCCCGCCCACTTGACCCAGAGTTGTGTTATGACTTCCTGTTCAAAACACCATCTGGTTTACCTGGTAGTACTGTGCTGTCACAGGAAGTGTAAACACAATAGGAAGTAACTGTGTTGGAACATAAGGTGAACTGCTCCTAGTTCTAGGAAGGTTCCTAGTAGAGGATGGGTCAAATGCAGAGGATGAATTTCCCCAAGGGGATAAATAAAGGATAACTTAACTTAACTTAACTTAACTTAACTTAACTTAACTTAACTTAGATCAGGGGTTTTCAAAGTCCGAGAATGTGTGCCACTGCCTCCCCCCAGACAAATCTTGGAAAAAGGCGCCCCCTTGCTCAATTCCATAAGGGATCATGCTTGTGTTATTTGACCCAATACATAGAGACTCAACAATTGAGCCAAGATAGCCTGATGTTGCAGTTTGACATACTTCAGACTAAACCAAATACATAAAAAGGTCTGTCTGAATGAAGGCATTTATTTGTTTCTGACTCTGGGAAAGTGGGAAAACAGTCAAATCTCTTTAACCAAATCACACACATTTAGGCTATTCTATGTGATCTCATTTTGATAGCTAATGTCATATTTTTTCACTTCCATTCACTGAGCCTCCCCTGAAACTGTTTGGACCCCCCTGGGTAGGCCCGCCTCCCACTTTGAAAACCCCTGGTATAGATGATCCATTTTGATTATTAGATATAACTCCTTAACAACTACTGTGTGGTTATTAATGACATGCACCTATTCTTTTAGAACATACAACGGGGCTGTGTAAATCATATGAGGACAAGCACGCCACCCTGCAAGACAAACTAAGAGACACAAGCCTGAGATGCAAGTATTCCCATTACCTCAGTGTTTCCTCTGTATTCATTTAGCAGTGGTGCACCACCACAGTAAGTAAATTACCACCACTGCTAG
The DNA here is from genome assembly GCF_964638095.1 of Poromitra crassiceps. Taxonomy (NCBI): domain Eukaryota; kingdom Metazoa; phylum Chordata; class Actinopteri; order Beryciformes; family Melamphaidae; genus Poromitra; species Poromitra crassiceps. Next base: position 24,931,036 of record NC_139636.1, read on the forward strand.
AGAAAATGTGGAATTAAAATGTGTTATTTATTATGATTAAAATAAATGTTTAGCACTATAAGCTCAAAATTGAAAAATATCATACTCAAACAGGGAAAACATAACAGACCACTGTATAGACCCGGGTTCAATTCCTGGACGTTAGTGGTACTTCTGTCTTGGTCAGAAGGTCTTACAGACACAATTGTCCGTGTCTGCGGGTGGGAGTCATGGTCGCTGCACTAGTGCCTCCACTGGTCGGTCGGGGGGAGGGGAACTGGGGAGAATAGCGTGATCCTCTCACGCGCTGTACCGCGGTGAAACTCCTCATTGTCAGGTGAAAAGAAGCGGCTGGCGATTGCACATGTATCGGAGGAAGCATGTGCTAGTCTACAACTCTCCCCCGAGATCGGCAGAGGGGGTGGAGCAACGACCAGGACAGCAGAGGGAATTGGCCAATTACAATTGGGGAAAAATTGCGATGTGGGACGAACCTAGAATTATCTCCTCTGAGCACCACAGCTGCATAAAATTACAGAGGAAACACTGTACTATGTCATTATTCATGGTTGAAAACAACAATAACAGATGAGCGATGTCTTCTGACTGTGAGGTGTGCACTAAAGATTAGGTGTGAATTATACTATGTAATGGGATGTCTTCTGTGAGGTGTGCAGACAGTACGTAACGTTTAGGTGTGAATTACACTGTAATGTGTTTCAGTGGGGCGCCTGGAGGCTGTGTCCTGGCGAGTGGATTACACACTGAGCTCCAGTGAGCTGAGGGCGGTCAATGAACCAACAATTCACCTTAAACTGCAGGCACAAGGTGCAGAGTCAGGCTCCACAGAGACCACTGTTGTCTCTGTCTCTGCTGACAAGTTCAGAGTTTTGCTCACAGGTTAGTTCTGCATGTTGTCAAATAACAATCCTTTTCTCTTCTTTTTTCTAAACAGTTTTACGTTTCTGACCATTGTTTTCTGTCTATTTCTAACAGAACTAAAACAAGCCCAGGTGATGATGAATGCACTACAATGAAAACATGAACTTCAAATATCTAGAGTTAGACTTTCGGTCCTTGATCTCTCATAAACAGCGGCGTTTGATGGACACAACCAGTGAAGCTGACGGACTGCCGGGAAGTGCCAAACTGACATCCTGAATAGTATAGCTTTTTTGTGTGTACTGTTAACCTGGCCTTGAGTGAATGGCAGTACTCATCTCTTCTTGGGTTGATTGATTTTCCTCCTAAATGGCTACCAAACTATTAATTAATGGTTATAAGTTATTTCTGGACTGCATGACTTTTCACACAAATTAACAGAACTGAAGAAAAATGTTGAATGGACCATTTTTTGTAAAATATATTATTTCACACATTTTAAGTTGAATTATGTTGATGTTTTCATTTTTACCAACGTTATATGCTAAAAAAAATAAATCAATTTTCAAATACGAGATATTTTCTTCTTTGCCGCAATGCCTACAAATCCCATCATGCATTGAGTTTTACTCCTTTTACTTCCTGGCTCCATCCAGTGCAGTTGCTGAAAGAGCCACGGTTCAGTTTTCCATGAATGATTACAGAACATGCTGCATCTACTCAGCGTAAACATCTATTTAGAAGTAAAAGTTAAGCTTGGAGTTTTTCTCGCAATATTTGCGAATGAATGAGTACGTAGCTTCACGCGCAGGCTGATGTTACACAACTTGTTTGGTAACGTAACACTTGCATGCGTGATCTCTGTTGTTTCCAGAGAGAGAGATAGCAACGTGACTTGATAAATCCCGTCTAATGTTATCTACAATTTAACTAACCTCTTCTCGGCGAGAAAGACAATTTAACAGTATTTTCTTTCGGCCGGCATCCGGTCCATTTCCTTGTCTGGGTAAGTTAACGTTATGCAGTTATCCTATGCAACGAACAAAACTGAACACTTGTTTGTGTTGTGTTGAGTTTATATTTTTGTATACATACATTATAGAGTCAGACTTTACCTTTTAAGTAATCAGCAGTGTTCTTAATGATGATGAATATATGGTGTAATGCAGAAACATAATGCATATTGTGGAAAGTTGCTATGGGAATTATTTTCTAACAAGCAGTTTTTTGCAGGAAGGGGGGGGGGGGCTGCTGCTCAAGATGCAGGCATGTGTTTTTAACCTTTCAGTCTGCAGCTGTGCATTGGCGCTTGAACTGAAGTGATATAATCTGTGTTCCTAACTCTTTCAGGTGTTGTCTGCACCTGCAGGTCAGGGTCAGGCAGGCTCATATCTGCGAAGTCAAAATGCCTGAAGGGCCAGAGCTCCACCTGGCCAGTCTTTATGTGAACAGGATGTGCGCCGGCGTAGTGTTCACAGGAGCCGTCACAAAGTCGGAGGTCAGCAAGAATCCTGATGTGCCCTTCACCTGCCGGGCCTACCGCATCATGGCCGCCTCCAGAGGGAAGGAAGTCAAGCTCACACTGACGCCCATGAAGAGTGATGACAAGAGAAAGCGAGTCACGGCAGAGCAGGCAGACCAGCCCGTGGACATTGTTTTCCGCTTTGGGATGTCGGGCTTTTTCCGCTTCACCGCGCAGGATGAGCTGCCCAAGCACGCCCATCTGCGCTTCTGTTCTGCCGAGACGCCGTGCAGAGTGCTGAGCTTTGTGGACGCACGCAGGTTCGGCAGCTGGCAGCACGACGGGACCTGGCAGCCTGACAGAGGGCCCTGCATCATGTTTGACTACCAGAGCTTCAGGTTGGGGAGTAATGATCGGTGCAATGAGTGCATAGTTTAGTCACTTGCTCAACCAAAAGGTTTACCCCATGTGACTAGCTCTGATACCTGTTGGAGCACACAATCACTGGCCATTTTAGCCAGGCCTCGCTCACAGAGTTGACTTGACATGCAGCCTCTACCTCCCCAGAGGGCTTTCATAGTTCACTTCCCTGGCTGATTCTAACTCCGCTCAGGTGTGCTCCATCAGTAGCTAACGAATGGAGCTCTCCACGGTTCTGAATCTGAACCAGTGTTCACTCATTTGGCCACTAACCATTTTTACCCATTTAATCGTCCCTAATTACTACCATAATTCAAAAAATCTGGACCTGTCACCGTCTGCTCAGGACCCCTGCCGGGTACCCGTGCCAAATATGAATGCTGTCAGGCCGACGGTGTCCGAGGAATGCTGCACTAAGACAAATTCCTTTTATCTAATTTGCATATTGTGGCAATAAAAGTTATTCTGATTCAGAAAATGCAACAGAGACACAGGCATAATGTAGGTTTTCTCATTTGTGTAAGAAGATTGTTGCACTGACCAGTTTGTCATTTTGCAGAGCAAACGTCCTGTCTCACCTGTCCGACCGTGCCTTCGACCGGCCCATCTGTGAAGTTCTGCTGAATCAGAAGTACTTCAATGGCATCGGGAATTACCTGAGAGCTGAAATTCTTTTCAGGTGATTTTGGTAAACATACTGTACACAACCCTCACAACCCCTGTATTAATTGGTTTATCTGTTTATTTGACAGGGATCGTACGTGAGTAAATATTTCTGCAGATGTGCCACAGTTGGCAAAAAAGGCTAGTTTCCATCTGAAAGTCCCAGGCCATGTCATCAGTGGCTGTCTAGAATTAAAAGCACAAACATAGACATGCATACACAGGGCTAAACCTATCCGCTTATTCGCAAAACTGATAAGTATAGGAGAGAAGAACTGCATGTATGCCCCCTCGTCCCAGTTTACTGTCCCCAGGGCATGTGTCCGGATCTCTACTGCCTCCCTGATCTAACAGTGGTATCTGTTTTCTGATCTAATGTGTCTCATACCTGGGATGCAGTCCTACATAAACTATCGATCAACAGGGGGGCATCAAACTTATATAAATCGGCTGACAGGACATGTCACAGCAACATCATGTGATGCTTCTGAGGAAGACTGCAGGAAGTCAGCAGTCGAAACATGTCAAAGTATGAAAATAAAATACTAAGTCTGTTTATAAGAACATTAATTACCAATTAGTTAATCAGTTTAGACTAAATTAACCTTTTTGGACTAGAAAGGAGCCAGTTGAGGTGGTTCGGGCATCTAGTAAGGATGCCCCCTGGTCCCCTCCCCAGGGAGGTTTTCCAGGCGCATCCAGCTGGGAGGAGGAGGCCACGGGGCACAAAGAGGACCAGGTGGAGTCGAATGATTACATTTCCACACTGGCCTGGGAACGCCTTGGAATCCCATAGTCAGAGCTAGTTAATGTGGCCACGGAAAGGGACGTTTGGGGTCGCCTGCTCTGCTACCTCCACGACCCGACTCTGGATAAGCGATTGAAGGTTGATGGATGGATAGATAAACAGTTTGCAAAAACATGGAGACAAGTTAAGACAGTCATAGATTGGTAAAGTAGGATTGGAAGCGTCTTACATGTGCAACATCGATGATGATTTCTTAAAGCTTGAGAAGTGCATCAGTAAACAAATGGCGCATAATGAGTAGGTGAACAGTGATGGATTGGCAAAATGGCAGCGCAGCCCTAGTTTAGTGTTGGTGTATTTTGATCATTAATGAGCCGAGATCCAAACTAACTTGAAAAAGACTAGTATGTGTTCTGTTCCATGATCCTGTATCTACTGACACAGTTTCCTTCTCGTGAGACTGGTTGAAAAGGCAGAGTGACAACAAGTTTTGCATTGTTTAGATTATCAACCAAAAACAATAAGTCCACACAAGTAGTAACTGTTTCCGTCAGATATGAAATGAATGGCTTTCTTTCTTTCACTTGCACGAATTCTCACATCCTGTGGGAGCCACAACGATGTAGGCGCATTTTGAGAACAAAAGAGCCTTTTCTTATCAAACACATTCTTTTCTTGCAAGGTTGAACATCCCACCATTTGTACAGGCAAGGACCGTGTTGGAAGGCCTTGAAGCAGATTTATGTGATGAGAAGCCGGTGAAAGAGGAGAGCTCAGACACAAAGGTGAAAGAACAAAGGACATATCAAATACTCACTCCATTCGCTTTTCATTTTCTAACACCACCACCCTGTTTTGTTTGTAAAAGATCTTAGACAGAGCTATAAAGAAGAAGGAGAAAGTGGAGACAGCTGACCTTCTAAGATTGTGTCACACAGTTCCTCTGGAGGTGGTGAACCTAGGTAGGCCACTGTGTGTTTGCCGTCTTGTCTATTTATAAATCCCACAACCCAAACATGATGACACTTTTTTTTTCTCTCCTGAAATTTAGGGCAGATAGTTTTGTTTCCCATAAAATGTATATTTGTTTCTGACATTCAGTTTTGTGGTTCCTTCTTTTTTTTTTTTTTAAGGCGGAAAAGGCTACGACCCTGAGAAGGCAGATTACTCTGACTTTGAGGCTTGGCTGCAGTGTTACTATGTGGATGGAATGAAATCCGTCAGGGACCATAATGGCAGAACAATGTGGTTCAGAGTGAGTTCTGGAAAATTTGAGTAGAATTCCTTTTTTCTCTGGTAGAAGGTTTTAGGCGTCATTGTTGCCAGTAATTACTGATTTCATTTCAGGGAGATCCAGGCCCCATGGCGCCTAAAGGTATGGAAGACTTTGGAGATGATGCCTCGCTCACTTCTGCTGAAATGTATCTGAGAATACTATAATGCATCAGACTGAACAAATGCCTGGTGTCTTCTCACCCCATAGATTCAAAATCACCCAAGGCAAAAAAGAGAGCAAAGCAAGAGGGTGACCATGATTCCACCGGCAAGAAAAAGGTATAAACCAGCACTTTCCCCCCTTTACTCATGATCAACTCTACAGCACGTGGTTCTCAAAGTGGGGTCCAGGGACCCCCAGGTCCTTGAGAGGGTCCCAGGTGGTCCCTATCAAAAAGGGAAATATTTTTTGTTGTTGCTATAATTCCATCCACAAGTAACACAATGACAGAATGTATGACTATTTTGGTCATGGGTTCCATACACTTTGTGTGTAATGAAATATCTAAAAGCAAAAATCTTATCGGATGGGGGACCCTGGGACAAAATCTTATCAAATGGGAGTCTATGGTCTAATTTGTGTCCGTTTTAGAGGTCCTTGAAAAAAAGAAAAAAGAACCACTGCTCTGCAGAGTTAACGCCCGATTTGATTTCTTTAGGTGGCCAGGAGTCACTCTGAAAGCACGACAAAGGAAAAGTTGGTCAAACAGGAAACTGTGACAAAAAAGCCAAAGAAAGAAAAGGACGCACTTCAGAAGGAGACGGGCTCCAAGAGGCGGAAGTCTGAACAAAAAGGCCAGGAAGTGAATCAGGATAAAAAAAGACCACCTGTGCGTGGGAGGAAGGGCAGTACTGCAGAGGCAGCCGCAGGTGAGAATCTGATCGCACGCCATCTATGAGCCACATACTTAAGTGGAAGCATATGATGGGATTCTTGATGGGAGTTGGGACCACATTCTTTGTCTTTCTTCCTTGGTAGAAAATGTCCAAAAACAGCATTTTTTTGAATTGGTGTCTGTGTGTACTGTAATTAATTTATAGATGTGTAATGAGTCGTTTCTGCCACAGTTCCACAGAGGCGAAGTGGGAGAGTGACCAGACTGAGCAGCACCAGCTCATGACAAAGGGATTGACACTACTGTATGGGACCATTTTATGCTTTTACACAATTAATTAAAAAAAGTTTTACAAACGTTTCTCATCATTGGACTGATTAAAAAACCAGGTCAACTAATAATATTACATTACTCATTCAACTTTTCAGCTATAATAAGTACATATAATTAGGGCAAAGTGTCATGTTTTATTTGAAAACATTGGTATGGAACCTCTGGCAATAATACTAAAATATAAAGCTCATATAGATGCAAAAGTTATTAAACATCACTTTAATCTATATTGCAAGTCTCTCCATTAATAATTATCAAAAGAGCAGCTCAAGGCTACACTGCTGTACATTTCTTTTTTCTTTTTTTTCACATTTCTGTTTATTGAAGTTTTCAGGGCATAGATGATACAGCACATCAGTATTTCAATTTCACTGCCTGTTGTAGGACTGGAAAGACAAGATAAAAAAAAGGTGAAGATATGTGTATACGGTCGTAGGAAAACAGGTTCACTGGAAAAGAAGAGGAAAAACAAATACCTATACCATACCCTCCCTAACAGCAACAGTACAAAAGTAATCTTCTCAACATTTGGTACATTGTTGAAATATTTATTGGATTGATCAAAATTGTACTCTATTTGATCCAAACAATGGACGTGTAATCATTATTCTGAATGTGAATACCCTGAGACTTGGCAAGATGTATACTGATTACAGGAAGAGGAGGAGCGACACAATTTGAAAGGGACTGAAGTTTAAACTAATTCCTTCTGATGTAATTTGAACAGTCGAGCCTTTCCGCTCCAGAAGATCACAGCTGGAAGGGGGGAAAAACAAGTTTTATTCTCACCACGCAATGCAACAAAGATGTCAATCCAGAGTTACTGGTACTGTATAAAGTATAAATATATACTTACTGCCACGCTTCTCGGACTGGGAGGGTGGTGCAGAGAGTTGCGGTCACGCTGCTCCCATGTGACTCATACAGGCGGACAACAAGTGCACCCTTCCTGTCCTCGGCCTGTGATGGTAAAACAATATTAAGCCTGAGTGGGTTAAGTCAAGTGAGGTCAAGCTGAGTGTTTAATGGGATACCTGTTTGACTGTCTTAAGGATGACTGCTGCAGTCGGTGGTGACAATAAATACCTGTTTGACTGTCTCAAGGATGACTGCTGTGGTGCTAACAGTAAAGGCACTCCATGGCACAGTGTCAGGGCAGCACTGGATTCGCCTCAGAGGGAAGTTGAGGTTGTATGCAGACTGGATGACAGACGCATCTTGGAAGGATCCTGCATCACAGCACACACACACACGATGTTATTACATGTTGAGTCTTACACGTTTTATGTTCTCAGAAAATACTGTTTGATATTTTGTAAAGTACAAGTCAAAAAGTCTATTCAAACCCACCTGTGTGTGGCATGACTGCATAGGTGAACTGATGAGTTCCCATATCAGCATTGGCATCTGGGGCCTTGGGTGCTCTAAGTCTGAGATAGACGACTGCTGTTAGGATCATTTATATTATTCCGTGTTACTGGATTGTATTATTTGTGTTGCACATGAACATTGGTCAAGCTTACAGAGATAATGTCATGGTGTTCCTGTGAACTGAATAGCCGTATTTGCAGTCATTCAGCAGTGCAACTCCAAAGTTGTGCTCTGACAAGTCGGCCCATTTGTGACCCCAAACCTGAGAATTAAAACATAATATATAATAATGTATAAAAGGGAGCAAATGGGCTTTGTCTGTTTCAATTTTTGTCCCACTGATGTCACAATGTCTATGACATCATCAGTGATGTCATTAGTGACATATTATGACATCACTGATGATGTCATAAGTATTGTGACATCAGTGCATCAACGCCCACAAAATGTTATATGGCTGGCGCGCGAGTGGGGTAAAACCGCGCATATATCTCAATGGGCTGACTGTGCTGCGGCTCTAACTAAAGTTTTGGGGATTCTAGAGCAGAACACAAGACGTCTATTCAGATGTGCGTTTACTGTGGTGGTTGAATCCCTGATCGTGTCTGCCTGGGCTGGGCTAGCAGCTAAATTCTAACTTTGCTGAATGGATAGTACGGGGGATTTACCCCACCCTGGCCACGCTGAGCCAGCTAACCCAGCATCTACGACGAGACATCGCCTCAACCTATAGTGCACTGCACATGCCAATAGGGCAGGCGAGGCCACCCAGTAGCCGAGCTGCGGGCAAGGCCGCGCAGCGGCCGAGCTGCGTATGCGTATGCAAGCTGCAGGGTGGGCGAGATGCCTAGTGATGAAGTATGGCACACACAAAAAAGACACAGTATGCGCTGAGCTCCATAGCTTTTTGGACAGCAAAATGTGATGTTTTGTTATAACATTACGGTTGACATTGATGGGTGATGACAAAGTATTCAGTCTACAGGGCCAAAACATCAAACAAGGTGTCACTGACCAGTCAATTCCCTGACCTGTCAGGAATGTGGATTAGCCTCAGGAAGGTCAATGTGTAGTAAGGTCAGCCTCCATCATGAGATTGTTCAACCATGTTATAATTACTGTAATTGTTATTGTTGTGTCAGCTAGATGTAGCTAGACATATTCTCTGTGAAGCCCTCTGAGACATGCTTGTGAATTAGGGCTATACAAATAAACTTGACTTGTCAGTAGATACGTACAGTACATATATACATACAGTGGATTACACAGTGCCATACCTCAAATCTGGCCCAGTCCCAGGAGGTATTCATGTGTGTGGGTCTCTGCAGGTGGCCGAACTGGATTTCAAACGTAGCGTTGGGGCTGCGCACTCGCACTGGGAATTCCACTTTGAGGAACTTATGTGACTCGGCCCACTCCACCTGGAATTTGGAAAATCGCAACATTTGGACCTGGACCTGAAATGTCTATTTCTTGTTTTTTGATCCTGTATTTTATGTACTTTGTTCAACAACAGCAATATAGTGTACCTGAGTGTTGAACTTGATGTAAGGACACATGGCGTCCACCGTGATCTCCTGTGTGATGGTGCTCTTGTCACTGATCTTGAGTGTGAAGCTGACGCTGCCCCGCAGCCCACCTGAAGACACCACCTGAACAGGCTGCACCACCTCCAGCACTGGCTTCCTATGGGGTCAGAACTTCAGCTGAGTTCATGGTTTTCCCTATCTAAAAATACTGCAAAGAATTTCAAGGAGGTAAAGTTACATATTTGCCACAAGATGGATGCAGCAGTAATGACTGACAGACACCTTGTTTGAAGATGGTAGTCCATTACATCCCAAGCATCCCAGTACAGCGGGACATCATCAAACATGACAAACTGGTTTCCATAGCAACCATCAGAGATGGCTTCTCTGAAACCCACAGAGTGGTGAGACATGTTAATTCAGTGTTGATAATGCGGTAGCACACAATGTACAGGTGTTTCTTCATGTGGTCCTACCTGTTTGTGTCGACCAGATACAGCGATGCCAAACTGCCGTCCTTGTTTATGATAGTTCGTAAAATTCCATTCTCCATGAGGACAGTACCATTGGCCTGTAATGTGAGACAAAGCCTCCATATCAGTCCCATTAAATTATATACTAGACTTTACACTGCACCTAATTATATAATGTAATATAATTAGCCTATCATGGATCAATCTTCTTCCCTTTCTACTCTTAAGAGGAAAACAAACAAAAGGAAAACCTCTCTGATTCTATGAATGCTATATTCCTATGCTTTGTTAAGCCGGTGATATACGGTCGGTTTGACTACTGTTGACAAAATGTATTTATAAGTCGCTTTGGACAAAAGCTCTGCTAACTGACATAATGTAATGCAATGCTGCAGTGCATTGCATGCCCTGTTCATGCAGCATACCTGAACAGTGACAGAGACTGGAGTCACGGGCTGTGTGGTGTCTTTGACAGTAGCCAATCCAATGCTGGGAACTCTCACCAGAGCTGAAACAACACAGATAGATGATCAGACATTGAGATGTACTTTCGAAAGGCAGCAAAGCAAATCACCAATGTAAATATGTAATATACCTAGACCAGGTTGACCAGCGTCATCTCGAAGCTGGATCACTTCGTTGCGCTCCCACGGCAGGGAATTGAACACACCAGTGGCGTCGCCCTTCTCCCCCTTTGACCCCACAGACTTACAGGCATCTTGCAGCAGCCTGCCACCAGCACTGCGGATGTCTAAGACATAAAGTGATACACCTTTACAGGTATGTCTAACTACAGCTGCTGCTGTAGTGAAAACAAATCTTTTTTTCTTCATCATGTACCTTCATAATACCGGAGTGCATCCTCCACAACCATCTCTATACAGCTCCCAGGGATCACATCATGGAACTGGTTCAGAAGCAGGAGTCTGCAAGGGGGGGGGGGGAACCAAAAACAAATACCGTAAATCTATCTCCAGAGAGACAGAGACCATCCATGCCTCCTCCATCCCTCCTGTACTGTATCTTGTCAGTTGAAGAGTGTGTGGGCACCTCCAGAGCTCTTGCAGCTGTTTCCCAGGATACTGAAAGGCCTTGTCCTGCCACAGTGCCAGGCTGCTGGCTATCTCAATGTCATGAAGCAGTGCCTCACACTGGCGGTTCCCACGCTTTATCTGCAGACCAAATGTGATTTTTTTTTTTAAACAGCAACAAGTACACACATTTTCATTTTAACGGTCATCTTCCACTGGCATCAAAAATTCTTTACAGTATCATTCAGTTTGGTTATACTCATTTCTAAACATCTATATACACACCTATATTTCTAAATTATATATAATCTGCATATTTCATAATTATTTTCTGCACCGTTTTTTCTGTGGACATATGTCTGCACGAGTCAACAATGAGATTTTTCCCTGTCGTGTGTTTATACTGCTGCAACTTCTATTAACTGTACTTAGGCCACTGAAAATTTCAAATGAAACTGAAATTTACCTGAGCAATAAGTGTTTATTTCTGTTGGGATTGTCAGCAGTATATGTTTACATAACCCTACGATTGTTTACATTCGGTTTGATTGCTGTTACTGTCTTATTTGTACTATTCCCATCATTTCTGACTGTATTCATTGCCTAGTTTATATTCTGTGTGTGTGCTTATATATTTTTTCTTTTTCCTGCTGAATCTTATTACTTGTTCTGTTCCAATGGCCTAATTCCAGCACAGAGATCAATACAGTTTTTCATCTGATCTTATCTTTAGTTTAGAGAGCTGAAGCCCACCTGTGCCTGTGTGGTGTACGTGCCGTTGTGCAGCTCTAGGAAGAGCTCTCCAGTCCAAGTACACAGCAGAGCTGAGTCAGTGCGAAGCTGAGAGAAAAGGATGTCAGGAGCAGACATCTGGACTCTGGGAAACATGGACAAAGATGGAAGGCAGGTGACCAATGACGTGCTTCAATTTGATTGTATCATGACTGTAAGAAGTGGCATAATAAAACAATCGAAGAGAGTTTCTTTTAGAAGAATCCTGTTGTGGTCTAGACTACAACATAATAAAACAATGCCACAATGACATGACTAGGCATTACTCATATCCTCTTGTCTTGTATTTAGTAGTTTACCACACGTGCTACTATGCTTGTTTGAAATGTGTGTCACTGGGGAATCACACTGTGTGGGACTAAGTAAATATGACTTGACAAATTTATTGCAGGGACGTCTTTCCGGTCTAGTTTTTATGTTTAGATTGGCGCGGTCAGTGTTACTGATGGTTGCTGAGTCAAACTGTAGACAGGAACTGACTTGGGAAGTCCATCTGTGTCCTGGACTCTCTGAAGTCTGTCGAGCATCAGCTGTGTGGGTCCGCCGCCGCCATCACCGAAACCAAACAAAGCTGCGCTGTGATTGGCTCTGCCTTTGTCTTTGTTGTTCTTCACAGTGTTGACCAACTGGAGGCAGAGGAGAAAGCCAAAGGAATAGTGTTGTAAACCAGCGGCCCACTTGAAAATCTCAAAAATGTTCACGGGCCCACATCTGTCATTATGGAGGCCAAATAATGAGTTCTCTAAAGCAGAGGTTCTCAAATGTTTTTCAGCCAAGGACCCCTTACAAGATACAAGAATATACCGGGGACCCCCTCATTCTGATTTGTGATTTTGGGCTAAGCTTAATTGTTTCCACGGTAACGTGCTTCACCTTTAAATTGATAGGTTTGTTAGATTAGAATGTAATCCATGAACCATTTTAGATTTAAAGCATAAAATATTTTCGTTTAACTATGAAGCTTAAAAAAATATATTCATTTTTTATTTTCCTGAAAACTTTTCGCGGACCCCCTTGCAAAGTGCCACGGACCCCTGGGGGTCCCCGGACCCCCATTTGAGAACCACTGCTCTAAAGGAGCTGTCCATCAGCACCACAAAGAAACCAGAAACTAAAAGTGAGGGGCTGGTTGCAATAGGCTAATTAACATATAATTGATTGATCATAATGTTATGCAAATTATTTGGCGGCTCACTTGCAATACCTTCGCGGCCCACAGTTTGGAATGGCTGTTGTAAACAATTCCCTCGCAGACTTTACATTTATGCAATCCTTTACAATATGGGGTATTAGAAAGAAAACTCACATCTTCAACCTTGCCCTTCATCTCGTATGAATTTCCGGGCGGGAAATGAGTTAGGACCTGGGAACCATCCAGACCCTCCCAGAAAAATGTGCTATGCTTCAGGACAGAAAAGAACAAAAACATGCACATTTCAATCCTCAAGAAACAGGTGCTGGGCAAAATCCAAATAATGAAGCACAGAGAGTCTGCACTGTACAAAAGTGTCTCTGCTGTGCTTGAGAAAAGAGAAATAGTCAATAGAAAAATCTAAATGGTTAATTTTACGTGCTGGTGTGGGGACAGTTACTTACGGGGAATGTGTTCACCAGGTTCCAGCTGAGTTTTTGGGTCAGGAATTGGGAAATACCACTGCCCTGCATTATCTGAGGAAGTTGGGCAGAGTAGCCAAAGGTATCTGGCAGCCAGAACTAAATGAGCACAGAGAAAAGATTTGTACAAAAAACATTCATAAAAACAATAAGGCTCCAAATGTAGCAGATGTATTATGGAAGTCAAGCACATTAGGGAGTTCAGTGTTTTATGGATCCCTACCTCTTTGCAATAGATTCCAAACTCTTTGTGAAAGAAGCGCTGGCCTTCCAGAAACTGCCTTACCATGGACTCACCTGAAGGCAGATTTCCATCCTGATAGGCAAACATTCCGTTAGTTCATCTTAATGTGCACAAAATTGGCACTTAACATCTTTTTTTAAAAGGATTATAGCAACAGCCAGGCCCATTATAGGACACAACTATGCAGTTCAAATCATGAGGTACAAAACATAAGACAGATCATGCTTGCCATTTCCACCCATGTGCCTCCAACTGGAATGAACTGTCCCTTCTTGACGTAATGTTGAATCTGGGAGAAGAGTCCCGGGTACCAGCTCTTTACCCACTGGAACTGCTGGGCCTGCACAAAGACCAAAGGGGTCAAATCTGCACTGGACTCTTCTGGTCTGCAGAAACAACTAAAATCCCACACTGACGAGATGAACTGTTTGTGGAGAATTACCTGAGAGCAAGTGAACACAAACTCTGGGTTCTTCTCCATCAGACGGATCACTGTCACCCAGCTTCGACCACATTTGCGAATGCTCTCTTCATAGGGCCACAGCCAGGCTGGAGATACAGGGTCAGAATTATTTACTCAATCGTCAAACATTGGAATATCACAAGACAAGACTATACAGTATGTGCAGTGCGCTGTTTCTGTTGGTTTTCCATTTCAATGATAAACCTGAGACCTGAGTCTATGTGGCAGTGGCCCATGGCGTGGACGATGTGCTGGCTTTGTCCATTCCGCTGGCTGAAGAACTTGTGGGCCAGACTTCGCGCTTTGGGAAAAGAGCTGGGATCAGCTGGGTCACAGAGGTTCACCATCTCATTGACAGTGAAGAGAGCCTGGTAGCCTCGCTGCTCTCCCTCCCCCAGTTGCTGTGAAGGAGGAATATAGAGAATTAACATAAGCTGAACATTTGACTTTAGCAGCTTTCCATTTGCACAGTAAAAATAATGTATCATACGTCATTCTCTTATGCGCGCACCTTTACAATGTCAATCAGCATCTCAAAATCAGTCAGCAGCTCCCTCACGTCCCGGTTGAACACCACCAGCTCAGCCTTCTGCACAGAATACTTCCTGCTAGGATCTGGGGCTGCAATCATGGACCCTTGACCAGCTCCAAAAAGTCCATTACATGCCAGCTCCACATAAAGGGTGACACTGAAGACCACGGGACAATATGAAATGCATATTACAAGCTGGGGCAAAAGCGTGATAAGCTAAGATGGTTACAGTAAAGCTGCAAAGTACGTATGTTCATAGTTGACTGACCTATGTGGCTCCTCGTCTTTCAGACAGTCGGTCAGGATGTAACTGGTCTTCTCGCCCTCTTTAGTCAGCCCCTATAGTATAAGTAAATATTATACTTCCCAGTGAAATCTAGAGATAAAAAACACTTTGCAGCAGCATAGAATGCAAGTGATTTCCTAGCATGGGGGGAAGGGGGGGGGGTAGCATGACGCAGGTAGCAGGAGTTGAAACTAAGGCCATGTCAGCAGATGTTACCTGCACCGGCTGTTCGTCTCGCCAAACCATTGCTTCCCCATCGCTCTCCCACAGGAGATGCACCTCCTTCCCTCTCCAGGACTCAGGGATTCCCAGGGTCACTTTGAACCAGGAAGTCCACCATCTGAACAAGCATCAAGCCCTTTAGTTTGGTCATTGGCCAGATCTGAGGGAATGATCTTTCAAAGAGAGGGCTATAAAATATGACATTACTTACGTCGGTCCAAAGGTATCACCGACTTCATAAGGTGCAAAGTTCTGCTTGGCAGCCTCTGCGAATGTGATCCGTTTGGAGGACAGGAAGGAGGCGAGGGATTCAAGTGGATAAGAGTCTCCATACAGTCTGCAAGGGGGGGGAAATAACCCAAAAAGTGTCTTCACACTGCAAAGTAGCCAACCACTCACTGCCTGCCCTAAGAGCAGACCAATGTCCAAGTCACAAAGTGTCTGTAGAAACTATATCAGCAGATACTCTGTGTGATATGAAAAAATAACATGAAAAATAAATATCAATTTTAGAAGCATACTACACATAAACCCCTACTAGGAATAGTGCTACCACAGGAGATAGAAAATACCTTTTTGTACCCATAGAGACGCTACAAGCTCCTTGTAGGAGTGATTTTTGTTGGGGTTTCCATTCACACTTCCTTGATAGCACATTGGTGTCCAGCTCTCACCTCTACAGAGAAGCTATCTATGTGTGTGCGATGTTCAAGTGTGATGAATCTTATAGTAACTTAAACAGGCGGACTGCATCCTACTGCATCACACCACTATCCAGTATTGTGAATGACAGAAGCCTTACCTTCCTCTGAGATTGCAGTCTGTAAAATAAATATCTGATATGAATTTCTCGGCTCTCTCTAGAAGAGTCCGCCTGTTCTTCAGCACGGGCTGGTGATACATGACAACTTAATGCTAACTTACACCTGGCAAAACAACACCTGGCAATCTGCAAGACCTATGGCGAGTGACACTACACACACGACCCCGCAGAGACCCGGAAGCAGAACTTACTATTATTGTACTTGCAGAAAATGTCCGCTAGATGTCAGTGTTAGTAAATGACATCCACCCCCAGCAGAGGATAGAAGAGGAATCAACAGTGGGGAGAAAAGAAGTAACAATGTAACATAGGTGATACATTCCTTTTATTATTAGTAGCAATTCTATTATGTGCTGGACAAAAATATAAAGCGTGTAGAAGTGTTTACTTTTCACACGGAGGGAAAAAATCAAAACCTAGATGCTTTTATAACACTTTAATGTTTGATTCTGTTTGAAAACAGTTACTTACAGTCATTTTCCACAAAGTGACATTTGAGAAACAGTACTATGGGTCTACTCTACAATCTCAGAAATAGTAAGTTCAACTGCATTTACAAAGTAAAAAGTAAGTCCACACAAAGTTCTCAAGGGCATCATCATATTGTAACACATAACTATCAGGTCTGTGTGTGTGTGTGTGTGTGTGTGTGTGTGTGTGTGTGTGTGTGTGTGTGTGTGTGTGTGTGTGTGTGTGTGTGTGTGTGTGTGTGTGTGTGTGTGTGTGTGTGTGTGTGTCTGTCTGTGTGTGTGTGTGTGTGTGTGTGTGTGTGTGTGTGTGTGTGTGTGTGTGTGTGTGTGTGTGTGTGTGTCTGTGTGTGTGTGTGTGTGTGTGTGTGTGTGTGTGTGTGTGTGTGTGTGTGTGTGTGTGTGTGTGTGTGTGTGTGTGTGTGTGTGTGTGTGTGTGTGTGTGTGTGTGTGTGAGAGTGAGAGTGATATTACAATAAATTGATGGAAAAAGCAGCAATGACCAGGAAAATGCTCTTACTGTTGGGGGATATGGTAGATAACTCTGTAGAGAAATAAGTGCAACAGTTAAGACTTAATTAGGGAAACACTCAGCCTGTACTTCTGTTGACCAGTTCTGCTCTAATAAAAAAACAATGGCATTTCCTCATTTTGCATGAACGCAAGTTTAATCAAAGTTGAGAGTGTCTATAATCCTCTGCTGCTGCACCATGCATGTAGTCACACTGAAAATGAATCAAGTGGCCTAATATAAAAATGTGATCAAAGTCTGTATGAATACATCGACAACAGAAGAAATAGTTATTAATGTCCATCCTCATGGTGAACCTCATGAGGATGAGATGATATGTTCAGTGCACAGTGGTCCTGTGGTCAACTGTATCAGGCTAGAGTCTATCTGAGGCTCAGATAGAGCGGCTGACGACAGGCTTGCTGGGGAGTTAGTCTTGTGATCGGAGTGGCCGAGGGGTCAGGGGTCAGCCCACGTGCTGCCCGGAGAAACAAAAGCCTTTTTTTCTCAGCATTATCCACAGGGAAGGAACTGTGTGCTTCTGTGTTTGAATGGAGCTAAACCGCCCTTTTATTATACAATCCATAGAGCAGGTCTAAGTACAGGGTTAGGCAGAGCTGTGGTATAGCCCATCCCTCTCAGGCCACCCTACCATCAGTGGATGACTCCTATCCCCCTATTGTTTGGACTGCGGTTGTGCTTTCCACCATGCGTGGACACTACAGTCTGAGGGAACAGATCCACCGTCTGTCAGACTTGACCTGAGCGTCTCACAGCTCAGCTTGGACCCACGCTGTGCCTGCCCAGAAGCTTCTGCGAGGAGCTGCTGTCCATGGGAAACTCAACACACCATGTCAGATAAATGAGGGGGACTTAAGACAGGAAAGCTGCTGCTCTTGTTCAAAAGGAAACGGTCACTCAGCATGAAAACACCCCTTTCAACATCCAACACGGAGCATGTTATGCCTGCCACAAGGGCAAAATGAAAAGGAAGTCCAACCGTATAATATATTGTGGCTGGAGATTGAAATATAGCTGGGCCACAATATGCTTTCCCAAAGCATCAGTGGCATGCAAACTTTATCATGTGATCTACAGTACAGTGCAGTTGGCCTTGCCTCCATATATGTCCAAACTGACCTAACAGTGTATGACAAGTTCAGAAACACAAATACAGCATGAGTGATGCCTATAAAGACACTGGTCTCTCAGTAGGGTGGTTGAAGGTTCATACAGTCTCTCTCCTGCTGGAGTTCCTTTGAAAACGAGGTGCAGCATGATGAGCTATACTCTGGAGTCGTACTCGTCTCTCTCTCCAACACCTGTACTCTTGTCCTGGTCGGCATCGGATCTAAGGAGTAAAAGGTTTGCAGATGCATTCATCATGGAATTCTCTCTTTTATCTTTTATTATTACAATTTCCAATCTGAAATGAAGTCTTCTCCCTGAAATTGTAGCATAATATTATATATACACACACACACGCACACACACGCACGCACACACACACACACACACACACACACACACACACACACGCGTGCGCACACACACACACACACACAATGAATGCATGACTATTTTGCTCATGGGTTTCATACACTTTCTGTAATAAAACATCTAACTCTCCTGGCCTTAGCTTAGCCTAGGTAAACCCAGCCCCCACGTGACCTGCTCTCTCAGTTCCCAGTGACTGAGAACAGGTCTGAGAGCAGGTCACGTGGGGGATGGGTTTACCCAGGCTAGCCTTAGCTGTCATGCAGGAGCCTGGTGTTGGAGTTGTTACGGCTGATTTCTAGGCTGAGCTGCTCATCAGGCCTGAATGGAGGCCAACATGATCAGTCATCCCTTTTCATCAACTAGGCATCTCGCGTGCTACGCGCGCTTGATCCCTAGGCTTCGCCGCCGCGTAGCATCGCCCACAGCTCGGCTGATGTCACACTGCTGATCATCAGTGATGACACAATGCACAATTGCTCAAGTGACATCACTGATGACATCACTTATGACATCAACAGTGATTTATGATGTCACTGATGACATCATCAGTGGGACAAAATTTAAACAGAGAACAGAGAACAGAGCTCACATTGCCAAATTTATATAGATAGATTCATGCCTTCTGATTTCCTTTGTTTAAAAAGGCTAATGCACTATTACTTTGTTTGAAAATAAAATAAAATTATGACTATGATCATTTTCTATTACACTGTCTTGAAAGTTTTTTCACTCAAAAAGTAAATTCTCTAAATCTATTCTAAACTGTATAGGTTACATACAACAATCCATTTCCAAACCACCGAAAATAAGGAGCTGCTCTTTTATAGAAAACCACAATTACACAAGATGTGCTTTTGATTTAAATGATGTCACACTGTCTAGTGTGAGTGGGACAAGTGACTGTACATTCCCACCAAATCAAACTAATGAGGACACCAGCCCATAAACTTCATCATTCTTTTTACAACAGTCTGAAGGTCAGATTTATGGTTCACTTACATCTGGACATTTTCTCGAAATACCCTCTGCAATTGTCCACTTTACAGTATATATATCTTCCACCCCAAAATACATCATGGACAGTTCTCAGTTTGTGCTACCACTGAAACGTAATGGCTTCATCAGTGTTGTTGTCTAAACTTCAATTACTTCATTTCTGAGAAATCCCCACACTTATCAAATAATAACATACAAATGGTACTGTACAGTAGGTAAACAACGTCAGGTCCCACAGTCAGTCAATTCTCAGGTTAACTTTGAACTTAAAGGGGCACTTTATCGAAAAACAGTGCTGATTTATTTTGCACATGATCTCACACGTATCTGAAAACTGTAAACCGTTTTGCAGACATTCATTTAGTTTTACAGTTATTGAGTTGATTTGAGTTAAGTTGATGCCAGTGATGTCATCAGAAGGCACTGAATCATTGGGTTGTAATAATCACTTTCGATCACATCACTGGCATCAACTTAACTCAAATCAACTCTCAATTCTAAAACAAATGATGAATGTCTATAAAACTGTTTACAGTTTTCGGATATGTGATGTGTGAGTGTATGTGCAAACTAAGTAAATCAGCATTGTTTCATTGTTTTTTGGTGAATAAGCTTTTTTTTTGTATTGTAACAATTTCACTTATTTTAACAATCCCTCTTCTACTCCTTTGGGGATGTCGGCATCCCTGGCTGGCTTGCTGTCTTTCAGAGGCTGTAGCGGGCTCACTTTTAAAGCTAGAGCAAAGATAGCCTACTGGTATCCAGCCCAGTCGCCAGATTAAAATGACGGCATTGTATGTTTGTAAAATCCAGGGACATGTAAGAATGTGAACGTTTGTAGACATGTGAATATTAACGTTATACATGTACACGTCATAGAGCTGGACCTCACGGCAACCTCCAGCAGTCTTGAATGTAATGATAGTCAGTTTAAGTCGGTCAAAGTCATACTAGGGAGAAGGGGTGGGGAGTGCAGACCGTAACAAATGGTCTCAACCCCAAAACTGCTGCAACAACTTATGAGACATAATTGACCATGGGGATGGCCATCATATACTTCTCTCTCATCATAATGTTTGAGGCCCAATACACTCTAAACTTTCAACATTTGAATAAATGCCTAATAAAATACAAGGTTTATTCCAGATTTATGACTAGGAAAAAACTTGACACACCGTACTGAGCATCTCAAAGTAATTCTTTGGGTTCCCAGCTTTCAATGTGGCGTAATACTGTTGACCTGCTATCTCATATCTCATATCTCCCGTAAAAAAGTGTCTCGTAGGGAGGAGGGAGGAGGGAGGAGGGATGGAGTGGAAAAGGTTAATATCATGGGTACCGTGTGATTCAACAAGCACAATGTGGACCTACTGTATGTTGTTTTCCCCTTTACCTACCTTTTTCGCTTTAATAGCCAGCAGATTATAGAGACAATGAGAACAACTCCCAGTGGAGAGGCCGCCACTATGGAAATCAGTAGTGCATCTGCAAAGCATGGGAGCAATAGAAGCATAATATTTAAAGTTATAGTGTAGTGTATCTACCTGTAGTACATGTGCCTGTCTGCATGTGTGTGTGTGTGTGGGTGGGTGGGGAGGGGGGGGGGGTCACATTTTGAGTGTGGGAACAATTATGTCCACACATTAAGGAAGAACCATCAACAAAACTGCAAACCCAGAAAAATTGTGGTTATAATATTTCAGTGGTTTTAGAAATACTTCCTGGGCCTTCCCAGCGTGAGCTTTTTACACTAATATCTGAACTAATTTTATATTCCAAATTAAAATATTTACCAACATTGTGTCATACTCTATTAGATATACACATGTATGAGGCCAATGTTTTTAGACATTGTAGCTATTTTTCTTTTCCTTTACATTTTAAAACTAGTTTTCTGATTCTGAGTCAACATGTCGGCACACATATATTAAACAAAGGTCATTTTAACTTGTTAAAACCCCACAAAAGTAAACAAAGTGTTAGTACCCTACAGACTAGAAAGTGAGAATCACATGATGCTGGATAAATGAGATAAAGCTGTCATGGAGAGGACAACATGCAACAACAGGTAAACTGTAAATGTAGAAAATACTCAAAAGCAACATACCAAGGTTCATCCAAGATTGGCCAGCTAAGTAAAGAAGAAAAAGAGAGGAAAAGCAACGTGAAAATGGAAGTCCTAGAGACAAAGATACCTCAGATATGGTTCCATCATAGGAAGAAGAGTGGAAAGGATCATCACAGGCAAAATATAATAAAAATAAATAAAAATAAAATAATAATAATAAAAATAATAATAATAAATGACAGTTAATAATGGCAAGGTCTTCTTTACAACATACAGTTAGTTCTTTGAATACACCAGCTGTCAGATTTGAAACTCATCATGAAGTTAGAACCAATTTTGTATGAATGGTCATACAGTTGTATTTGGTGGTGCAGGTTCTGCTCCCTGTATGAATCCCAGCGAAACCTTCCGACGTAGAGAAGGAAAACCTACTGGAACTCGGTTCACCACCCACCTTCTAATTAATGGAGTTTACCCACCTTGTTAGGCTGAAATAGATCATGACACACAAGTAGTACACAACATGCAGTATTAAACTGATGTGTGACAGGGAGACAGACTTCCCAGAAAACAAAAAACAAAAACTTAAAATATAGCACTTTTTGCTTTTCCTCTGTTTTATTTACCAGTAACGTTACATCACCTTCTTGTCACGAAGTCCTTAACAAACTCCACACTCCAGACACCCAAACAAACAACCTCCACTCGCTCCACAAATTGCTCTTTCTCACTCCTGCACTGTTTTCAGCTGAGGTTTAAAAAACAACACATAATACATACATAATAGGGCAAGCTGTGGTCATATAGGTGGCTGAGATATGGTTATGTCATGAGCCATCATCATTCATTGGTGTTTGTGGGCCAAGTGTAAGTGGCCTGTGTGGCCCGTAACTGGGCCAGCACGTGCCAGCTGGTGTGATAAATAACCTCCTGGTGGCTGGTGTCTCTCATTACATGAGTATTTTCATCTATTTACTCCAGAGTCCAACTTTCAAAGCCACATTTTCACTTAGTGGGAACCATAAACAGGAGCATATTCACCACATCAACTGCTGCCGCCTGTCTTTGGTTTGCCCCAAGGCTTGGTCCTTTGCTCTCTTCTGTTCTGTAAACACGAGCCCTGCTCGTTTGTCCTCTGTAGTCTCAAACAAATCTCATGATGCAGTTAATAACTTATGTTGTGGCAACAATTTACCGTAACTTGTGCACGATATGCAGTTCGATCTCTCGCTTTATTTTTTCCATGTGCAGGAGATACAATTTGTTCCCTTGATTTCCTCATTTTGTGCACAAATTGCCAAAACGTGCCCTCAAAAGTCATATTGTGCTCTCGATATAATTTATAAATGCGCTCTTCATGAGCTTATAAAGAGTCAAAGCACATGGTGATTAAATGTGGCACTCTCCTGGGTGTGTTGCTTGTTTACATGGCTTGAAGGTTAAGTAACTATTTGCATGCAATATTTGGGGATATGCCTGATTAGTGTAAACAGACAATGGATATTAACATACCAATTCCTGCCTATCTGCAGTACCTAAGGTAGCCTAGCTTTTAAGTTGCAGTTTTAAAAACGGTTTAAGGGAACGAATTGTATCTCATGTGCACGAATGGACTAAAAGTGGCATGTTACAGTAAATCGTGGACTTATATAACTTTTTTCTCTCTTGATTGCCAGGCTCCATAGGTAGCTGCTGCTTCCCTTCATGCTCCAAACTTGGGATTACTCCCCATCAGTACCATGTCTTCAACTGCCCTGCTTTCACCTCAGGAACATTGTTTTCATCTTCTTCATTTCTGATGCCAAATGCCTTATCCACTGATTGATATACCTTTTGTTTCGATAATTGCAGCTTCATGCTCCACGGTTCCTTACAATTATGGAGCAGGTTACTCTCATTTTCAATTCTGTTCCCCATATTCACCACCTCTTGCCGGCGCATTAGCACCAAGCACCTCCAAGCTCTTCACCTGATGCTTTTTTAGAAGTGAACCATCAAAATCCTCCCCTTTATTTCCAAAATTCAAGCTCAACACCCCCCACTGCTTCTACACATAATAATACATGATGGAGTGATGGACTGCCAACCTGTCCAGAGTGTTTCCCAATGCATGCTGGGATACGCTCCAGCCCACTGTGACCTTGAAAAGGCTTCAATGGGGAAAGGAATTAATGACTGAATTAATAATAATAAGCGTTGTACAAGTTCAGAGTAAAGGGTATAGATCGAGGGTTGAAATAATAAATTTGCCACGTATGCTTCATGTATAATGCTTTTATTCAAAACAGTGCCGTGTCTAGCGGTTTCCGGACTTATTTCAAATGGCGTTTAGAAAAGCAGCACAAATTGTAACAGCGCCAGGATGCTTAAGCTCTCACAAATTCTTCTGGTTTACTGTAGATGTCTTTCTCCACTGTTCAAGACAATAACCACAATTGCTACAGCATAGGACTACAATTACCATACTATAGGCCTAAACTTTCCAAATAAAACTAAATATTTCCTTGCCAGGCAGTCTCTTGTCTTTGTGTGTTACATGTAGCTCTATGCATATACATTTCAGAGCACAATATGCTAATGCTTAAAAGAATTCTGCCTTTGTCGTAGGCATTATAGGAAAGCAGTTTTCAGCTGGGCAAAACTCTCCAAGGAGAACAAATGTCCATTGTGAGATAGTAGTTTCATTTCATCAAGAAGAATCTCCCTGACACAACATAATGATTTTGCTATTCTAATTTGTATCGTATCTATCCATCATATTTTACTATAGTAAATTAAGTAAAACTACAATATTTTTCTAGCAAAGATTATATAATTATTATGTGCACATACTAGAAAGAATAATTTAATATTAAATACTTTTGTGAAGAAGTCATCGGGAGATGACAGTTTAGTGGTTAGGAGAACTTGCAGTGGCTACATTGTGTTGTGGGACACACAACCGATGTCTGCTTGGGAAAGTGACATAAGCTGTGTCTCAACTATCTGCAGTATCTTGTCAAGAATCTGGCTAGTCTTCCCTCTCCATTGGCATAAGCCAAGGATGTGGATGACCCTGGGTCTGGGGTTTCCTGGGCACAGTGGCAGGGGAAAGAACTCCGTACTTAGTCAGAGGGGTGCTTTGCTTCATTGCTGTGGAAATCTTCTTCTGAGTCATGGAGGCTTTGGTCAGAGAGCGATCCAACTCAAAAGCCTCATCGGTCGGCCGTCCACGGAGTATGTGTCTGATGGTGGGGAGGGCTAGGTCCGACTTACAGTCCAGGTAGCTCCTAAGGTTGAGCTCGGGGAAAACGACATCTTTGAGAGCCTGAACCAGCTGGTTCTCAGTGTGGGACCGTTTGAGCTGGTGGATAAGTCTCTGTTCCAGTGAGACATAGCACAATGTGCCCTCGGTCAGCCCCGACTTTCCCACAGAGCGGTTGGTCTGGCTCTTCTTCCACAGCGAGGGTTTCAGCCGTTGTTGTTTGGGGTTGGCCCGAGTCCCGGTGTGCTCATTCTTGAGGTGTTCCCACTTCTTGCCAGCATGGAGATTCTCTGAACCGCTTGGTAGGAGCTGGTGGAGCCCTTCATCAGCCATGTCTGCTAGGTCTCCGACCAGCAACTGCTGAATGATTTGCTTCCTCATGAGTGGAGAAGTGACTGTAAGAGTAGCTTGCAGTCCTCTGCCTGCATCAGACACAGAGCCAATCACAATGTGTTAAACAAACCAGCTCAAGGATATGCCTTGGAACGACTTGGACCTACAGGTTCAGCATGCACCAGCATTGCCTGTACGAAAGCAGAAGCCACCCTCTGCTGAGTGCCACTATGAAAACCAACAACACCAAGGGATGCCACACTGCCATGTAAAAACAGATCTGCCATTAGAAACGCACAGCCTCTGAAAATGAGGTAAACATGCAGATTCTTGTCATACCGCACTGTATGGTATCTACATGTAGCTCCATACGATGTGGTAAACCACCACTAAAAGTACATCTCTGAAGAAGTCAGATTTACGGGTTGTGGAGTCAGTGTCTCATTATGTAAAAGGAATGGTTAATTTGTAGTGACTTGAAGGATGACCTGTTTTCCAACAAGCTCATTCCTCTCAATCAACTTTAAAGACAATTATAAATAGCATCAAGGTAACAGCTTAACCACAAGCAGGTGATATCATATGAGCAAAAGGCAGCTTGACAGCCACACGCACCTCTCAGAAAAGAAAAAAACACCCACACTTCACTCAAACCAGTCCTCAAGCCATTTTGAAATCAGCGCAGTGTTTAAACACATAAGGTGAACTTTGCCCTCATGCAATAATGAAAGCCCATCTTGAAGACCATATTTACCCTCCTTAAAAGATACCAGCACTACCCGGTTGTCAGTAGGCTGTGGTTTCCTGTAGTTGCCATTCATAGGCACAAGGGCCGACTCCTGGGCATGGGAGAAGTAGATGGAAGTAGCTAGGGCCAGAAACTGGGGAGATGAAACAAAACAAAACAAAACATGATGATGTTAGATATAGAGATTTTCCATACCCTAAAGGCCACGATCATTTAATTTGCAGACTAATTTGAATATTAAATAATGGTTGATATTAAGGTTAAACTGCAGTCAATATGAAAATGTCTGGAACATTAATGTTAAAGCAATATTCCACTTAGTTTTAACATGGGGGTTATTTGCACTTTACTGCCATGAAAACCAGAATAAACTACTCATCAAGATCAGATGCAGCTGGGACGGCCGCCTCGCCTGCTCTATTGGCATGCGCAGCACACAATTGCTCAACTTCGCATCACTGATGACATCACTCACTGATGACATCACAATTGCTCGAGTGACCATCACTGATCACATCATGGAGTGCTCGAGTGGCATCACTCAGTGCACAATTGCTTAACTTCGCATCACTGATGACGTCAGTGAGTGATCAGTAGTGAGAGAAAAGCTGACCAAAATCATCACAAATCTCACAATGTGGGACCAAAATTGCAGACAGAAAGACAGACAGACACAGATTTGCCAATTTTATATACTAGCAATCTCGCGCGCTACGCGCACTCAATTCCTCGGCCTGCAGGTCGCCCACATCACTGATGAAGGATGACATCATCACTGATGAAGGATGACATCATCACTGATGAAGGATGACATCACATCATTAGGTAATTAGGGCAATCACTAAATCAGGTCACCCGCACGGGTGCTCTTTAGACTTCCTGAGCCCGATCGTATGTAAAACAGCATAGCTGTGGCCGGCCAAAATTCTGCTCACACACACGCACGCACGCACACATATGGACACTTCTCTAATTATAATAAGGAAGAAAGATGATGATGATAATGATGATGATGATGATTTATTTTGAAAGGTTTTTCCAACAATACATCTTGTAATCATAACACAATAAAGCTTGGATGTCTGCCAAGTGGGGGTGGGGCTCGAGGCCACTCTCCAAGATGCAGGTGACCACCGGATGGATACCGACGGAGATCATCTGCCTGTTCTGATGATCATGGCGGTAGTAGCAGACATCATCCTCAGGGTAGCCTCCATGGTGAGGCAGACACTGTCTATCATCTTGACAATAGTACTGTAGTGATCATCGCTATGGTGATCGTAGGCATCAGACGGACGGTAGTGATCTTCAGGATGGGCTCTCATATGAGCCTGCCAATTAGATGCGCCGTCAGGCATACTGTGGCTGTCACCATGGCGATGAGGGTAATCAGGCAGAGGTGGGTAGTTGTCATCGGGCGTATGGTAGGCTGCACCATAAGAAGGGTTGAAGCCATTACCAGGCTGACTGTAACCCGCCCCATGCTGAGGCTGGTGTCTGTCATCATGCGGGTGGAGGCTGTAATGGTTTTGATAGGCATCCTCAGGCCAGGACCGACAGCTGTCTTCAGGCTGACGGTAGGCAGGACAATGCTGAGGGTGCTAGCTGTCATTGTCTGGATGACGTGGAGCAGCACCATGCGGAGGTGGAGAGTAATACCTGTCTCCTTGGTGGTGCAGCTGCGGCTCTTCCACCGCAGTTGGGCTGTGTTGAGGAGGGGATTTCCTCCCCTCTGGTCTTGCTGGAGAGATGCTGTCATAGCGAGGGGATGACTCACCTGAAGCTTCAGGTGAATGTGCTGAATGTAGGGGAGGCAATCCTGCCCTCTTTAGTAGACTGTTCCACATTTCCACATATGGGTCACGTTGGCTGCCTTCTGGGTGTAGAGGCTCATCCTGGACTAGCACCTGTGGAGCATCTTCAGACTGAGGTGGGTCCTGATGATCACTTAGTGGCATCAGCTTACTAATGGGCACTGGTGTGGATAATGCCTCGTGCCTCTGGCATCTGGACTGTGACATGGCACATTGCGAAACTAGTTCATAAGGGCTAGAGATCATGTCTTCAATGTGTCGCAGTCGGTCATTTTGCTCTCTCATCATGCTATGAATACCTGCTAACACATCAGTAAAGATAGGCTGGCTGGCCTCCTCATGAACAGGAATGCGATGCCCAATAGGGTAAGTGACCTCACAATCCTGGAGATTCGATGGCGGGCGGCTGTGCTGTCGTGGACACTCTCCACCTGGTCGTGGATCTCTCTCATCTGGTGAGAACATCATCTTAAGGCTGAAGTGGTCGATTGAATCCTGGTTCTACCGAGGGAGGAGTACTGGTTCCTTTTCGTACTCGTACTAATCCCACCACCGTCTACTGGTCCTATTTATACCACCAGCAGGGTAGGATTTATGACATCACTGATGATGTCACTATACATTTTATGACATCACTGATGAAGTCACCATGCATCAGAGAGGGATTTATGACATCACTGATGATGTCACTATGAGTAATGGCATCACTGATGATGTCACTATGTGTTTTATGACATCACTGATGATGTCACTGAGACATCACTGATGATGTCACACTGGCACCCCGTTGTCAGTTCACAGCGATCTCTTTTTAGAAAGGTTTTTCCAACAATGCATTTTGTAATCACAACACGATAAAGCGGTCATTTCAACAGCCGCTCCCATATTTGGTGTGCCCTAGACCTAGAAAGCCTTTTTTGTTCCTGTTGCACGCAAGGATTAGTTCTGATTTTTTGAACTATTTGCTACTTACCAATGATGATGTTGATTGGTAGATTCCTTTCTCAGCACAATCCACACTGTTCCTCATACTAGCTCCAGATAGTTAGCTACAAACCATTACAAGGTCAATGGGGTCACACTCCTGTCTGTGCAAGCTGTCCTCCAAAGTGCACACAAAGTCAATTTCAGTGAGCCTCAGTCAGCTTGCACAGACAGGAGCACGACCTTGTGGTTTGTGGCTATCTGGAGCTAGTATGAGGAATCGCATGGATTGTGCTGAGAAAGCTAATCTACCAATCAACATCATCATTGGTAAGTAGCAAATAGGGCTAGGGTTCCAAAAAAATCAGAACTATCCCTTTACGATTGTCTCCTTACATGTGATGTGATGATCTCAAAGCCTTTTTTCTTCAAGAGCATCTGTGTTTTTCCTTGAGTCTTATTATGATAAAGATCAGTTCTTCAGCACACCACTACCTCTTTTCACAGTTTGATGTTCTAAAACAAGTCAATTGAGTCACAATAGCAGGATCTCTTGTTGAATCAAGTTTTTAGGTCAAAAGGTTTTCAAGTAAAAATAAGCAAGGAAGTAAAAATCCAAACGCTACAAACTCGTCGCAGCTGCATCCGATCTTGGTGAGCAGTTTATATTCTGGTTTTTATGGCAGTCGAGTGCCAAATGCTGCTTTAAGTCCAAACTAAAGGCCTACAGACCTACTTTAGTGTGATGGCTAACCTACTTGGAGAGGTTAACAGTGATGAAGCACCTGTTTGCGAGAAATTGTGACATGATTCCTGAACACTGTCCACAGCACACTAGGATAGCATGGAGGAGTCGTCAGAGAGCCGTCATAGCGGTAATACTCATCCAAGCGTGCAGGCAGCAGTGCTCTCATGTTGAAACCTGGAATCTGCACTCTCTGACCTGCCAGTTGACATGCGCAACACAGTTATCTTCACCATTAAACACCAATGTGGCTGTAAACTCTATGTTAAAGAGTAAATGAAGAGCTTAAAGATTAGGACCCTGGACACAGAGAAAATGATGATACCAGAGTCGTCACTGTTTGTTTATGTGTTACAAGTTTAGCTTCAGGACTACGTTGTCAAAATGAATGCAACTGGATGAAGTGTCAGTAGGTTAGTGTGATCAAATCTTCTGCTAAAATGAAATATCAGTTCAAACTCACCCCTGTATTTGATGCCATTGAAAAATTTCAGAAACAGTTCGAAGGCTGGATTGAAATCCCCAACCTGTATGAGAAGAATAGTTAGAAGAGTCTGCTCACATTAACAGGTCACCTTTCCCATCCACAGAGCCTCACCTCAATCAGCACACCAAGCACAGCCAGGCCGTCAGATTTGTCGATAGCTGTGGAAAGGCTGGGGTATTTTTCTGAATTGAAGTGCACAACATGCATCTGTGAAAGTAAAGACAGACAAGGGTAACACTTTAGAATACAGCCCGCAACTAACAGGCTAAGTACAGGGTAATAAAATCTGAATTTATGGAATAAGGAGGTAATAAAGGGGGACTTATAAAAACTTATACTGTACCTACCGGGTAACTACCGGGTACCTATTCTGTTATTACAGGGTACGTATGACCTATGAGAAATAATCATTTCAATTTCATTTCAATTTAGGAGAACTTATACTGTAGTTATTCCGTAACTATCGGGTACCTACAGGGTAACTAAAGGGTACCTATTATGTTGTTACAGGGTACTATGGCCCTGACAGAATAGGCACCTGGTAGTTACCCTGTAGGCAGTGGCGTGCCGTCCATTAGGCGAACTAGGCAAATGCTAGGGGCGCTTGAGCCGTTAGGGGCGCCAGAGAGGGTAAAAAAAAAAAAAAAAAAATTACAAATACTTTTTCATGATAATAGGCCTACTATTATTTTCCAATAGTAGACAAAAATTAAGCAGAACAACGTCTTAAGTCTTTAAATAATAGTGAAATCATTTTTCTAATTCTGGCTTTCTGGCTGCCTGGGCTGCAGCACTTTCACCATGGTCCCTAATCCATATCCATACCACCCCACCCCCTGCGCGGCCGCGCCCCCTTCTACCTGCTCGGAGCTTTTTCCCAGAGTGGGGGAAGGGAGCTGGAATGTGGGTGCTGAGGGTGCTGCAGCACCCCCTGGTGGCAAGAAATGGGATTTTCGAAATTGTTGGATTTGGCTGTCTTGTGTTTATACCACCAACAAGATGCAATTAAAAACAGTTTGTGCTTCCCAGCTCTAATCTTATTTCATACGCTCTCTCTTCAAAAGTGTTTGATTTTCATCATAATCTGGTTTTCCATAATAATAATAATAAGTTCAGTGTTTATGCCTGTGTTGCTGTCTGTTGTGTAAAACGACTAAAGGGAGAGCAGGTGCTTACATGAAAGTGAGTGAGAAAAGGAGAAGATACTGAATAATGACATCACAACAGTATAATTCTAATGGTAATTTAAAATTAAATATTCTTCTAAATATGGATGAAAGTCCAAAAAACGTCAAATTTTCTTCGCCGCTGCCCTCGCGGGCAGCACCGAGAATCCCTTCCTTACAGCACCCCCTACCTAAAAGTATGATTCTGAACCTGCACTGCAGTGGTGGAATTAGCTGTGATATAATTTGTATTATATTTTCTTTGGGGGAGGGGGGAGGGGGGGCACCAGCAAAAATCTTGCCTAGGGCACCAACTTGGTCAGGCACGCCACTGCCTGTAGGTACCAGATAGTTATGGAATAACTACAGTACAAGTTCTCCTAAATTGAAATGAAATTTAAATGATTATTTATCATAGGTTATACATACATACCCTGTAACAACAGAATAGGTACCCGGTAGTTACCCGGTATATGTTCTTTATAAGTCCCCCTTTATTACCCCCTTATTCCATAAATTCAGATTTTCTACCCTGTACTTATTATCTGCATTATTTGTGTCCGCTCACAAACTGCTGCAATATCATGACACATAACAGCCAAATGGACACTCATTTGGATTTCAAAGTTAGACTGTGTTTTGCAAGAGGACTGGCTAATCCTTCGGTAACATTGACCATTGGGCTCTTAGCATGCTAGTTAGCTGGCCAGTCGAGCAAGCATGTGTATATGGACGATACTGCTACACCACAACGTTACTATGTAGTTGGGTCCTCTCCAGCATTTCAGTGACCGGAGAAAGCCAAGACCCAAACTTTCATCTCTTCTCCAATCATCTTATAGATATAAATCAATGGTCCAGCCTTTGTATCCTTCTTTCTTACATTAATATTTGTGATTGTAATTAGGAAGTGTTGCTGAGTCACCTCCATTAGAAGTATTATACACCTATGCTCATGCTATTGGGTAGGAACAGTATGGGTGATTCAGAGCATCACATTGTATTTGTGGATGCTAGCTGTTAAAGAGACAGACCACATCATAAATATGACAGTTTACAGACCCTGTTGCGACCACGGGCACAACAAGTTGTCTGTTTTTTCATGTATTTTGTGTGTTCTGTGTACCACAAAGGCATGCAAGTCGTGCCAGCCAAATATGTTGGAATTGTATTTATGGACTATATCTGCCCTGGGGGAAAAAGGTTGAAAATTCCTCTATTTCTGGGAAATGTTCAATTGTCCATCATTCCATCCTTCCAAAACAAGACGTCACCAAGTTAAAGTGAGAGACTGTGGTTGGAGTCTGGAGACACTTGAAAAGATGCATGCTCTCGATGTGTCCGCTCACAAACTCAGGTCAAACCACAGCACCTTAACTCATTGAGTGCCATGGACGTCCTTCGACGTCCAATTAAATAGTGACGTAGAGTGCCACGGACGTCCTTCGACGTCCAATGCGTTTTTTGACGGTGGGACGTCGATCAAAGCCTTCCGCAGCTCCTGTACAACTATAGTAGCTATTGGAGGTCTATAACCTATTTTACAGAACCCTTAGGTGGCGACAGTGCTCTCCAGATTACAGAAATGTCAGGAATACACAGCCTGAAATAGCCTTGATCAAAGAGAACCCGCTCATGCTGCAGTCCAGAGCCATGTAGATTGTTCTGGCTGCAACTGACGGTGCGTGCGAACACAGTCAATCCGCGCACACAACTGAGTCCTTCTGCCTCTGTCTGTCTGTCAGCATAGTTTCTCCACATGATTAGCCGCTAGAAAAGCAGCAGCGCGACACTGAAAAGCCAAACCTTTCACTGCAGTCCGCGTGTGGCTTCTCCATGTTGCGCTGCCTGGGAGGCGGCGCACCAAAAGCATTCCGAAAATAGACGCTTGGTGCGAGGCTGTGTGTTACTAGTGTGGGGAGGAGTTTTCAGCTGAGGGGGGGGAGGGGGGGTGGGGCACGCAGGGCAGGACACAACTACACCACATCACTACATCAGAAAATATTATCTAGAGTCAGTGAATGTGCTTGAAATGCTGCATTTCACAAAAGGCTGAATATCTCAGCTTATAATTTGAAATGCCTGAAAACGCTGAAAACAACCTATCTTCTCCGGCTCATAACTAAAGAACGGAAAATGGTATCAATAAACTTTTTTTTGCTGATGATACAATAGAGTCTCCTTGTTCTTTTTGCGTGTTCGGTGTTTACATAGTAATATCACACAATATTCTGTGGGCCTCGAGAAATCACTGAAAACGCTCTGAAAACTCTGGCACTGGGAGCGTCCGTTCTCCAAAAGTGGCTGGCACTCAATGAGTTAATGTGGTTCTGTTGCAGCAGTGGCCCGGTCCAATAAAAGGACACAGGTTGTAACTTGCATTTCAGCTTCTACCCACAGTCTTTCAAGTTAATGCCAAATGACATAGAAAGTCACCTATTTTTTGTCTGTTATAGTTGAATGTTCCTTCTAAACTCTGCAGTCAAATCTGTATAGTATGTATATGTGTGTGTGTGTGTGTGTGTGTGTGTGTGTGTGTGTGTGTGTGTGTGTGTGTGTGTGTGTGTGTGTGTGTGTGTGTGTGTGTGTGTGTGTGTATATATATATATATATAGAGAGAGAGAGAGAGAGAGAGAGAGAGAGAGAGAGAGAGAGAGAGAGAGAGAGAGAGAGAGAGAGAGAGAGAGAGAAAAGAGGGATCCCCTGCACAGCAAGTGGGATGATCAGGTGCTGGTCAATTCTAAAAATCAGAATCAAAGTAATACCACCCACACACACTGGAGTAACTTTACTGTGGTTTATTAGCAAATTCGCTAATAAAGTTTGCTAATAAACCACAGTAAAGTGTGTATGCGGTGGTATTACTTTGATTCTGATTCTTATATACACACATATATATATATATATATATATATATACATATATATATACAGTATATATATATATATACATATATATATACAGTATATATATATATATATATATATATATAT
This sequence comes from Poromitra crassiceps, assembly GCF_964638095.1. Taxonomy (NCBI): domain Eukaryota; kingdom Metazoa; phylum Chordata; class Actinopteri; order Beryciformes; family Melamphaidae; genus Poromitra; species Poromitra crassiceps. The sequence goes on from NC_139636.1 coordinate 24,965,010, forward strand.
ATATATATATATATATATATATATATATATATATATATATATATATATATATATATATATATATATATACAGTATATATGTATATATATATGAGAGAGAGAGATAGCGAGCGGAAACTGCTTGACTCTTCCTAATGTGCAAAACCTGCTTACTGGCTTGACTCACTAAATGGCGCAGACAGACACTTTCCAGAGGTGGTTCAAAAGCAAAGCACTTAATAGTCTAGTACTCTAATCCCCTAAAACCCTGGAGAAATAAGAGGGACTGGCATCGTACTGAGGTTGACTGAAATTATCTCATTGCCACTTGGCATGTGTACCAGGAGATGATAGATGGTAGATGATGACGGTTCTAATTAGAACTATCTTTGCCTTCTGGTATATACTATGTGACAAAATATGCAAATTTACAAATGTTGGAGCATACTACAGTATATATTTTGATCTGAAGTTAGACCTACTAATCTCACACTGCATGTCTCATTTCTATGTACCGGTATTGTGTACACGGCAATTTGATGCAGTCATTTAAAAAAGACTAGTGAGCACTTTCTAATGTCATTGGTTGGCTAGACATAAAAGTCATAATCATAAAACAAAATACATGCCGTTTATCATGTTTTTTCCCCCTTTACGGTAATTAGAGTGAAGCATGGTTTCTTTTTATACAAGCATTCAATTATAAAGTCAAGTATATGATAAAGATGTACAATAAGCTGCTTCTGCTACACAGCTCTCTTAAGACTTCCTTCAGCTTGAGGAGCAGCGTTTGCAAGCCTTGGAGGGTATAAGTGGCGCTGGTTCCTCTGCCAGTCAAATGTCACACGTCCAAGTCATATAGGGCTCTATCGTTGCAACGGCCTAAAAACTGCCAGGCGCAGCGCAGATTAGTGGGTGTGGACCAGCGCACTCGATATTTTGGTGTCGGTGCTACAGGTGGCCTTAAGCATTATAACCATGCCTTTTAAGCATACAATTATGCACAATCTGCTTAGATTGGTGGAAGTTTGTCCAGAATGATATCGTTTTCTCTCCCCTGCTGCACAGGTAGGATGATGCACATAAATATAGCCTACATTATGTAAAGTCATTGCATAAATGTGTTTTTATTGTAAAAGAAAATGTGAAGTAAGTCGTCTTATTGGAGCGACATCACAGTAGGAAGTCACAGTAGAACCGTGTTACGGCTGTCACTCATCTCCTAATTTACGTTAAATCTGCGAGGGATATTTATACCACCTGGATTACATATACGTTTCACATAGGGTTGTGTTTGGATTTCTGTTTTATTTTCGCCGATATTTAAATGTTCGAGAATTGCATGTTGTGTGAACAGAAACATTATTTCTATGTACCACTTTAGGCAGTTTAAGCTGATTTGGTTGATATTTCTTGTCGAAATGGATTAACCTAAATGCATGCTGGGAGATTTCACATGTGGCTCAACAGCCTCTGAGGGAGTGAGAGAGAGAGAGGGACTGTCTGATGCGCGAAAGAGAGGGAGTGTGAGAAAGAGAGGGGGAGAGAACAGCCTCTGAATGACAGGGGCAGTCAAAACTACGATAGAACAACTTTTTTCCATTGGTCTTTGTGCCTGTCTGACGCACAAAGGTGAGGGAGTTAGAGAGAGAGAGAGGGGGAGAGAGTGTGAGGAGGCAGAGGAGAGCTTGTGCGTAAATACGCACAGAATATCCGTGGCGCACTGAATAAGGCCTGGTTTTGAAAAGCGTTAAGCGCTAAATTAACGCCAGGGGGGAAGATATCGTTAGGCCGGTATTTAAGGCCGAAACGCCCATTCTGGCCTATTCTGGCACTGCGCCACGCCTCTTTGGCGTAAAGCGCATTTCGGTGCTGAAAACCATGTTGCTATCTTCCCGAGGCAGGCGCAAGGCACGTTTTTTTGCGTTTAACGCCAGTTTTTGCGCCTAAGGCCTGTGGGAGAATAGGGCCCATAGTATTAAATCATTTGTCTGGACGCACAGATGCTGCCGCATGATGCTGAGACCAGTGAAAGACATACCAAGCCTTGGTTGGACTAAGCTTTCCTCAAACTGATAACTTCACAAATGAATGTACTTTTTGCAGACAGGCCCAGAAAATAGAAGCATTTCAAGTGCTCTTTGCTCTGTTTACCTCTGCTGCATACTGCTTGCTGTTCACCACATGTTCAGAGCCTGTTTACCTCTGCTGCATACTGCTTGCTGTTCACCACATGTTCAGAGCCTGTTTACCTCTGCTGCATACTGCTTGCTGTTCACCACATGTTCAGAGCCTGTTTACCTCTGCTGCATACTGCTTGCTGTTCACCACATGTTCAGAGCCGGCGGGCCTGCTGGAGGAGCCCCAGTGGAAGTGGAGCTGAGCGGCAGTGTAGCGATGAGGCAGGCTGGAGATGTGCATCTTGGAGGGCAGAGATAGCTGCACTGTGGACAAAAAGACAGAGCGGGGTGGGAGGGATGGTATTGTTTTCACCTTGTGAGTGTGTGTGTGTGTGTGTGTGTGTGTGTGTGTGTGTGTGTGTGTGTGTGTGTGTGTGTGTGTGTGTGTGTGTGTGTGCGTGTGCGTGTGCGTGTGCGTGTGTGTGTGTGTGTGTGTGTAAGTAAGTAAGTAATACTTTATTTATATAGCACTTTTCAAATCCATAGATCACAAAGTGCTTTACATCAGGAAATAAAAACAGGTTTCCAGCAGGTTAGAACAAAATGCCAAATTGTGTGTGTGTGTGTGTGTGTGTGTGTGTGTGTGTGTGTGTGTGTGTGTGTGTGTGTGTGTGTGTGTGTGTGTGTGTGTGTGTGTGTGTGTGTGTGTGTGTGTGTGTGTGTGTGTGTATGCGTATGCGTATGCGTGTGCGTGTGCGTGTGCGTCTGCGCGCGCGCGCGTGCTGTGTGTCATCATCAGAATGTGGTTCTGGTGACACCTATTGTAGCAGGAGCTACCACAGAAGCCGTGCAAGATGCAGTCACGAAACTTTACAGGTTTGGAGTTGACATCATTCATTTTAAGTCACGGCCGGTGTGATCCCATCACAAGATGGGCTCTAGTTTAATAATGTTTGTGATGGCGCATTAAGTCATTTGCATACTCATTTCTGTTCGGTTCCACTTTGACGTGCATAATAACCAAATAGAATTGGGGACAGAAATAAGCACGCTGACATCATTTTACTGTACATATCTAATCAAAAAAGACTATATATAGAAAATATTGTAATATAATAATATGAATGTTAAGTACCAGTAACATCCACATGATCGTGAACTACTGTATCCAAGACCTAAACTGCAGAATCTAACATGGCTCTGTGTAGTCAGTTGCTCTCTTTGTTGAGAGGTTTGAGAGTCGGTGGAGTGACGCAGTCACCTCCTCCCGTTCGGATGTTTATCATTTAGCCACTGTGCGATGAATGGATGGCTTGAAAGTGAAAGACCTCTGTCAGCATATTTCAGACCCACGTCATACCCATGATGCTCCTTAGTTAGTGGCATTGTAGCCCATCAGACATGCACACATATGCATTTGTCTGGTCTTTGCATCCTACCACTTGATGGCAGGTGGTGAAGCAGTGGCTGCTGGGTACTTTATTTATGCTGATGTAACAGCCGTTGTAATGTTGTGGCCAACACAGAGCAGACATTACACATGTGTAGTTAGTTGCTGTCATTGTAATTTCTCATAGGTAACCATTTTCTACATCATGCTTCAAGAAACATGTAAGAAGCATATTATGACCAGTTCTGCAGCTTGCTACTCAGTGTCACAGCTACCGCATTTCTCCTTGACTGAAACTGTATATATCTTCTCTTCAAACAAAGCAGAATCATTCAACAATAAAACTATAATTTTGTGGAATAATCACAATCTTCTGCATAAGTAATCAAAATAATGTGTGCCTCTGTGGCACATGGGGTGTTGTCTACATTCTGAATGCTATATTGAGATCCAGCAATGTGTGTTATGAATAGATAGTAAACATAATTGTAGGAAATAAAACCGATGGTGGTTTCTTTTGTTATGATGACTAATCTCTGCTCATATTTTACCAGCCTAAACATGGAGCTTTTTCTTTGGGTGAAAAGACAGCTAAGATAATAAGAGAGTGATTATGGAAAATTGACGTGGTTGATATAGAAAGAGGATCCTCCTATCATTTTCTTTCAAGTTTGCCAACAGATTAGCTCTTTAAGGCAAGAAGATCTATTCCACATTTATCTGGGACAATTTCTAATGAATGCATGGAAAAGTACATCTCTTTAGTTTCAAGACGACTCACATTGTACAGTAACATTAACATTTGGTAACATTTGGCTTCAGGGATAGAGACTCAAGGCGTGCAGCGATTTTAAGCCTTTGTTCTTTGGGACCGAAGACAATCACCTCTGTTTTGTCTTTGTTTAGCTGGAGGAAATTCTGGCACATCCAGTCATTTATTTGGTCAATGCACTGACAGAGTGAGTCTAAGGGAGCATATTCACCTGAGGAAAGACTTATATAGAGTTGGGTGTCGTCTGCGTAGTTATGGTAAGCTATTTTGTTTTTGTGCATAATTAGGCCTAGAGGGAGCATATAAAGGTTGAATAGAACGGGCCCCATAATGGATCCCTGAGGCACCCCACATGTCATAGTTAGGTCAGATGTGTAATTGCCAATGGAAACGAAGTACTTCCTGTCTTGGAGATAGGATCTGAACCACTGGAGGACCGTACCCGATAGCCCAACCCAGTTTTCTAGCCTGTCTAATAGTATTGAGTGGTCAACAGAGTCAAACGCAGCGCTAAGATCCAATAGCACTAGGATAGAATTTTTGCCTGAGTCTGAGTTCATTCTAATGTCATTTAAGACTTTAATAAGCGCTGTTTCTGTGCTATGGTGGGGTCGAAAGCCTGATTGGAGTTTATCTAGGAGATCGTTGGAAGTTAGGAATCTATTGAGTTGTAGGTAAACAACCTTTTCAATTATTTTGCCTATAAAGGGGAGATTAGATATTGGTCTGAATTACCGATGCGTCAAGACTACGTTTTTTTAGTAAGGGTTTAATAACTGCAGTTTTCAGGGACTCAGGAAAGGTGCCAGTCAGAAGGGAGCAATTAACTATTTGCAATAAGTCTGACGACAAGCAGTTATAAACGCTTTTAAAAAAACTTGTTGGAAGGGTGTTGAGACAGCACGAAGATGGTTTAAGGCCTTGCACAATTTCATCTAAAACTTTGTGGTCAACAGCGCTGAACTGGGACAAATTTATCGAGCAAGGGTTAAGTGGGTAGGGTGATCTCGCATCATTACTTAGTGTGGAGCCACTAATAGCTTGCCTGATATTAATAATTTTGTCTGTAAAAAAGGCAGCAAACTCATTACATTTGACATTAAAATAAAGTAAAAAACAACAACAAACCCATCATGCATTAACGTTGATGGTTTATACTCACCAGAATGTCCATTGTTTCCAAGAGTAAGCTGTTCATTGGCTGACAGGTTGTAGTTCTGAACCTCGATTGGTTGTAAACTAGGGTCGAACCTTAGCAGGTCTGACTTGATGTCTATTGGAGACTGGAAGGAGCCACCGCAATAAGGATAATTCTTGTGCCAGTGGTGCAGTCCCTCTGGGCCTGCAACAGCATCAATATCAATATCAATCATTAGCAATAAAACACCTACTGGACATGACTTGAAGCCCAAATGTCAGTGTGACTATATACAGTACTATTGCATTGTAAGCAGAGGTGGAAAGTAACTAACTACATTTACTCAAGTACAGTAGTAATTTTTGGGGTACTGGAACTGTACTTGAGTATTTCCATTTTGTAAGGCTATATACTTTTATTCCACTATATTCCAGAGGTAAATATTGTACCATTTATTGTACTACATTTATAGCTGTGGTATAGTTACTTTTAAGAATAAGGTTTTACATGCAGAACATACAAAGAACCATTCTTCAAAATGACTACTTTTGACACTTAAATAGATTTTACTGCTAACTTTTGAATGCAATGATGACCATTACTTAAACCCTTTCTTTCTTTCTTTCTTTCTTTCTTTCTTTCTTTCTTTCTTTCTTTCTTTCTTTCTTTCTTTCTTTCTTTCTTTCTTTCTTTCTTTCTTTCCAAATCAGGACCACAGTGATTGGGATACATTATTACATGCCTTTTCAAACAACCCATTCTCACTCACAAGTCAAATACTGCCGTTTGGTCAGGAAGCATAGTCGTCACTTCCCAAAGGTAGCCCCCTCTCGTCAGAAAGCAACGATGTGGGCAACGGGGTGGGCACGGTAGTCATGTGACCTTGTCCCATCAGACATCGATGATGCGTACTGCCAAGCGGAGCCCAGCGTTGGAAAGGCCGGCCTGTGGGCCACCTCTGGTGGCTTTGCCGCAGAGCTGACCAAGCTGGACGTGGAGCTATCTCCCCTAACTTTGACCCATATCCAACCTTAACCTTAAACTTTTTTTTTTATACCTTGCAATAGTTCCCGGAAGTAAGGTTCTGGATTAAGCAGCGCTGTAGAATTGCAGCAGAATGGACCATTTGTGATGTACTTTGAAAGGGTAAGATGTTTAAAGAATCAAATAGTATATTATCAGCATTATTGTATGCATTCAAACGTACTCTCTGGAACTATTCCCCGCACACACTATAGCTACGTGAGTCACGTGACTATCAAGCATTTTGGACTTCCGTTGTCGCCACTCTCTCTTTAATAAATCACTCGCCTGACCCCGACCAAGTGGCTACCAGTGCCTAACCCCAACCAGCAGGGGGCCACTGACCATTGCCTAACCCCAATCCCACTACCCTGCATGTTGAAAAAGAACAAGAAAGGGGTACTACCCGGGCATGAAAAAGTGACAACACGGGTTCCTGAGCGATTGGCAGTATTTGATGATTTGGGAGAGAGAATGTGTTGTTTCTAATGTTAACTTGGTCAATCAAAGGACAAACAAGCTCAGCATGACCCAGTGTGAAGTGCAGGAGAGGATGTCTTCAAACAGTGCCAGGGCTTGTCCTGTGGCCTACTCAACATTTCATCTGCAATCAAAGTGAAGTTTATCCACACAGAGAGAGCAGCGTGGGATTTCCTGCTTGCTCTTGGCTCTATTGAAGGCAGTGAGAGTGAGAACCAGGCTGTTGTTAGCTGGGAGAATGCAGTGAGAATGCTGTCTCTTTCCAAATGAGAGGTTGCTATAAAGCACAGAACAACCAAAAACGGCCACTCTTGCAGTTTTCAAGTCATGCAGTTTGCTATGTGACCTTAGCCGAGGGTGTCTCTCAAGAGTGTGCGGAAGTGCCAACATCACTGTCGCATTTTTACACCCATTCATTATCCATTCAGAATTCATTTGAGAGTTTGCCATTCAACATTATGCCAGATGAGCATCATTAAACATGAATGATGCAGTGTGTGAACCCTGACCCCATCACATCTGTGACTCAGAGAAATGTGAATTGATGGTACATGACAAGTCAAAATGCATCAAGATAAAGCTGTCAAATCACTGTATAGTTGTTTGAGAGAAAAGTCAAAGTTCAGGCGGCAAAGCATTCCTATAATAAGAAAGAAAGTGACTGTTATGGCTATAATTACTCAGTGTCCAGTTCATTTGCTGTTTTACAGTAAATTAGAGCCGGCTTGCCCTCTCATAATCACATTCGTGGCCTGTGGTGGCTCTCCAGTGTTTGCAGGCCACGACTAGCCTGCGTAAAACCCAGCCTTCAACATGACGTCACAGGCTATGCCTGTAGCGTAAGTCTTGGCAATGGTGACTGATGGCACATAGAGGTCACGTGGAGGCTGGGTTTACCCAGGCTAGGCCACGACTGCTTGTAATTATTTAAAATCTTGGCCTCGTAGTGGACGACATATAGACGTTTACTCGTTCATCACCATTACGGGTTATACGGCCCAGGTGGTTGGGTTTGGCCGCAAGGAACTCTGCGGGATATGCCACGTTCTGGCCTGGTTACGTGTTTCTCCAGGGGACGGGATTACTTAATAAGAATGTAAAGAAAATAACTGTAATGCGTTATAGTTACAATTAGTTGAATACTGATGGGGTAGCGGACCTTTGCAATTAGAATCAAAGGTTTTTGCTCTCATTAATGCTAAGCCATGGCTGAATCATCTTTTCTCAGTGCCCTAAATTAAGCAAGCATCATTTACCCTAACTATAACCATTGACCATAAATTACTGTGCAGAAACATTAGATAAAAAAATAGAATATCTTTTATTCACACCAGATGTACTACTTGCACAAAATAATTCTAGGCTATTTTAATTTGAAAAATAATAATTTAGCCCAGTGCATAGTCAAAATTAAGATGAATATTTGTGTAAATATTGAATTAAGAAAAATTGCGATATAATGATTTCAAGTTCAACCACCTGCCTATTTGTTGTTTTCAAATTCAACAGACTATTATAAAGCAGTGACACATTGACAACAAGGTCACTCTGTCTGAGTTGATGTAGTCATGGTTCAAGATGCCGCTTGACATGGACCTCCTCCTGAAGGCTTGAGCCAATGAGGACAGCCACTTATGAAATGTGGTCATTGCAGAGTTTGTCCAGTGCAATGAACGATATACAGTATGTGACCGAAGGGTTTTCAGTACTGGCTTGCATCAGGAGTCAAACAAAGGTCAGACCACCCCATGGTTTCCTTTTGATGCATTGTCCATTATCATATAAAAAATAATGTAAAAGAAAAAGTCAGTCATGAGAAAAATAATGACAAAAATATATTATCAGACTTACCATTGTATGTCCATTTGGCACCTGAAAGAGATACAAGAAAAACCTGTTTGCCCACAAAATACAATCTGAACCAGGCTTTAGAATCAGAATCAGGTTTTCTTGAAAGCATGGCTACCTCCATACCACTATCATTCATAACATTTTTAAGACGACTTATGGAATATAACTGTAGCTCCACACTTTTGAAATGTGTCCCAAATGTATTTTTTATGTTAGGCAATGATCATCTTCATCTGCTTTCACCTCATCCTCATATGCATTAAAGTATTAATATAATTAAACTATCAACTTTGCAAAAGGGATACAGGACAATTGGACAATTGCAATATGAAGAAAATGCAACACTTAACAGTCAGCAGTAATCTCAGTGCCAATGAACTGCCAACGCCAAGTGGTCATCATGCCTCATGTCACCCTCAGTTTTTTCAGTGTCAGAAATAGCTGATGGAGCTGGATGAAACACCTGCCAGCAGCATCGTCCCTGCTCTGCCTCAGTCTGGACCGACCAACCACTAAACATATCCTATTGTCAATTTAATCCTATTTTCTTCTTGCTTGTCTTCTTCTTCCTCCTCCTCTTTACGACGTTCAAAAATCAAAACTTGCTAGAAACGTTATCTCGTCTACGGACAAGAGAAGAGTCAATTCCCACTTTGAGCAATTCAATTGCCACTGATCTACAAGGCTCCATACAGATACTTTCCCCCTCCTCCAGTAAGAATGTTCTTGTTCTTACCATGCAAGACTGCGAAGAAAGTCACTTGGAGGAGGAAGACAGTGGGTGTTAAACTCTGCATCTCGGTCCCTTCAGTTCTCTGTAGTGGAGCGCACCAGCTTGGAGGAGCGGAGCGCCAGCCTCTTCCAACCGGCTTTTATAGTCATGTTGCCAGCTCCATTGAAGCTCGCGCTGAATGACGTCAGATGCAGAGGAATCCTCCTCGTCTGGTCACCAGAGAGTGACGGCTCAACAGCGTCGACCGCACCGCAGCAGCCACGCGAATTTACCAGGTCGGGAAATGGCGCAATGGAGCACTGAGCGGCGCGCTACTGGAGAGCTGGAGGGCTTCTGACGCACGCCAACCCCTCGACGCTGTCCTCAAGTGCGCCTGTAGGCTACTGTGAGTGTGCAGGGAAACTGACTACTACCACTATGTCTGTCTGTCTGTCTGTCTGTCTGTCTGTCTGTCTGTGTGACTGTCTGTCTGTCTGTGTGTCTGTCTTTCTGTGTGTCTGTCTTTCTGTGTGTCTGTGTGTCTGTCTGTCTGTCTGTCTCTGTCTGTCTGTCTGTCTCTGTACATGCATCTTGCTTAGGACACCCCTTGCAGGATGAAGGCATCTTGTAATTTTTAGGACATCTTTTTATTTTTTTAATACCTTGGCTGATGCTGCAATGGAAAGCTGACATGGCATTCAGCTCATATTAATGAACTCCATCCAACACAGTGGATTTGAAACTGTTCATCAAGCCCTCTGGCCTCTGCAAAAAAAATGCTAAGCTATAGTTGCAGTCATTTAAATCTTTCCAGGTAAATTATCGTTTTGTTGAATCAGGCCTCAACGTGTTTCATGAAGTAGCACAGAAACCAGTTCTTGTCAGTATGTGTACCTGTGCTGCTGCCTAAGCTTATTTTTTTGCTGTTATTTATACAGGGGGAGTATAATGTGAAAAATGATTGATTGTTGATCGATTGATAGCTGATCAATTTTGACTTTGTTCAGTGTTGCCATGTGAAATCAATCAACAATCAATCATTTTCACTCACAGAGTCTCACTGAGAGCAATGCTCTCTTTTTCAGGAGTGCCCTGTTCACATTCATACCTGGAAGCTGACCACATACAACCGCAGTCTGATCTGCTGGCCACTGATCAGCTGCACTGGAGTGTTCTTTGGAGTTAAGGGCCTTGCTCAAGGGCACCTCAGTGGTGGTAATGATGAGGGAGGGGCAAGCGCTGCCTTTTCACTTTCCCCACCCAGATTTATCCTGCCAGTCCCAGGGATTTGAACCGACGACCTTCCGGTCACAAGCTCGCTTCTGTAACCTTTAGGCCACCACTGCCCACAATTATCAGGTGATCAATAATGGCTATTATGGTTGCTGCTAAAAACAGTGAGAGGAAGATGTCATTCTCTGCCAAACTTTATTGTCAAACTACTTACAGCTTACTGTAAAACGAATGGGCCAGAGGCTTAAAGTGTGGGGGCCAATGACCCCTTCCCGGAACACTCATCTTCGAACTCAGCCATGTGATCTCAACTACACACCTGCATCTTGCACGGTTGTGACACTACCGCGTTTACGAAATATGTCCCCATACAGATGGACATAACCTGGCAAAATACTCAAACTGCTTATGTGGTAGTTCCTGCTATAGCAGGACCACATTTTGCAATGGTGACACATACACACTTTTTTTTTTTTTAATAATATTCCCCCCCCCCCCCGGTTTTTTATCCCATTTTATCCCCCATTAGTGCTAATTTATATGTATCCTGGTTGCTGCTCCACCCTCTGCCGATCTGGGGAGAGCTGAAAACTGGCTCCATGCTTCCTCCGAGACATGGGCAGTTAGCCAACCGCTTCTTTTCACCTGACAGGGGAAGCTTCACCGGTAGGACATAGCACGTGGGAGGATCACGCTATTCCGAGTTCCCCTCCCTCCGAACAGGCGCCCCACATCAGCAACCAGGATATTGCATGTTTTGGTGAAGGGGATTCCTATATGAAGGAAGCCCCCGGGAGGCACGGGGAGAACATGCAAACTCCACACAGAAAGGCCCTTTTGACGACCCCACCCGGGCGGTGGGCACTCGAGGATATGCAGACGGGAACGCATTCCTTCAGCGTTCACAGCGTCCCAGGTGGGAATCGAACCCAGGACCTTCGAGCTGTGAGGCGACAGCGCTTACCACTGCACCACCGTACCCCCCTACACACACACACACACACACACACACACACACACACACACAAGGTGAAAACAAAACCCGCCCGCGCTGTCGTGGCTGAGGGTGTCACCTATTAGCCAGATGTATTAGTGAAACTTTGGTCCAAAGGTTAATAATGATAATGATGATCCACTGATGTTTACAACCATCGCTCAGTCCAGGAACGAGAGAGAGCACAGTAAGCAGCAACATGAAACACCTTCTAGTCTTGGGGATTGCTTTTGCATCAGTCGGCATCAGCTATTCCGATGTTCCAGGTCTGTGAAACAGTTTTCTTGTTAAAATCCACTCAAGTTATAAAGAATCCATTATTTAAGTTAGACTTGAAAAATATTGGTCCATTACGCAAATCCAGGCTGCATCTGAGAGGGAAGTAATTCTTGTATTTTTCTTTGTCACTTAGTTCATTTTCATGTTGTGACTTGCACCTGAAGCAGAAAATGATTGCCTGTAGACAGTGTAGGCTTGACCAAAGAAATAAGATGCTACTGTAAGTCTACTGTACTGGAAATGCTATTTACACAGTGGTGATTGTGTTAAGCTGAGGCGGTAATTCCTTCCTCCTTAATTCCAGTCTTTGAGCACTGAGATCATTGCTGGCTCAATGGTGACTATAGGGGGTGGCGGCCGCGGCCAACCCTGAAACCTCAGTGGCCACGGTCCACCGCAGATCTGACAGGTCCTTGGTAAAGTTCATCAACTCAATAAATCAGGACAAGCGCTGGTCAATCAATGATGACAGCTGATAGGCTGGTATAGGGTCAGTTTGCCATTTCCAAATACTACAGTAATGCCAGAACTGGGGCAGCGACAGCTGATCCCAGCATACTTTTGAGAATGATCCAGAAAAAAGCAGGCCTAAAATGTGGAAAATTAAAGTATTGGAACCTGACTGAGACATGGAAGTTGCTGCTCAGCTGCTGTACACCTGCTGGTTCTCAGGACTAACCTTTCAGAAGCAGCGCTTAACAGAAGCTGAGAGCCACGCTAAACCGGTCACACCAGAAGCACTCTCTTTTCCTCAGCGCCTCGCTCGGCTCGCCCTTCCCCCGCTCACAACTTGCATTGACTTCATGCCAGGCAGCTTGGGTGCAGCGCGCTGCACGCTTGAAAAATGGAACAGAAGCTGAAAGTATTGCTGCAGCGTGGCTTTAGCGTGGCGTGGCATGCGGCTGGTGTGAACGGTCTCGCCTGTTAACAAGGACGCCGAAATGAAAGTGCCATAGCGCTGCGTAGCTTCAGCATGGCTTCAAAATGAAAGTGCCATAGCGCTGCGTAGCTTCAGCATGGCTTCAAAATGAAAGTGCCATAGCGCTGCGTAGCTTCAGCATGGCTTCAGCGTGGTATTGGCGTATGGTGTGAACGAGGGCTAATGCGGAAAACAAGCCGAGGCTGATGTTGCGGCATGTTTCCAGCTTAACATCTAATTGGTTAAAGGTGAAAGCAGAATAACAGGTAGTACCGGTATATGGTCATTTCATGATTTTTTTATGTTGACTTTCCATCTGAATGTGTGAAAACAATAGTGTTGTAGTCAAGACCACCTAAACTGAGACCGAGTGAAGACCAAGACTAGAGTGTATCAAGTCCAAGCCAACTGGGTCTCAGGCGAGACCGAGTCAAGACTGAGACCAGACCCAATGCAAGTCCATTTTCAAGACAATTATTATAATTATAGTGATGGCTCAACATTTACACCATGTCTCTGCTGAAATAAAACACGTGACTAAAACATTCCAAACTAGTCATAGCACTACCTACAGCAGCCAGCAGGTGGCATGCGCGCACGCACACACCAGCATGCGCACGCGCACGCACACGCACACTGCACACACACACACACACACACACACACACACACACACACACACACACACACACACACACACACACACACACACACACACACACACACACGGGTATTAGAATGAACTAAGGTTGGTGTGTATATCTACATTGACTTGATTGAAAAAAAGTTGCCAGCCACTGCCAGTGTCACTTCTCTTTCAAGACCTAAGAATATTTTGTTCTATGAATATGTCAAATATATCAAAATAAAGAACAGAGCCTTTCTCTCTAAAGCAGGGGCCCACAGAAACACAATTCATCAATTGAGCATGCAAATGCCACCAACTGTGGTGATTGAGATCATACCCACTGATGATGTCAACTGAGCATGCGAAGATCTGGTTGAGGGAGAGATGGGACAGAATGTAGGGAAACAGTGGATCGATAAATCCAGAAGGAGGCGGTAATGCAACATAAAGGATGCAAACTGCCATAAAACACCACAGAAGAAGAAGAACTGAGCATGCTCAGAAAGTCGAGTGGTGGCCAATGGTGATTGATGACATGTCATATCCACTGATGATCTCATGCCCCACAATCGTCAAAAGTGGTGGCCAGAGCATGCCGAGCCTGGTGGCCAGTGGTGACTGTTGATCATTGTCGTAGCAGACATACCCACTGATGATGTCACACCCACACTGACTGATGATGTCATACTCACTAATGATGTCATAGACATTGTAACAACACCCAAATCAGCAGAACATGTGCATCAGCACCCTCTGCGGTCACACATTTGGGTCTTTTTCCCTATAATTCGTGTTACTGTTAGTTATATAACAGAACTTTGAATGTGAGCGCTAGATCGGTTAATACAAACAGAACAATTATTGTTCCTCTCTAGCTCTTGTATGGGTCTATATACAGGAGGTGTTGTTTCCTTTGTAGACAGAGTCAGCTCTCTTCAGCTCTGTAGTGTGAAATGGTTTTTGCACGACACGATAAAAAGGGGGGAAGAATATCTAATTTACGACCTCTGAGTCTGGTCAAGTCATCCCAAGTCTGGGCGCTAATTAATTCCCAAGACCAAACAAAGTGTTGTGTGTAAAACTATCCACAGATTTTACAGAGGCTTGGAAATAAGAAGAGTGAATTAGCTAGCTGACTAATTAGAATGGGATAGAATGAGTTTTCTAAAGGTTGGGGTTTTCTAAAGGTTTCTAAAGACTAGTTGGTGAATATCAAACGAATATAATGTGATCAATGGCTACTAATGTTTCCGCCAATCACACTGAGAGAAAGATGCCATTCTCTGCCATAAACTTTAGTTTCAATGAGGGTGTCACAGCCAGAGAGATGTATTAGTGAAACATCGGTCCAAAGGTCAATGATGACAATGATGACCCACTACTCCCACTGTAGTTTACAACCCTCACTCAGTCCAGGAAAGAGAGCACAGAGAGAAGCAAACAACATGAAACACCTTCTAGTTTTGGGGATTGCTTTTGCATCAGTCGGCATCGGCTATTCTGAGGTTCCAGGTCTGTGAAACAGTTTTCTTCTTAAATTACAGTTAATCTAAACCACAGTCATGGGTCAGTTAAAATAACTTCCAGAATTGACTTCACCATCGAGACATGGCCTCATCTTTACTGAAAAATGATCAGGTCTTTTGTCTTGTGTATTATCGCTGTATTGAGCTTAACACAAAACGATTGTTTTCATGTGTTTTCTATTTTCACTATCTTTCATTCACTCCAGCAACGTTAACCATACACATGTAACATTTCAGTTTCACTGAAACTACAGTAGTGAGATAAAGTTTCACCTTCGGTCCTTAATGAGCCGTTGACTGTTACTCGTGGCTAAATGGCGGTTACACTGGCAGTTAGCCTTCACCTTTTCTGTAACATATACTTTGGACTAAATACTGTAAAATGTAGACTGAATCATTAATAAGAAAGAACGATGGCAGCATATTTTTACGTGGCAAATTTACGAAATTCATCCAATTTATACATAATAATCTATTATTTAAGTTCAACTTTTTTTGTGGGTGGTCCATTCCATGCAAATCCAGGCTGCCTCCCTGAGAGGGAAGTAATTATTGTATTTTACTGTCTTCCTCGCACCGGAGGAAGAAAATGACCACATAAATATGATGGTATAGGTCTACTACTGTCCTGGAAATGCCATTTACACAGTGTTAATGATTGTGTTAAGCTGAGTCGATAATTCCTTCCTCTTTAATTCCAGTCTTCTGAGCACTGAGAGATCATTGCTGTCTGAGCCTGATTGTTTTTGCACTGCAACTTCGTCTCGTCTCACTGCTGTGTAGATGATGACCGGAAACACCAAATTGTGACAATCCAGCAATAGCCAGGGGTTCTCTGTTACTGTAGATTCCCTCCAAAAGTAAAAAGTAGTTTCACTGTGAGAGGGAGCGTCTGAAACGACTTCCCTGCTGTGAAACCTGTGAAGGGCGGGAGTGCTGAAAATTGACCATAAATGACCCGTTTTATTGCAGCCATAAAAAGAAGGAGTGGATATCTGGTGATGGGGTTAGTTAAACATTACTTAAGCGCACAGAGATAATAGCGCCTGGTGATTTCCACAAATCATAGTGTAGGCTAGTAACTGTGTTGTTCGTCTTGCCATCTTATTCTGTAATTGAAACCAATAGTACACGACAGTGGACATTCAGCCTATTGGCCTACTTTGACTTAATTCAGATTCAAACATTTTCCTCTGTATTCTAACCAGAATGAATCATTTGCAGACCAGAACATTGCCTGGTCTGCAACATGAATATGCCACTGTCTCTGACTTGTCTTATCACTATACTGCCTTAT
>NC_139636.1:24981549-25019049 GCF_964638095.1 Poromitra crassiceps
ACTACTAATGTACAACTGCTTGTTCTCCCTCACAGAAACCAAAGCTTGCCACTTTCGTAAGGTTCTTGGTGATGCTACGTGCAGTGCACAACAGCTGAAGTACTATTATGATCCTGTTCATGACAAATGCAAAAAATTCATTTGGAGCGGCTGCGTTGGGAATGGAAATAGATTTGTGGACTATGCAAGCTGCAACGCTACATGTGATGGTGTCCATGGTGAGCACACATCTCTACATACGTACAGTATGTTCTTTAGAAATACTGTATAACTGTATAACTGACGGTTGGTGACAACACTATTGCATGATAATACAAATGCTCTTGATTTGTAACATGGACGGATCAATTATTTTGTTTCTAAGACGATGGTGACGAACTGGAGGAGGATGAGCCAGACACTCCAGTTGGTGAGTATAGACAGACACAAAGCAGTGTGTGTAACAGTACCATAATGCATTGTTTCAGTGAATTCACATTTAGCTGAAATGACAAGCTGAACAGAATGCATTTCAGTTTAATTTTGTATTTCTCTCCCATATTGTATTTTCTTTTTACATAGGCTATTAGAAATAAAAAAGTATACAGATCCATGTTTTCACAGAGCCATCTGCCATTCAAAATTCAAGATTCAAGATTTTTATTGTCACTCCATGGTACAAGTATCATGTGTGAAATTCTTGTGCTGTGGGCTCCGTTTACAACATAGTACAAATATAACAAGGCATGTGCGTGCAACAACAATAAGCAACAAGGCAATAATCAATAGGCAACAATAGCAATAATGAGCAGCAATAGGCAATAAGGCAGTATAGTGATAAGACACGTCCGAGACAGTGGCATATTCACTGCACATGGGTGCACATGTCATGTGCATACGTTAGACGTGCTTAAACATTTTAAATTCGACGTATTTGACATACAGGTGCAAATAGCATGTACCTTATTAAACATACAATTAAACATTAGGCATACGTTAGATGTGCTTAAACATTTTAAATTCGACGTATTTGACATACAGGTGCAAATAGTATGTACCTTATTAAACATACAATTAAACATTAGGCATACGTAATGGTAGCAGCTGCAGTACGGTACGGTACGACTACTACACTATTGTGTATGTTAAGGAGTCTCGTGGCCTGCGGGAAGAAACTGTTCCTCAAGCGATTTGTGCGTGCTTTTGGAACCCTGTATCTCCTCCCTGAGGGTAACAAGGAGAACAGGCTGTTGTGGGGATGGTTTGTGTCTTTGATGATCTTCAGGGACCTCCTGAGTCACCGCTGGTTATACAGTTCATGCAGTTCTGGCAACTCCCCTCCTGTTACGTGCTGGGCCGCGCGCCTCACCCTCTGTAGCGCCTTGCGGTCCATGGTGGTACAGTTCCCATACCAGGTGGTGAAGCAGCCAGTCAGCAGGCTTTCAATGGTGCCTCTGTAGAAGTCCCTAAGGATTTCTTTCCTTAGCCCAAATTTCTTCAGGCGCCTGAGTCCGTGTATTCGCTGTTGGGCCTTTTTGACAACAGTGGCGGTGTGGCCGGCCCAGGTCAGGTCCTGGTGGATGTTGACTCCCAGGTACTTGAAGCTGTCCACCCTTTCCAGCACTGTGCCGTTGATGGTGATTGGGGGGTGTGCGCCCCCCCCTCTCCTGTAGTCCACAATGATCTCCTTGGTCTTGGAGACGTTCAGAGAGAGGTGGTTGTCCTGGCACCATTGTTCCAGGACCCTCACCTCCTCTCTGTAGGCCGTCTCGTCGCCCCCCGAGATCAGCCCCACGACTGCTGTGTCGTCTGCAAACTTCACGATGGAGTTTAAAGTTTGAGTCGCCACGCAGTCGTGGGTGTAGAGGTCGTACCAGAAGGGGCTGGAGATGCACCCCTGGGGCGCTCCTATGCTGATGGTCAGTGGGGAGGAGGTGAGGTTGCCCACCCTCACCACCTGGCGGCGGTCTGTCAGGAAATCCAGGATCCAGTCGCACATTGCCATGTTTAGTCCCAGATCCTTGAGTTTGCTTACCAGCCTGGAGGGTACTATGGTGTTGAATGCTGAGCTGTAGCATATAATGTGCATATACTGTACATGTGCACGCCATTAAAGGCTATTCTAATGTTGAGTTCTAGAGTAAACAGTTTGGGGTTTTCCCATCATAAATCTTCACTTTTATCAAACATTTGTTTGTTGTTTTTTTGTTTTATTTTGTTGTTACCTGGTTCTGACACATTGTAACAGGTTCCCTAACCCTAACCCTAACCCTAACCCTGCATGATGAAATAGATGTAGCTATATATGTGGTGAATAATCTACTCAGTATATGGACATATGTGAATCCTTTCTCTGATGTGAAAATATTGTCCTCTTTATCATAACAGCACTCATCCTTGGAGTTGTGTTTGGGATCGTTGGTGCCGTCATCATCATAGTTATAATCGTCTTGACTGTCAAGTCAAAGTAAGGCAATATTTGTTTTTCCTCTATTCGTTTTAGTGTTGGTGAACATAAGAACTGTTTAGTGCAACTAAAAAAGTCATATTTACTCCTCATTTTATTTCTCAAGAATTTTTGTTAGGCTCATGCAAGGATAATGTTTACTTTACAATTTTAATATTCCTAATTATTTGTATTTTCTAGGGATAAACCAAAAGATGCACCGAAGAAAACGAAGGAAGAAGCCCAGGCTGCATCTCCTATTCACGATACGATCGAAATGTCATAGAACTGGGGTTTTCAAAGTCGGACTGTGGGCCTCCTACCAGACAAAGCTTGGAAAAATGTGCCCCCCTCACTCAATTTCTGGAGGCCTATTGGATCATGATTATGTTATTTGATCCCATAGACACTCAACAATTGAGCCAAGATAGCCTGATATTACTGTTTGACATACTTTAGATGACACCAAATACATAGAAAAGTGTCTGTCTGGTGGCATTTATTAGTTTCTACCTCTGGGAAGGTGGGAAAGACAGTAAAATTCCCCCAAACTACTGTATCTCTTAACTCTCTTTAACCAAATCACACATATTTAGGCTATTCTATGTGATCTCCTTTTGATAACTAATGTAATAACTAAAGTCATATTTTTTCACTTCCATTCAATGAGCCTCCCCTGAAACTGCTTGGAGCCCCCCTGGGGAGGCCTGCCTCCGACTTTGTAAAACCTCTGGCATAGAAGATTGGACAGAGACTTCTGTGGCCACATCTGGGTTTTTTATGGGCTGTGTGGAGACGAATTAACACCACTAGTCTTAATACCAAACATCCGAAAGAGTATCAGGGTTTGTCTATCATGTGTGTTTGTCTAGATGTCTATCAGAGACTAAAAAGATTAGATCAAAATGTGTTTTTCTTAGTTGTCCTCCTTTATTTTAATTTAGTAATTCAAAATTATTCAGATCTGTCCAGTAGATTTACTGTTATTAAGACAACTACTACCACTTTTAGAAGCAATTCCATGATTATAGAAGAATGTTCATGCTCAAACAATTAAGTGCATCCTTACACATTCAGAGGCTCATCAGTGAAGGTTTCTGCGACATTCTCCTTATTATAACACGTTTTATTGTGATATTAGTTGAAGGCATGAGCAAGAAATACTTCATCATTATATTATTATTGTGTCCTGTGACGGTACCCTGTGTGTCCTGTGTGCATCCTGATGCACTGGGACGGTACCCTTGCGCTTTAGATTTGGATGCACATGGCTGTACCTGCACCGGCAGTGAGTGCCCTGGGACAGAGGCACCAGGCAGCCCGCGGTCCACTGGGACTCTTAAATGGCAGGTGGAGCCCGAGGGCTAGGAAGGCCGGCCTTCCCGAGTCCTGGCCCCTGGTGCTCTTACTTCCCTAACCTTGGCCCATATCCAAACCCTAACCCTAACCAAGTGGCTGACCTTTGCCTAACCCCAACCCCAGGGCGCCAGGTCGCCTCACCCCAACCGTGTGCGTCCAAATCCAAAGCCAAAGTTACGTGACAAAGCGTCTGAAATCAATGCTGTGGGACTGAGAACGCGTTGCAGATTCTGGTATAAAGTTTCCGAAGGCAAGCTTTTCTGTTCTTTTTTGATAACATGTTCATACTTTGTGTGCGTGTGCGTGTGCGTGTGCGTGTGCGTGTGTGTGTGTAGCCTATTATGTTTGATGTGTGATGTTTTGGGAGTAATCATCAAAACGCCTTGTTTTATAGAGAATGTGCTGTTTAAGTTCCAAAAGGGTTTTTATTATTTAGGTCAGGTGGTATCATTATTGTATAATTATTGTTTAAAAGGTTTTAGTGTTGATAGTAAACTAATCACAAGCACAATGTTTTTTCTACATTGGGTCCACCCCCCCCCCCCACAGATTTTCCCCTATTTTGATTAATTCATCAGAAGATGGTGTTGTTGACACTTCATGTTGATGTTATGTCTACCACCATCACTGATCTAGCCTGGGTAAACCCATCCCCCACGTGACCTGCTCTCAGACCTGTTCTCAGTCACTAGGGAACTGAGAGAGCAGGTCACGTGGGGGCTGGGTTTACCTAGGCTATCACTGATCCAATGGTAAAGATGTCGGTCAGCTTTATCTGTTTATTTACTTTATGTTTATTTACTTTACTTTATCTGTTGTCAAATACAAATGTGACTGGAAGATTCTACTGTAGGTTTCAAAGCCATAACAAAGCATCTGAGAAAGCTTCGTTTCAGGAAGAACCATGCCTTCTCCCTTTGGATATGAGACCCTAAAACACTACAGCTCCCTTGAAGAAACTTAGAAAGGTGCTATGAGAATCCATGAAGGTGCTAAGTTTTGTAGGCTTAATGGAAAATAGGGTTTTAATTACATCGATTTAATCATAGTCTAGTATATGCAAACAACATGAATGTAAACAATGATTTTAGAGCTTTGAGATGCATTTAAAACTCATGTTCAGTTATCACATAATAACCTACAGCCACACTTGCAGTGTTTAGAGAATTGATATACTAATTAAAGAAATGTTTCCAAAGTTGTGTTTGACTTTCTGGAAAAGGTTTCATTAGAAGCAGTTGATCTCGAGAAGAACCGTTCATCCGATTGACTTCAAACTTTAAAACTTGGGGGTGCGCTCTGGGAACCCGACGACGGAGTGCAGTGCCGCATTTCATGCAATTTTGACATACATAGTCATAGCGCCACCTCTGGGCAACACAAAAAGGGGTGTATGTCGAGAACTGTTTGTCCGATCAACTTTATACTTGTGGAGTGTGCTGCTGGGAACCTGATAGTCTCTTAAAACAGACTGTCTCATCTACATCCGGCGAATGCAGCTATACACAGTCTGTACGTTACGGGCCCTATCGTTGCAGCCGCGCAGTTTCTAGGCCGAACGCCAGCCGCAGCGCAAAGCAGTGGGCGTGGAAAGGCGCACTTGATATCTTGGTATCGGCGCTAAACTCAGCCTCAACCATTATAACCACGCCTTTTAAGCGTAAAATTATGCATTGTCCGCTCATTGGAGAATTGCAGGGAAGAGACACACGCTTGCCTTTTAAGCTCCAATTCCTGGACAAATCCGGTAAAACCAGACAAAGCCAAGGGCTCCGCCGCCCCCCCCTCCCTTCATCCGGTCTGTCTATCTCCATATATAGGCTATTATTCCATATTATAATGCTTCTCAAACCAATCTAACTGCAGTTAAAATACTGCAAGCATGTAAATACGCTACACTATAGCAAGACCAAAGTGAAAATAATTTCTAAATGCATCTGATAGAAAAAAATATTGCCTATGGCTGGATGTCATGAGATTAAATGAAAGTTTGGCCAGAATGATATCGTTTTATCTCTCCTCCCCCACTGCACGATGCAACATCCTCTGAATGACACCTATCACTTTTACTGGATCTGATAACTTAATTCTATTTAATTTACAGGATTTTATTATTGAGTAATAGTATTTTATTTGGCCTATATATGCGTCCCCCCCACCCCCTGCCCACAGGCTCTGACAAATATGTTAATTCTCAATAAAATCTTCAGTAATCAATCAGAGTGACTTTAAAAGCCAGATTGGCAGCAGCTGGCCAGTGTGATCAATATGGCAGAGCACAACAGAGCCACCAAATTCACAGCTGAGGAGAAAATGGTGCTGGCGAATCAGGTGATATATCTGTCCACCATTCATTTTGAATAGCTACAAAACAACTCTTTACTGAAGTCGTTTATTAATCTATCCATTCAGGTTCAAATGTACCATCGCGCACTGTTTGGGGAGGAGAATTACCCCGCCGACGCCCCGCGCCCAGTCCTGGACCGCCTGAGTGAGCCGCCCCAGGTGGCCGTCTATGCGCTGCGCTTGTTCAGCACCTCGGACAGCTCCGCTGCCACAGACGGGGGAAACATTTGGAAATAATTATAACTTTCTATGCTTTGCACACAGAAAAAATAAATACAACAGACAATTCTGTAATGAATAGCTGTAATGAAGAGTGGGGTTTGAAGAAGCGCTACACAACAGTTTATCCAGTTTATCTCTTTCTCTCTTTTCTTTCTCTCTCCCTTTCTCTCACATTAAACGATATACATGCCTATAATGTCAATTATCTGAATGAAATAATAATACATATTAATTAGGAATATTAGTAATATTAGTAGCCTAGCTAATTTCGGGGGGGGGGGGGTAATAAAACGTAGAGCTATATTACACATAAATGGGGATTATTATGATAGCCTAAACTAAATTTATGAAACTGCATTACAGCTTCACCCAAAAAGCCTGAGAAGGGTTGCAATCTTATATTCTATTGTATTCTAAAGTATTTTTTTCTATATATTGTATTCTCCATTCACTTTCCTGTCCCCGGTGCACAGAATCCTGCTTTAGGCCAGCTTTTCAAAAGCGCAAAGCGCTAAAAGTCGGCCAGGTCGGAAGATGGCTGGAAGATAGTAGTACGCCGGTATTTAGCGCCGCCACGCCCACTTCGGCGCATTCAGGGACTCCGCCACGCCCATTCGGCCTAAAGCGCATTTGGCAGCCTAAAGCCTATTGCTATTTTCCCGAAACAGGCGCAAGGCACGTTTTTTTGCGTTTAAGGCCCGTTTTAGCGCCGAAGGCCTGTGGGAGAATAGGGACCTACACCCCCAGAACATGCACAAGGAAGTTGGGAAAAAAACCTTCAGACAGGAAAGAAGTTCGACGGAATCCGGCCAATCACGACACGTGTGTCCACGAAAAATGCGGCATATTGGATTTTGATTGGACTAATGAGCGGAAGACCCGCCTTTCTGCAATTCTGATTGGACTAATGAGCGGAAAACCCGCCTTTCTACTTCCCATTCCGGTTGGTGCATGATTCTCCCCCACGAAGTACAGACGGTATGGCGGAAGCATTTGAAAATTGCGGAAGCCAACTCGTCTGTTCTAAGAGACTAGGAACCTGACGGAGTGCAGTGCCGCATTTCCTGCAATTCGGACACGCGCATAGTCATAGTGCCACCTACTGGCAACACTAAACGCGGTTTATCTTGAGATACGTTCGTCAGATTGACTTCCAGCTTGGGGGGTGCGCTGCTGGGAACCCGACGGAGTGCGGTGCTGAATTTCAGACACACGCATAGTCATAGCGCCACCTACTGGCAACACAAAAAGTGGTTTCTCAAGAACCGTTCGTCCGATCGACGTCAAACTTTGTGGGTGCGCTGCTGGGGACCTAAGAAAGTGCAGTGTCAGATTTCGTGTCATTCGACCAATCAGAACATGGCATTCACATATCTGGAGAACCGTTCGTCCAATCGGCTTGAAACTTGTGCGCTGCTGGGGACCAGAGAAAGTGCAGTGTTGGATTTCATGCAATTTACCGTATTCACGGTAAACACAAGCCCAATTGAACGAAGCAGATGTCATCAGTGATGATGTCATGATGTCATCAGTCTGAGGCTCACAAGAGAGACTGAGAGACTGAAGAGGCTCACGAGAGAGACTGAGGGAGAGAGAGGAGAGGGGGAGAGAGACTGAGGGAGAGGGAGAGAGAGGAGAGGGAGAGAGACTGGGGGAGAGGGAGAGAGAGGAGAGGGAGAGAGAGAGGGGGGGGGGGAGAGACTGAGGGAGAGAGAGAGGGGAGTGTGTGCGCACCAATATGGCAGGCAAGGCTACACAGCAGCCGAGCTGCGAGCAAGGCAGTGCAGCGGGGGAGCTGCGAATGCGAGCTGCAGGGCCAGCTCGGCTAGCTGCAGGACGGGCGAGCCCGCGCAGCAGGCGAGCCTAGGAATCGAGTGTGCGTAGTGCGCGAGATGCCTAGTTTAATAAAATGAGATAGCCTAGATTTACGATTACTTGATTATGAATAATCCTTCAACTAGATAGTTCAGCTAGTTACACCGTGTAGGGGGGTGGCAATCTAGGGTGGTTGGTGCTAGAATGGATTGACCAGAGGTATGACTCTGCTTCTGATTGGCTTGGCCAAGTTGGCCTGATATTTTACCCTAACCATAACCAATCGTCACTCCTCATGCTTAAACACAACCAATCATGACTCCTCCGGCCGATCCATTCTAGCGGGTTTAGGCATGAGGAGTGATGATTGGCTGGTTTTAGGTATGATGAGTGATGATTGGTTAAGGCTAGTGTAAAATATCAGGGTAAGCCAATGAGAGGCAGAGTAGGGCGGGTCAATCCGCTCTGGTTGGAGTGGAGAACGGTCAAGCCCAGCAGACGCTACATTAGGGTCAAGGTTGAGGTTGGGACATTGTGCACTAAACAAAACACTGAAAGTGATAGGGAAACTGAGCCGCGTTCGGAATCGTTCACTCATTCACTCACTCACTATTCCCCATATAATAGTGTTTATCTGGCAAGCGAGACTAGGAAACATCAGATGGGATTGTGTGAGGGATGTCAGGAGGAGGAGTCAGTGGAACAGTTCTGAGATATGGGATGCAGAGAGGTGAGTCAGGTGACACTGATAAAGGAGAAGCTGAGGAAGCTAGGAGTGCAGGAAATCACATTCACATTAAATGGATTATTGAGCACGAGAGTACAGAGCAGGGCTCTGTTAGCTTGTGTAAGGGATACAGTTTTGTTTAGTAGGGTAAGAAGTAGTTTAGGTGTGTGTGGTTGTTTGAGTATGAGTTAGGGGGTTAGATTGTAAATTGAAGGATCATGTCTATGTTCCCCGGGTTCTATGTTCCCCGGGTTCTATATTCCCCGTTTTTCACTAACCCTAAACCTAACCTCCCCCAGACCCTAACCCAAAACCTAACCTCTCCCACCCCCCACGCCTAAACCTAACCTCCCCCAGATCCTAACCCAAAACCTAACCTCTCCCAGGGAACATAGCGGGGAACATAGGACCCTATTTGGGAAAAGCCGGGAACATAGGACCCGGGAAACATAGGACCCGGGGAACATAGGGATGACCCCTAAATGGATTGTCTGATTCCAGAGCAGAATGTGGCGGCAATGCTCTAATAAGCTGGATGCTATCGCCGTAAGACAATGGGAAGAAGAGGAAGAAGAACAAGAGACCTAGAGGACCAGGACAGAATTTAGGGAAACAGTGGATGGATAAGTCCAGAAGGAGGCGGTAATGCAACATGCTAACTGCCATAAAACCCAAAAGAAGAAGAAGACGCGACGTCACTTCCCTCTAGTTATTTCCATTTGTTTGTAGCTAAAACGCCAACAGTTAGCTAGTTGTTACAATATTGTAGCTACAAATGACAAGGAGGAAATACTATCACATATATTCTCTGTAAATAAACAGCTAACGTTATAACGTTATTTTGAAGTGTTATGTTAGCGTCGTTAGCCAAGTAGGTTAAACGTCCTGTGTAGTTGCTCAGCTAGCTAACCTAGCGGTTAGCTACTTTAATTGGCTACATTGTTCGCTATCTTGTTTTGTGTTACCGTTGATGCTGTTATGCTGGCTAGCTGATTTAGCTACCAATTAGAAATTGATGGAGTGCCCTCATCTGAACTCAAACGTGTGCTTCGCCGTCGACTCCTCCACGTTCCCCAATGGTACTCCGTCCTCCTGGTGCTGCAACGGTGAGAGAAAGGGCTCTTTGACTTTCGTTTGCGGAAATTAATTTAAGTGAAAAATATAACTATACATCTTTGGATCCCAGCTTCAGGTCAGGCGGTTTAGATTGTTATCTGGGGTTGATAGGGTTACATGCTGCCACTCCGACGTGCTGCCACTCCGACGTTCTGCCACTCCGAAATATCGGCACTCAGAAAGGGATCATGTCTATGTTCCCCGGGTTCTATATTCCCCATTTTCCCACGCCAAACCTAACCTCCCCCCATGCCTAAACCTAACCTCCCCCAGACCCTAACCCAAAACCTAACCTCTCCCACCCCCACGCCTAAACCTAAGGTCGGCATTGCGGCTTCTAAGGTGAACGACCGCCAGTCCGAATAATGGAAGTTAACGTTCGGAGTGGCAGGGCTTCGGAAAGGCAGACAGTTACCGGTTGATAGATGGCCAGAAGTCAAACCCGCGGCTGTTGCTAGCAGGGATCATAATACATTGAATTACACCTAACTTAACTCATAGAGAGAAGACTGCCTTCAAAAACAAATCACAACATTAATTAATCTAGACTCAATGGAGAAACGTTACACGATTGATACATCAGGTGCAGTAATGTCTACCTCCTCTTTTCATGTCCAGTTTGCAGATCTAACAAAAGTCCATGGGTTTGCCTTACCTGTCTGATTGTGCATTGTGGAAGGTAAGTCATTGACTGTTGTTTTGTTTGTAACTAAAGTTAGACTCAAACATACCATGCTAGAAACTTTAATAATAATCTAATGTTTATTTGAGAAACAGTGGCTCTTTTGACTCAGGAAACAGGAAAAGTGAATTTTTCTGCTTAGCTGCTGCCAATTATGACAAAACATTATTTTTCCACAATGAGTTAGATGGAGATTAGTAGTACTGTAAAATGACCAACAAGATGAGTGCCGAGCAACTTTTTTAGACTAGCCCTGGCCCTCAAACTTGAGCTTGAGAAACTACAAATTGGGTATTTGGCTGATGTGCTTATCCAAGCATTGTTTTGCTCAGAGACACTACAGTGACAGGACACAGGACCTCTGGCATTTGATGGACACATTTATGTGGAGATCAAAATTGCAACCTCTCACTTATGGAGCAGTGTCTCTGCTACAAAACTCTTTGATAACATATCATTATTCAGGCCTTTTGCCCTTTACCTGTTTACTGTACAATTAAAAAAAATCCTGATGATGTGTGTTTTAATTTAAAATAATTTCTTTCTGTACAGATATGTCAATGGACATGCAAAGAAGCACTTTGAAGAGAGCCAAGTCCATGGCAATAACCAGAAGAAGGGTGAGAAACAGGAGAAGGAAAAAGCTCATCATTGTGTCTGCATGGACTGCAGCAACTACAGCATATTTTGGTGAGGGTTCTTCGCAATTAACTTATCTCAGTCTATGATCTGTGACTCAGCTTGGGGCACTGCAAAAGGTACAGTAATAAAAATGCAGAAGCCAGAAGGAACCTCAAGATTTTGTCTCTGTAAGGCAACCCGCTACGTTTGAACAAAGGTGTGAAGTTTAAACTACACACAAGAATCGCTGGGATTTTTCCAAACTATCAGTCACTCTTGGGTGCATTCACACCTGTGTTTAAATGTGGCTTGCTACTCCATTGAGACAAATGCAGATGCTTTTATAAACAATTGCTGTGGTGGCTATAAAGCCAGGTGTAAATGGGGTCAAAGTATCAAGTTCATTTTGTTTTAACTTTAAGAAATGCTAAATATGTCTTGAAGTTGATTTAATGTGGATTTATAGTTACAGATGTGATGACTTTGTTGTCAATGACACCAAACTTGGGCAGGTGCAGAAGGTGAGGGAACATCTTCAGAGTTTGGAAAAGTAAGTACTTTACAATAGTATTTAACAATATCACATATCACGTTTGTTTTAATAATTACTTATTTGATTTTTGTTTAATTTCTCATAATTGACTATGTCAAAATTGAATAACAGTCATTAAAAAAATATATTTCTATAGTTTTAGGTCGCTTTCACATATAAGCTGATTCGGGGGGGGAGGGGAGGTGAAGTTGCAACATTGTTGCATTTTTCATTTGGTCAATTTGTCAAGCTCCCCAAACTTTCTGAACAATGTCACATGGTCGAAACGGTCACTCGTCTATTGGACAGAATGGAGAGGGGAAATCGCCTACTTGCCTGGCTGAGGGCTGACTGAACAACGCAAGTGTATCCGCGAAACACAAACCATGGAGCAACACCACCTTTATACGATCTTGGGATTTCTGGTTTTACTTTCGTGTTACTATCAAATAAATATTTTACAAGAATGCGCCCAATATGAGCAGCAGATGAGGTAGCGAGCTGTTGAACATTTCATTCTGCAGATGAGAAGAGCGAGGCAGTAGCGAAGGAGAAGGCAAGCCTGATGAGAGACAACGATGTGTTTTTTCTTTACCCAGATGACGATGTACATCACGCAGCGCATCGCTCACACGTGTACAGTACTGTGTATACATGAGCGCGCCGCAGTGTTTGTTGTGCTCCCTTCTACCGCCTTCTACTCACGATGCACTGCCATTTCCTATATTTGCTCTTGTGTTTGGTCCGGTTTGCTTTCACACAAACGAAACGTGCTTCACTTGGAAGCGAACTGAGACCTACGTTTTCAAGCGGACCAGAGTTCACTTGTTTGTTCCACACCAGAGTTCGTTTGAGCTTTCTCACCACCCCAAACCAAGCGGACTATCCGAGGAAACAAACTCTGGTTCGTTTAAAGCGGACCAAACAGCTCATATGTGAAAGCGACTTAACACTTCTTGACCTTAATCTTTTATAATAATAATAATTAAAAAACAACAACATAAGACATAAGACATCTCTGCCAAAGGAAATCTGCGCACGCTGGGAGTTATACAAGTAGAACAAAATTGTTCACAGCATGCTAAGGCTGGATACAAGTGTTGAGATAAAACTATTTCCCCTCTTGCAGCCCAGCATTGTTTGGTGACAGACAAAGAAAAAGGAAACTTCAGGAAAGTCCATCTCTAAACAGCAAGATGTTAAAAGACAGTGTAAGTGTGCAAAAACATTGTGATTTTTTTTATTATTATTTCAACAGCAATAAAAGTGGTATCACTTTAGTTCGATCCTTCAGTACAATCAAAGGACCAGGCTGCTCACACATTCTGCCACAATTTTTCCTTTTGCAAAATCTACCCTGGAGCCCGAAAATGTCTTCAAGTAATAGCAGTCTTTATGGAGTCCATACTGATGAGTGGAGGGAGCACTTGACTTACTGTCCATAATTCTCTTTCCTCACACAATCATGACTCGCCACTCGGGGCAGTATTCTCAAAGGATATAGAATAAATGGATGCATTAGCACTTATGTCAAGTGATCAGACAAGCTGTAGCTTGCCTTTTATCCATGTGTTGGTAACAGTTGGTGACACGCATTTCATGTTTTGAATAGTTCATCAGTTATATATATATATTGTCAATAAATTCATCTTATTTCAGTAGTCCTTTGGATTTTTTTTTAAGAATATGTTGTGCTATTCATTTGGTCTCTGACAGGAAGGGACGGCTCTGTGCGCCACAGGCCTGCGCAACCTGGGCAACACATGCTTCATGAATGCCATTCTGCAGTCGCTCAGGTGAGGCCTGCTGCTTTTGCATTGTGCTTCAGTCCCTGTGGACTTGCAGACAATGGGCCCCATGGCCAGTCGTCCTTCAGTAACACAGTCTGGGGCAAAGCCTGAGGAATTATGCTGGCTGCTTGGAAACCAGAGGCAGTCTAAGGCCAGATTTGAAACAGGACATGAAACATTTGTTCATGTGACTAGTTCATTTGCCTTTCGCCTCAGACAAGACAGGACACCACTTTCAAGTCTGAAATTGACCTAGATTTGCTAGAAAGATGAACAACATTTCAGCTTTTCACCAACTAGGGCGCTGCTAGATGATGTCACTAGGTTGACAGTAGTGCAGTACAGGCTGGTTAGGGTTGGTAGTAAGGATTTTGAATTCTAACAGGCTCACAGCAAATATGCTGTTGTGTTTCTGATTTGGATTGTGGTTGTTTTGATTCATCAAAACGTTCAAAATCCTTACTACTGTACTGTAGGGCTGTGCGATTAATCGATTTTGAATCGTAATCGAATTAATTAGTTAGGACGATGTTAAAAAAATGAAAATCGTAAAATCGTTTTTTTTTTTTTTTTTTTTTAATTTAAATTTAATTTTCACTTTAACTAGGGTAAGTACGTTACGCGGGGCGGCTCTCTCTCATGTACGCATGCTGCTACTTGTGTAAAGTCTCTCTAGAGGCTGTGATACTGGCTACTAAAAACAGCAGCACAATGGACTTATTTCAACACCTCCGACCAAAAAGCAGCTTGTTGCACTGCAGGCTGTAGCCTACAAGATAACGATTGCCACAACACACTCACGCGCGCACACGAACACAGACATTATCACCGGACGATGAAACGTTGCCAGTTCACATAATAACAAAACAACACGTGAGGCCACCAAGTACTGATAGATTGGCTGTATTCATGGCTGCCTCAGCTGACTCACCTGTCCCTAGGTGTCTGAATTTCCCCCTAACTGCTATCGCAGTTCCACGCATTCCTGTTGTGACTTTGTGTTATTCTAGTACAGATATAACTCCGAGCACGGGTGGTCGCTTAGACACTAATATAATTATCTCACGGAGGAACACGCAAATCCACCAGTGTCAAGTTAGCAAGCAACAGCCAGGAAGTTAAGCATAGCAGCGGCAAGCTAAAACAGGAAGTTGAGTTGTTCTACCTTCAGAGTGAAAGCGTAAATTGTCAATTATGGAAAAAAGGGGGGAAAAGAGCTCTGCAGGGCAACAAATGTTTAGAGAAGTATAATAGTATAATAAATCGAAATCGAAAATCGAGTTTTGAGAGAAAAAATCGTCAATTTTAGTTTTAGGCAAAATCGCACAGCCCTACTGTACTGTACAGTCAACCCAGTGACATCATCTAGCCACACCCTAGTTGGCGAAAAGCTG
Organism: Poromitra crassiceps; assembly: GCF_964638095.1. Taxonomy (NCBI): domain Eukaryota; kingdom Metazoa; phylum Chordata; class Actinopteri; order Beryciformes; family Melamphaidae; genus Poromitra; species Poromitra crassiceps. The sequence goes on from NC_139636.1 coordinate 24,996,579, forward strand.
AAATGTTATTCTTTGTAGGAAATCTAGTTACATTTCAGACTTAAAAGCAGTGTCGTCTTGTCTTGTCTGAGGTGAAATGCAAATGAACTCGTCATATGATAAAATGTTTCACGTCCTCTTTAAGGGTATTAAGAAGAGGGCAATGTAGGCTTTTACAGTTAACTCTGATTAGTGTATTTAAATTTCAAGATGTCCATCGCAAACACAAGCTAACTCCACCAACTAACCTTCAGCAGCATACATAGTCATGGGGCAGTCATTACTTTTATTATGATTACATTATTACTGTTATGATGTGTGTTGATCATTTTGTTCTCAATTGCCATATGTTTTTTCTTTTGACAGCAATGTTGAGCAGTTCAGCTGTTATTTCAAGGAGTTGCCTGCGGTGGCACTACGCAGTGGTAAGACGGCAGGAAGGAGGATGTACCACACCCGCAGCCAAGGGGACACCAGTGTGTAAGGTCCTCTTCTGGAGGAGGGAGGAGTTATGGGGCTGAGTGCATTGGTCTGAAATTAATTGCTACTATACAGCAAAGCATAAAATGAAGAGAATGTTCTAGAAAAATGAACTCGCGCATATATGACAAGCTGGAGAGTAGTCCAGAAATAATTTGATTGGCATACAATCCACTCTTGATTGATTTCCTCAAAATTACGAGGCAAACACAAGACAAAATTGTACCTGCAATTTGCACAGTGAGTGTGAAGAGCAGTTACACTTCTTCACAGATGTGACTTTTAACTGACCTGTGTGCTGATGACAGGAGGCTCTGCTGTGTATGGGAGAATATATATCACCAGGGCTAGTTGGGATTCAATGTTCGTTGCATTTGGGGTCAAAGTGGAATAGGTCAGGAGCAACAAAGATGAGAAGCTCAGTGGGAAAATGCTCTCAAAAATCTATTATTTGAGTAACCTTGACCCTTCTTGAACTAACCATCCTTCTAAAAAGTAAAAATAAAATAATGCTACTTATTCCTTCAAGTATCGACAAATGCTCCTTATTCCTGTTAAAAGGTATTGGCTGATGTAGACTGTGTTGCACACAGTTGATTTCACTACTGTGTTGACCAAATGTACTATAGTAAGTCGCTTTGGATAAAAGCGTCTGCTAAATGGTGTAATGTAATTTCAGTACAGTGCACTCTTATTCTGTTCATTGCTCAATTTGCAGCATTTTAAGAGTGTCGTGGGAAGTTGAGTTTGACTTTTAGATACTAGTACATGTGAGAGAATTCATCAGTGTTTTGTAATATTTTTTATTATCCTTGCTCAGTAGACTGATGAGATGTGCTGTTCATGTGGATTGTGTTGCTCAGTAGACTGATGAGATGTGCTGTTCATGTGGATTGTGTTGCTCTGTGTTGAACAGGTCTTTGGTGGAGGAGTTCAGGAAAACGTTATGCTCCCTGTGGCAAGGGAGCCAGACCGCCTTCAGTCCAGACTCCTTATTTTATGCCATATGGAAAATCATGCCAAGTTTCAGGTACATATCAACATTATATAGTCTGTAATTGTGGTTTGATGCCATCTCCTTTGAATTAGATTACCGTGATGCATATTAAGTTCCTTCTATTGAGGTGACAAAATGTATAGTTTTCAGTAAACATAATGGAACACATCAGTACTCTGTATCAGCCGACTCATAAAGTTTAATGCTCAGAATTGACGTTGGCATCGGTGCATCTCTATTTGATGTCATCTTTAAGTAACTACCACTCAAGCTGACTGCCAAAGCAAACTCAGCATAGTGTTTCATCATTGCTTCCTCTGAAACCTGTGTTTTGTGTGTCCAGGGGCTACCAGCAGCAGGACGCACATGAGTTCATGCGTTACCTGCTGGACCACCTCCACAGGGAGCTCCAGGGCAGCTGCAACGGAACTGCCCACCCTGTCTCACCGCAGGATGGGGTCAAACTCTCCACCTCAGGGGGCAAATGCTGCATGTACGACACCCTAACCTTTCTAATAGTTTATTTGTGCCAGTTTGTGTGCACGTTAAGAGCCGAACAATCTCTTAAGAGAGGTGTGTCCAAAATGAAATTCAATTCAGATGGAATTTCTGAATGGATTTTGCTGTGATGTAGAGCTCTGTGTAACCTACTCTGTGTTTGAGTATGATGAAGATTTGTCACCACTACTGTACTTCATAAATCAAGTACAGCATTTTTCATCACTCAAACTCAGTAAATCTTGCAGACTATATATATTTTTGCAAAATCACTTTTCTTTAAACCAGTGGTTTTTCAAATTGTGAGGTGCGCCTCTCCTGGGAGACAACTTGAGGGGAGGCGTGGCGATGCCGTGCTTTCACCGTACTTACTCTAGTTAAAGTGAAAATCGATTTTCATTTTTAAACATTGTCCGAAATCATAAATTAGAATGAATTGATCAAATTGATGTATCGCCCAGCTCTAGATGTAGGAAATAAATAGCCTGGGTAAACCCATCCCCCACGTGACCTGCTCTCAGACCTGTTCTAGTGACTGGGAACTGAGAGAGCAGGTCACGTGGGGGCTGGGTTTACCTAGGCTAGGAAATAAATAGACTGCTACTTGATCAGGCTGGTGAAGTGGTATGAGTTTGCCAATTATGAGTCGTTAACCATTCACTGGTCCACAACTACCATACACACCAAATATACTGCGTCCTTTAAGGATTATTTTGCTTGTACAGGGTGTAACTAAAACTTTTTGGTTAAAGTACATTCGTTAATTGTGTCGTAAAACCGTGTTTGCCATTTGGTTCTTTTCAGAAATGGGACCACCACTGTTGTCACATCTATATTTGGCGGCGTACTTCAGAATGAAGTCAACTGTCTGATATGTGGGACAGAATCTCGGAAGTTTGACCCTTTCCTTGGTAAGATGCACTACTGTTCCTCTTAGAGCGAGCCCACTGGGTGGTGTGGTGCTGAAGAGGAGGATTCATCTGCTTTCTTTTCCCATGTAGACCTGTCTTTGGACATTCCCAGCCAGTTCAGACAGAAGAGAAGTAAGGACCAGGAGCCTGGGCCTACTTGCACCTTACGTGGTAAGTTATGTCGCCCATCCAGTGGTTGGGATAATGACTTGGTAGATTTCTTTTTGTTAGTGGCACCCTATAAATGTGTGCCAGTGTTCAGCATGGGCATTTTATGTGCGGTTGGTCTCTTTTTAGACTGTTTGCGTAGCTTCACCGACCTGGAAGAGCTTGATGAAACAGAGCTCTACTTGTGTCACAAGTGTAAAAGGCGACAGAAATCCACCAAGAAGTTCTGGATCCAGAAGCTGCCAAAGGTTGGCTATTAATCATTCCCATTATTTTGCTATGAATCTAAACACAATTTACCCATTAGAAACACATTCATTAAAAAAAGATTTATAGTGGACATAATACAGATTTTTTCCCTTTTGTATACTCCCACCCCCCCCCCCCCCCTCCCCCTTCCACACACACACACACACACACAATTATAGGTTTTGTGCCTGCACCTGAAAAGGTTCCACTGGACAGCCTTTCTGAGAAATAAGGTGGATACCTATGTGGAGTTTCCACTGCGAAGTCTCGACATGAGGGGCTACTTACTGGAGGTGAGCTGAAAAGGGTATTGTAAGAACCCCAAAGGCAAAAATACAATACTGAAATTTGGACTTGGGAACCAAACGCTATTAAAAAAAAATGTATTTCTTATGCAGTGTCTTTTTAAGCAAGACATCAGTCAACATGGAATAATAGTACGCAGAATGACCCTTGACATGGTCAAGCACATGAATGACGGTGAACAGACCTACATTGCGAATTCGACTACTCAAGCAAGCAGGGCAATGACAGACGGCATGAAAAAGAGACAATTTGAAATGTATATGTCATGGTAGGAGGCCTGTTTATATGCAGAAAATTACCATTATTATAGCTGATGGTTCGTCTGCAACCACAGCAGATGGCCTCTGCCTTACCGAAGAGAAGCTAAATGTGGAAATTTAATTGATAGTCTTAAAATTGCAGTGTCTTGTCCTACACACACAAATTACTTTTGATGGTTGTAAAGAAACAAACAATTATACATGTTAAATTCATGATAAACTGTAACTGGCATGCATTTGCAGAATACTTTGATTTAATTAAATGTATTGTTGTGAGTTTGTCAGAATTCCGAGGAAAAAAGTCAGCATACTGTTACATGTGACATCATTGATGATGTCACTGATGATATTACCAATGTTGTGCCAAAATTTTAATGTTTAGATTTTTGTGACGTCAAAGTGGGGTCACAAGCCAAAAAAGGTTGGGAACCCCAGTTATAGGCTCATGTATGGTCAGACAGTATGAAAAACTGTGATTTTGACAGTAATATAGTGTTGAATTGACATCCTGCTGTTTTGTGTTTACAGCCAGAGAATTCCTTACCAGGGAGCTGCCTGTATGACCTTGTTGCTGTGGTCGTGCATCATGGATCTGGGTGAGTAGATGATCATGGTTTTAGCATCTTTCCGGCATTTAGGTACTGGTGTATTTGAATGTTTATAATATAGAATGACAAGAAGTGCTCACTTAAAGGTGGACACTAAATATCAAAGTAAAGTAAAGTACACTGCAACTTTTTCCAGCTTGCCATTTGTAAACACACCCCTCCCCCCGGGTCCCCCAACGAGCGCACGGTTCGGTGTTTAAGATATGTCGACAATTAATGGAGAGAGCGAGCGTGAAAAACCGGGTGAACCGTATTTCTGGATTTTGTTTGTTTCTGCGTGATGTTCTTGGCTGGGAGGGGCGACACACCCCACGTGGCTGCTGCTCAAATGTTGCAGCCCAGAAACAGTGGATATACAGTATATACAGTTAGGTCCATATATATTTGGACATTGGACACAATCTTCATCATTTTGGCTCTGTACACCACCACAATGGACTTGAAACGAAACAATCGAGATGTGCTTTAACTGCAGACTTCCAGCTTTTATTTTAGGTATTTACATCCAAATCAGGAGAACGGTGTAGGAATGACTTTACATTGTGAGGGACCAAAAATAATTGGACAAACTAACATAATCATGCATCAAATTGTTACTTTTAATACTTGGTTGCAAATCCTTTGCAGTCAATGACAGCCTGAAGTCTGGAACCCATAGACTAGGGATGGGCATTTCTAGCAAAAACACTATTCGAAATTCGCTGGCCAAAGTCGACTTTTAATCGAAATTCGAAAATAAAAATAAAAATGTAAAAAAATTAAAAATGTAATGTAATTTTTTTTTTTTTTTTTTTTTGTGAGTGAAATGTTGCATTGTCTCCCCTGATTCTAAGTCTAAGGCTTTATTAATTAATAGAAAAAGCTTCTGCTGTGGATTTTTAGCTCAAACAAGCATTGCACCACTGAAGTAAAGAACATGTTACATGACATTGACATTTTCGAAAATAAAAAACAGTTTTGACAATCATGAGTGGTTCATTAAATATTTAGTAGGCTCAGGTCTGAGTGCCAAAGGGGTGCCAAAGTCACCCCCTCTCCCTCTTCATGGGATTTCATCCGCCATTCATTTTTCCATAAACCTTGCTTAAAAGGCTTATAAAAATTGTTTTACTTGCTCAAACCAAGCAATTCGACTATATTTAGAATCAGGGGAGACAATGCAACATTTCACTAAAAAAAAAAAAAAAAAAAAAAGAATTTCGACTTTCAATAATAAAAGTCGACCTTGATAATAACAACGATTATTCGAAAATTCGATGCCCATCCCTACCATAGACATCACCAGACGCTGGGTTTCGTCACTGGTGATGCAACTGTCTTCAGTTTCTGCTTGTTCTTGCAACGTTTTTCCGTCAGTTTTGTCTTCAGCAAGTGAAATGCATGCTCAATTGGTTTCAGGTCAGGTGATTGACTTGGCCATTGCAGAACTTTCCACTTCTTTGCCTTAAAAAGCTCTTTGTTGCTTTCACAGTGTGCTTCGTGTTATTGTCCATCTGCACTGTGAAGCACCGTCCAATGAGTTCTGAAGCCTTTTGCTAAATATGAGAAGATAATATGGCCCGAAACACTTCAGAATTCATCCCGCTGCTGTTGTCAGCAGTCACATCATCAATAAATACAAGGGAACCAGTTCCATTGGCAGCCATACATCTCTTGGGCATGTATGACAAAATGCAGGGAAATTCTGCATAGTGTAGCCTTAAAGAGCATGGAGCAGGGTAATTCCTTTGCTAAATGTATACTTAACCTTGTCCCTATGTATATTTGAAAAGTTAATGCATCATTAAAAAAAAAAAAAAAAAAGTTTGAAAAAAAATATGGAGAAAAACACCTTCCTTTTTCAGAAGGAAATAATAGACTTTTAATCTGACAAGAAAAAGCCTGCTACGTCACAGTGGGGAGTGGCTTCCGCGTGCGTGTCTCCCTCTCCCCTCCCACTGTGCTTGTCTGCGCTGTGACACGCTCTATCTCTCTCTCTCTCTCTCTCTCTGTGTGTGTGTGTGTGTGTGTGTGTGTGTGTGTGTGTGTCTACGCTGTGTGATACGCTCTCTTCACTCGAGGGAGGGGGAGGCTGCGGCTCCTTCCTCCCCGCACAGCACCGCTGCTCTGCTCTGCTCTGCTCTGCTCTGCTCTGCTCTGCTCTGCTCTGCTCTGCTCCGGGCTGTCTGCAGCCTGGGGTCCGCTCTGCTGTGAAAAGAGAAAGAAGGAGGAGGAGAAACCGCCACCTCCACAGCCAGCCACCTCACACACCCCAACTGTGCTCGCATGCCTCTCGGTCGGCTGGCCGGACAATATGCACCCCGCTGCAGCAGCAGCTTCGGGAGGTTTTCTCACTGTGTTCGGGACTTCGGCTCTAACTCGGCCAGATGGCTGGACACATACGTCACTTTTGCGCGCGCGTGTGTGTGTGTGTGTGCGTGTGTGTGTGTGTGTGTGTCTACGCTGTGTGATACGCTCTCTTCACTCGAGGGAGGGGGAGGCTGCGGCTCCTTCCTCCCCGCACAGCACCGCTGCTCTGCTCTGCTCTGCTCTGCTGAAAGAAGGAAGAGAAACCGCCACCTCCACAGCCAGCCACCTCACACACCCCAACTGTGCCCGGCTCGCATGCCTCTCGGTCGGCTGGCCGGACAATATGCACCCCGCTGCAGCAGCAGCTTCGGGAGGTTTTCTCACTGTGTTCGGGACTTCGGCTCTAACTCGGCCAGATGGCTGGACACATACGTCACTTTTGCGCGCGCGCGTGTGTGTGTGTGTGTGTGTGTGTGTGTGTGTGTGTGTGTGTGTGCGTGCGTGCGTGTGTGTGTGTGTATCGAATTACAGTCCGCACCTCGGCCCGCCTCCGCTCGCTTGTGTGTGTGTCGAATTACAGTCCGCACCTCGGCCCGCCTCCGCTGCTTTCAAGCTCCTTCACAACTCTCTCTCCGCGGTCCGTTGTGGGCTGTTCCTGCTCTCTTTCACTGTCAAAATTAGCCTGAGGCCCATCACATGCATGTGCATAAACATTTGCTACCTCCTCTTCCTCCTGAAAACCGGCGTTAGCATCCATAGTGTGTGACTGACAGCCCTGACCTAAGTGATGACAGACAGAGGGACAGACGGGCATGCCTGGCGACTCCCTACTCTGACGTCAGAGTTTTGGGGTCCAAGATGTCAAAATAAAAGTTAAAAAAATAAAACGACCCCAGAAGTCACTGTAGTGTATATGTAAGTGTCTTAATGTGAAAATCAAGTTCCTCCATAATTCACCTACACATTGACTGATTGGGGTCTCTAACCTGCCCCATGCTCTTTAAGTAATGAATTTGCTTTCCCATGGTTTAAAAAATGAATAATAAGCTTGCACACTGCAAGGGCTCCTAGTTTCAGTGTTTTTTATTTAAACACCCCAAAAAGTGACGTTTCGAGCAAAGCTCTTCATCATGGTTTAAGCATGGGGTAGCACCATATTGCGTAACTCACCCCTGTTTTGAGTCAATCTGTCACTCCGAGTTTGTTCTAGCTGACACGTGTTCTTGTGCTCTGGAGCCGACGAGAACACCTTCAGTCACCATGGTAACACAATGAACAGCTGGTCACCTGCATTGCTAAAACAAAACTTGGTGACGAATCTCTAAATTGTCATCTGCCTGCCAGCTCTGCCTACTTCAGGTGGCTGTCAATCACAATGGCATAATGGGTCAATCTCACCCAATATCTGCTCAAAATCATTTGGATCCAGTTTTGCAGGAAAGCCTCGTGGACACTTGCCTGTTAAAACCTCATGTAGCTGCTAGATATTGAAAGGCATCCGACTGAAAGCTACTGAAAATGTGTCTAAACATGCTAAGGAAGAGCTGTTATCTATCAATCCGCTGCTATTCTCTCATTGGCCACTAAGTGGTGATATTGCGCTGCCACAGCATTGTCAAGCTGAACGTGTTCCGCTCACTTGCAGTGCTACGAGCGACGTGCTGCATGAAGCCAGGCAGCATAATGTGATATATATATATATCGGTCTGTGTTCGCAGGGTTGGATCAGGGCATTATACGGCGTATGGCAGCCACGAGGGCCGCTGGTACCACTTCAACGACAGCACGGTGACTCTGACCAACGAGGACGCCGTGAGGAAGGCCAAGGCCTACATCCTCTTCTATGTGGCCAGGCCTGAAATGCCGGCTGCGGACGGCGAGGCGCTGGACACGGCAGCTGCCGACAACGCCGCCCCAGACATAGTTTTTCAGGACAAGGTTGCGGTGGAGGTCGGCGACGACGTGGCTGTGTTGGAGGATGAAGCTGACTTGGAGGAGATGGCTCCACAGAAAGTCCAAACAGAGATCTCAGATCAGGGTGCCTCGGACCGGGCGGCTGCAGAGAATGCTATCCAAGCTATTACAAGCTGCTGCACAATGATGCCTTGAGGCTGTCACAGCCTCAGACCAGCTCCTCGCTCCACTTCTGCCTCACCTCAATCACATTTCTCCCAGTGCTTGATTTTAATGAGTTCATTTCACATTAGATGTATTTGCAAGTATTTTTGTTTTTCTGTTTTGTGTATGACAGCCTCTTCTATGACTTGCTGCTTCTTCTTCTTTTGTTTAGTATGAATTGTTGGCATTTGTTTCCTCGATGTCACATTCCTCGATTGAGGTAGACTTCTCTAACCTGACGCTGCCCCCATCTGGCAGCGTCGGGTTAAGACTTCTCCTAATGTAATAGATTCCAAAGGTGATCGTCTATAAGAATGAAGAAAGCTTTAGCCTTGGAAAACCTCAGGTGGTCTAATAGACTGAAGAGATTTGCATTGTCTCAAGACACTTTGTGTCATTGTGATAATATTTTGATTGTCTATCGTTTTTAATGTTCCTAGTTGACTTTTATATTTACCACCTCTAAACAACCCAGTAAGTAGTACTCTTTTCCAATTAGTAAGTTGTTGTAACCTCTTGACCTGAACAAATTTAAACAAAAATGATCATGACATTTTGTTTTGTTATATTTGTCTCTATTGGCTTGCTAGTCTTCACTGTGACATCATAAAATAATCTGAATTGAGCTGGAAGAATAGACACGAAGAAACACCTTATCTGTGTTCAAACCTGTATCAGGCTGTGTGAAAATAACAAATGTTTTGGGAGAACAACCTTTTCTTCAAATGTTTAACATTTTGCATTTAAGTAAATCTGATGAAACCCTAACCCATCCACTGCCCAAACCCAAAACTGTCCCTCCCCCTTCACGGAGCCCAGCCTTCCATCTGCTGCACCACACCCAGACAACCTGTAGTAGTTGGGTCAAGACAAAAACACAATGTATTATCCTACAATAGTCTTTTTAAACGGCATCTTGTTCATTTAGCAGCTGCTAATGATTATTTTAGTGATCTTTAAAATGGCAGAAGCACATATCAAAGTAGGCCTACTTAACTTGAAATGAATAGGGCCTATTAGTATAAACTGTCTCATAAGGCAAAAATCCATCCTCAAATAAAGAGATACAGATCAAGATTATTAGTGACTCCGTATCTTTATTTCCCTCAGTAGAATACATAATCATGAATTGTATTGATTGATTTTGGTACGATTTTAAATTGGAAGTAAGATGAGATTAAACATTTGAAGTATGCTGTAGTGCAGCAGGAGGACTACTAGATCCAAAAATGTCTATAAATTGAACTCTGCAGTGAGCTGTTTAATAGTGTTCTTCCTTAACCAACTTGGTAACACTTTATAATCACGTTCAGTCGTAAGTCATTTATAAGCCTTTAGTTAATGATGAAATAATCACAAAACATGAATATACATTTGTAGATTATTAATAAATGCTATGTTAACATCACAAATGCGTTTTAAGTCATCTATAAACTTTTAGTAAAGGAAGTGTTCCTCACCTGTTATAAATGATGTGTAAATCATTTACAATTCATTTACAAGGCTTTCTGCATCCCCTAATCTAAAGTGTAAACCATCACACAATGTGTTACATGCAAGGGGGTAGCTCTGTCAAAATTGAAGCCAATGCGGAAGTGCACTTAAAGCTGTATTCTTTTGAATGGCCTGCAGGGGGCGACCCATTGGTCTGTGGACTTCTGTTTTTTTTTAACGCCTCACGTATGGCATTTTGGCCATTGCTATCTTGGATCTTAACACAAGTCCAGGGGTTTCCCACAGAGCACGGCCTGCTATTGGTCCGTGATCGGCGAGCTGTGTGATCAGTGGACAAGCGACCTGTCAATCACGCCCCAAAACAGTCTGCATTGCAACTACAACATAGTCTGAAACTAGCGATTGAGACCATAAACGCATTAGGAAAGTGTTTACTGATGAGGCCATACTTGAGGCTTCAAAACAGAAGTCCACAAACCAATGGCTCACCCCCTGCAGGCAAAGAGGACACTTCTGCATTGGCTTCAATTTTGACAAACAGAGCTACCCCTTTGTATGTAACACATTTATGTGTCATGAATGGTTTACACTTTAGATTAGGGGATGCAGAAAGCCTTGTAAATGAATTTTAAATGATTTACACATCATTTACAACAGGCGAGGAACACTTCATTTACTAAAGGTTTATAGATGACTTACAACACATTTGTATTATGTTAACATAACATTTATTAATCATCTACAAATGTATATTCATGTTTTGTAAATGGTTAGTTCATCATTAACTAAAGGCCTACAAATGACTTACGACTGAACGTTGTTATAAAGTGTTACCTTCCTGACTATAAGTGAGGAGATGTTCTTGCACCTATGGTGGCATGTGATTACATAAGCTGGATACATGCTGCACTACACCCTGTGTAATTATCCAACCGGCTTGTCATAGAAAAAAGAGCCTTTGATATGTCCAACAAACCTCAAAGCAGCGAGCGCAAATGTTTCAGCAAGGCTTTGTGTCGTTTTTCTTTTCCCTCTAGCGAACATCTCCGCCCACACCAACACACACACAGGAGCTCCCCCTCAGGACACGTGCTAGCCAGTCAGCCTTCTCGCTTAGCCACGAACAAGCACCTCCTGTATGTTCAAAAGGAACAGCTGCTCTTCCTAGTCCTCTCACAGGTGGCTGTCTGTGAGCTCGCTACTCTGTCCCCATATTAAAGGCATTAAAGTGGCCTTTAAAAAAAAATCTTCGTTCCTTTTGGTCTCTTGTTGTTTTTGCACTCATATGCCCTGTTATATTTGTACTATGTTGTAAACGGAGTCCACGGCACAAGAATTTCACACGTGATACTTGTACCACGGAGTGACAATAAAAATCTTGAATCTTGATTTCAGGTCGCAGCTGCTAACGAGCTCACGTTGCATGGTGTTTGTAATGCTTTAGATGAGAGCTGTGGGAACAGGATGTCATGACTCGCAGTGAGTCAGGATACAGGAGGCTGTAACCATCTTCCCTACATACAGTGAGTCAGGATACAGGCTGTAACCACCTTCCCCTACAGCGGCATTTCTCAATGGCCTGTGGCTTTAATAGACTGGTGATAGCAAGTAGAACAGGAAATGGCTGGTGATGGGTACATGGTGTCATGGAGTCTGAGTGGACTGATGAAATGGATACAGCAGCGTTCTACCATTCATTCCTGTCCTCTCAGTATGTCCTGTCAGCATTGCACATGTGCAACTTCAAATGACTCATAGTCCACTGTGTTCCTTCAGGCAAAACTACGCAACACTATTTGGGCTGTCATTTTCATTCATATGGAGAAGATGATGCTTCCTTATTGTCGTTGTACCACACAGTGGTTGTCAAACCTTTTCACATCAAAGACCCGTAAACTGACACAAATTAGGCCACAGACCCCCCCATTTGATAAGATCTTGTCCCAGTGTTCCCCTTCTGAAATTATTTTTGCTTTTAATGTTTTATTATAGGAAGTGTATAAAACCCATGACCAAAATAGTCATACATTCTGTCGTGTTTCTTATGGATGGAATTATAGTGAAAATAAATGATTCCATTTTTTGCTGGGGAACCCCTGGAACCCCCTCAAGGACTCCCGAGGGTCCCCGGAACCCTACTTTGAAAACCACTGTACTAGTAGAATGAAATGTATCCTACGCATTTAAGCCATCACTACTAGACACACTAGGAGCAGTGGGAAGCCACAGCACACAGTGCCCCGTGACCAACTCCAGCTCTTCTTGGACAGTGCCTTGGTCAGCGGTACTGACAAAAACACGAACCCTAACATACATACATACTTTGGGGCTGACCAGCAGAAACCCACACAAGCAGGGGCATCATGCAAGCCAAAATTCTGAGGGGGCGACCTTCGGCAGTGACCGAAGGTCGCCGGCTAGACATTTTCAGCGGTGACCTAAGGTCTGAATAGATCTGCAATGATTCAATCAATCTGCCCAGATAAAGTGTGCTGAATCCACTCATGATTGATTGATTTATCCATCTATCAATCGGTCCATTTAGCTATTCCTAAAATTTTGGCCATTTGAAGCCAGATTTAGAGGAATATCTCATTCTAAATTAACATTAGGATTAGACTGTTGTGATGTCATTATTCAGTTTTAACCATCAATATGTTGGTCCTTTTCTCATTAGAGCAAATAATGTATATTTATTTAGAGATTTTGGTCAATTATTTCTATTTGTGATTTTATGGTTATTAGCTTAATCACTCACTTCTACACTAGCTTCTACACTGCTGCCACATTTCTTGAAATATAGCTATATCTTGCTTCACCCAAAATGTTATTCACATAAAAAGACTATATCCACAATAGAACTGCATCTTGACCTGGAGACATCAAATGGAATTGAGTGTTTTGCTAACTACAGTATAACATGTGATGTGTGGTGGTAAAAACAAACAGCTCACTGCCATAACAGCTCTGGCTAGCATTACAATGCTACTTTAGCTGCATGGTAGGTACAAGTAGCCATAACTTGCTATGCAAACTATGCCTATAATAACTAACGGCATTTCATTTTCACACGTTTGAAAAGGGGATTACTGCTCTACTACTGATGACCGCCATGAATTTTGATTCTCCCCCTCCTTCCCCCCTCCCCAAACTTTCAATGAGCATGATACCGGCTAAAAATGTTGGGTGGTGACCTAAGGTCTGAATAGATCTGCAATGATTCAATCAATCTGCCCAGATAAAGTGTGCTGAATCCACTCATGATTGATTGATTTATCTATCAATCAGTTCATTTAGCTTCACATGTTTGAAAAGGGGATTGATGCTCTACTACTAATTACCGCCATGAATTTTTCTTTTTTTTTAAATCCCCAGTTTCAATGGGCGTGACGCTTCTGCACATAAGCCCGGGGAGAACATGCAAACTCCACACAGAAAGGACCTTGGACGGACCGGGGTACAAACCCAGGACCTTCTTGCTGTGAGGCAACAGTGTTAACCAGTGAGGAGCCACCATGCCTTCCAGGGTGTGTTGGGTTCAAGTTGTGTAATTGGAATAGGCTTTATAATTAATGTATTATCTAAAGTGAGGAGCAGAGACAATGGAGGAAAGTTCTGGTCCTAAAATGGGTCATTAAAGTTGTATACAGGCCTCGGATACATTTCAGTTTGAGAATTAGGCCAGGACAGTGTAAACATCTGGCCGGTCCAGCGGGCTGCCTGCTTGCCGCCTGTTAAGAGCCATATGACAGATGGAAAGGGGCTCACACATTTCCATCTTTGACTGCACCAGCAGTTGTCTTCCCAAAATAGCCTTCACTCCACGGCCTTATATGTGCAGGCCTCCAGCGTGCGCCTAAGGAGGCATCATGTATCTAGGCCACACAATACGGACTGGAGGTTGATTGTGTGGCTGTGTATCAGCCGGCCCTTTCACTGCCCCGGGGACGAGGCACCATGCATCTCACCCAGCTCAACGGCGAGTGTCTGCTCCACCTCTTCTCCTTCTTGGACAAGGACAGCCGCAGGAGCCTGTCTCTGACCTGCCGGCGGCTCCGCGAAGTCTTCCTGGATCCCTGCCTCTGGTCGCTGCTCCGCTTCAGCTCCCCATGCCAGCTGAGATGGGACAACTTTGTGCTGGGACCTTCACTGCGCTTCCTGACCATCTGCTGGCACTCCAGCAGAGTCCAGCAAGTGTGCAACATCGAGGACTGGCTGAAGACCTCGTTCCAGAGGGACATCTGCAGTAAACACGAGAGTCTGGTCAGCACCTTCCTGGCCCATGTCTGCCATATGTGAGTGCTTGTGTGATTTTCCCTTTGCTCTGCCACATGTCATTTGAATTGTACTTCTGCTGAAGATGACTAATCTTAGCAAGCAATGATGAAATACAAACATTAGGCATGGCTGCATGTCACAACATTGTGCTAGAATGTAGTAGGGAATTCACCGGAGCCTTAGTTTTAGTTTTCTTTCGTCATTCAGACCATATATGTCAGTGATTCAGACCCACAGGACATAAAACTCTTGTCATTCAGTAGCGTACGACTTCCTAAAATCCATTATGTTCAGCTGTAAGCAATAGGAGACAGAGACAGCGCTAACCTAAAATGGTTTCAAACGCACGCCAGTGTGTCAACATCACCTCCATGTTCTGCCTGTAAGTGGAGAGAATGTTGAGGGAAAGAGTGTTTACCTCAATCAATCAACTGCTCTCAGACTAACATGTCACTGTGACCCAGGGAAAGGAGAGATACTGTAGGAACTCCTTAATTTAACACCACCCAATGCTTTCCACAGTGTTCTCATTAGAGAAAGTATCCATATTGGCTACAGAGACAGAAAAATCTCACATCTAAGCCATAACTATGATCTATTAACTAATACTATATAACTATGGTCAGATGTCAAATAACATTAGCCTAACATTATGTGACAGTTGAATTTGATAGGTTACTGAAATACAGAAATTGCTAATTCTATTGACTTTGGGCCTTCTGCATAGCCGGCATAGAAGAATCAGCCTCGAGAGGCATAATGAGGTCTCTGGACAATGTCTTCAAGGCAGCCAGTAATAGCAGTTGACGCGAGGGAGCCTGGCCACCACAGCTGTCTGGGACAAGAGGAGGCGAGAGAGGGGCTGTCTCATTTGAGCTCAGTGTAACACCCGTGAGGATCTCCCTTTATTGTGAAACTCGAGATGCGAGCCACAGCTATAAGACCAGTCAAAACTAGAACCACCGACTTTAGTCTGAGTTCACTATCTCATCCCCTCAAGCTGCCGTGAAATGGCAGAGAGTGATAACGCCTCCCAAATTGTTCAAGGGAAATAAAACAAGGGCACGTGACAGTGGGAGGAGGAGGAGGAGGAGGAGGAGGAGGAGGAGGAGGAGGAGGAGGAGGAGGAGGAGGAGGAGGAGGAGGAGGAGAAGGAGAAGAGGGGCTGCGGGGGAGATAGTCATTTTGGCTGCAGACCCTCCCAGTCTGCTGCAGACTGGAGATTTACACAGGCAGGTGGAGCCTACAATTGACTCTTTGTTGCTGTCAGAGGAATGGACATGTGCGTGTGCCTCTGCCTGCCTCTTCTTCCTGGTTAAGGCTTCACACACACTGTCTGACGCCAAGCTGAGAACAGTTTTTTTTCCCTTTCTCTCTTTAGAAAACTCTAAAACACACATATTTGGCTCTCTTTTTGGTTCACATGGTTTAATGCTATTCTAATGCCAGTTGACTACAGTGCATACATTTTGGACATCAATGACTCAATTAGTTTTATTTTTGGCAAGAGAGTCACTTATTACAATTTCACAACATAAAATTAGATGTACTCTCAAAGTGCAATGTTTTGTGGGTGTGAAAAAATTATCCTTGGCACGAGGTGACAATGACACATTATTCCTGTAGAGTTTAAAAGCTTTTATCTTCTCTTACAATATGAGTGCTGGCAAAAACAAAGCCAACAGTTATTATGAGTCATGAACTTTGCTTACAAAGTAGGCCTACTGTATTTACTAGGGGTGTCACAATATATCGTCCCACGAAATTTCGCGATAGTAAAACGTCACGATATGTATCGTTGAGATGAAATCTCATATCGTGAATTTTTTTTTTTTTTTTTTTTTTTTTTTTTTTTTTTCAAAAATAGACAAAGAAACGTCTTTGTTTGTTGAAGTTCAATGTGTGGAAAGTAGTTCAGTTGAACAAGTCTCTGAAGAGACACATGAGAAGTTATACAGGAGAGAAACCATTCAATTGAGTTTCTGGCAAAACTGTTTACTTGACAGGAAAAACTGAAGATGCATAAAAAATAGACTAAGAAAAGTCTTGTTGTTTGAGTTTGAAGAAAAACTGAAGATGCATAATGAGAATTTATACTGCTGAGAAACCTTTTAGTTCAAAGTAAATCTAAGTGACGGTGTAACTCATTCTATTTCAAGATAAGCATTATCTCCAATCTCATGTTTTTTCTAGTTGTTATTGTAATAACAATTTCCCACAACAGCATGTTTTGTATTTGTGCATTTCAAATAAAATACTACTTTTCCAGTCATATATTGTCATTATTCAAGTTTAAAAAAATATTGTTAAAATCGTATCGTATCGTATCGTTATCGTGAACCCAGTATCGTGATACGTATCGTATCGTGAACTGAGTGTATCGTGACACCCCTAGTATTTACACTTCATGCATAAGGGCAGCTGTTTTTTTTTTTAAAGATTGCTGCATTTAGATACGATTTCCAAAATCGATTTAAAAAATCGATCGTTTCCAAAACAAACCCTTCAACTGAAGAGGCCAGAGGATTTGAATTTTGAGTTCCCTCTGGAGTTCACTGGATGACTTGACCGGACAAAATAACTGTTAGGAAACCAAACAGGTCATTTGAAAGATGATTACAGGTTTAAATGGTGCTGTGGCCTTTGCAGTGAGCTGTCTTCAGCTCAAACTAAACTGCCCTCCCTGTAGTTTGTTTTAGTGTAAAACCATATCACAAGAAACTAAACTGCCCTCCCTGTAGTTTGTTTTAGTGTAAAACCATATCACAAGAAACTAAACTGCCCTCCCTGTAGTTTGTTTTAGTGTAAACCATGTCCTGTAGTTTGTTTTATTGTAAGCCATATCACAAGAAATGCCTCAAAGAATTGAAAAGTGGAAATGCTGTTGACAACAGATTCCTTCTATTTACTGTCAATGATTCCTTCGCAAATCCCACTTCCACATCATGATTTGTTGCATTTCATCTCGCATTCACAAGAGAGATGACATTATATTTCACATATCCTCATGCAACGAAGGCACACAACCAAAAAAGGCATCAGTGGAATAAACCTGCCACAGGGCAAGATTAAAAAGCATAATAGTACAATACACAAAAGATAATCCACAAACGAAAACACAGATACCTCCTCTTCCCTCACCTCTCCCCCCAGATCATTTTGAAACCGAGTGCACACATAGTGTAGATGTTTGTCATGGTGGAGGTGTGGTAGTCGTCTCTTAGTAGGATTAGGGACCCAAAGTCCAAGGTGTCTTGTCCACATACTGACACTGCCAGTCGTGCCGGAGAATATCTTACTGTACGGTACCAGTCAAAAGTTTGAACACAGCTTCCCATTCACTTAAATGAGAAAGTCTATCCAAACCTTTGACTAGTACTGTATATACAGATAGCTAAGAACTTGTGCTCACAATTGATCAAAATCTTAGTTTTATGTGCATATATACAGTCTTGAAATGTGGGAAAACCATATAGGTGCAGTCCCGTCAAAATCTAAATTAATTTGAGAGTGAAAACTGTTTTACACAGGAGGTGCTAGTATGAGGCACTTCCAAATGATGTTAAAGAGGGAAATAGTTAACGTGTATATGAGAAAAAGAGGGTTGTGGGGGGGATTTGGGGAGGAGAGATTATAGCATGAGAGACAGTCTGTTGTGAAGACAGTTGTGCTTTCGCCAAAAAACACAGACAAAAAAAACATTGGCACAAAGGGAGGGGAGGTGCCATGAGAGCAGGGCGGCTTATGTAAGGAGGACCGATGAAGTTTTTATTCCCTTCGTGTTCCTCCATTCACCGCTCTGATACACATCTCTCCTGCGTTATACTAACTACAGTCAACACATCTCTCCTGCGTTATACTAACTACAGTCAACACAGGCCGACTGAATGGCATTTAGAGATTCCCAGATACCGAGCTTCCGTCATTCTCCAAAAAAAGAAGAAAAGAAACCCGCCCTTTCTGTTAATGTCAATACCGTGCAATCACATCCGCTGATAAAGCCCCACATTGGCCCCATGCAAATGCAGCGGGGCACGTGTATTCACTGTGCTATCCCATGCCTGCAGGTTATTGGGACAGTACCCACAACACACACAGGCAAATGGAATGCCCCAGCCTCACATGTGCTAAAGTGCTAAGATTATATAAGCCTTTATGTAATCTGCTTCAGTGAACGTGAATGACATCCCCGAGCCACTGCCATCAGTGTGTGTGTGTGTGTGTGTGCGTGCGTGCGTGCGTGCGTGCGTGCGCGTGCATGTGTGTGTGTGCCTGCTCTGTGTGTGTGTGTGTGTGCCTGCTCTGTGTGTGTGTGTGTGTGTGTGTGCCTGCTCTGTGCGTGCGCGCGTGCGTGTGTGTGTGTGTGCCTGTTCTGTGTGTGTGTGTGTGTGTGTGTGTGTGTGTGTGTGTGTGTGTGTGTGTGTGTGTGTGTGTGTGTGTGTGTGCGTGTGTGTGCGTGTGTGTGTGCCTGCTCTGTGCGGGCCTGCCAGTGGGCTGCAGAGCTCTGCTGATAAACATCATTTACTGCAACAGCTCAGATCTTGGTAAAATTAAGCACGAAAAATCGTCATTGTATGCCATGGTCCAATTTCCAGTCAGACATCCTTCAATTGTCCTATAGCACAGACAGTCCCCCCCCCCCCCCCCCCCCCCCACAAAAGCTGGATTTTTAGAGGACAGAAACATATATTCCCAGAGGGACAGTGTGTAAAGAAAAGATAGCGTAGTCTAGCCTTTGCATTAAACTGCTCTATTGTCAGACAGATCAGGTTGCTGCCTCTCAATGGTGTTGTTTACAGCCTGTTGACATATGGCTCGGATCAGGCCCCGATCTATACGGCGTCCTTTGTTAACCGATTCCATTCAAGGGACTTGAAGTGTATTCTTCTTCAAATCAGCACACACGCCAAACAGCATTGCTTACTTTAGGCAAGTCCTTCTCCAAACAAACTAATCCCCTGTTACTCTATGCCCTGAGGAACGACGGGTAAAGATGATGCAGAACAGGACTCACGTGTGTCTGAACCCGTCGCCACAGTTTGATTGTTTTCTATCAAGGGACGTAGTGTGTGGGATGGGGTCACGCTATTCCCCCCAGTTCCCCTCCCCCAGGACAGGCGCCCCGTCCCGACCAACCAGAGGAGGCACTAGTGCAGCAACCGCGACACATACCACCCTTAATCCGGCTTCTCACCCGCAGACACGGCCAATTGAGCCTGTATGGACGCCCGACCAAGCTGGAGGCAACACGGGGGCTCGAACCCGCGGCCCTCATGTTGTTATGCAGGGAATCGACCGCTGCACAACCCGGATGCCCAACCTGTCTCCACAGTTAATGTTCAAACCTCCCTGACTGCTGTCTCTCTCTCTCTCTCTCTCCCAGGTGCCCCCACCTGCTCTCCCTGACCCTGTCTGGCTGTGCGCACATCACTGACCAGGATGTGACGGCTGTGCTGCGGGGCTGCAGGAGGCTGCGCCGGCTCCGTCTGGAGAACTGCGTCCGCATCACCGACTGCGTCCTGGAGGCTGTGGCGGCCCACGGCCTCAGCCTGGCGGAGCTCCAGGTGGACTTCTGCCGGAACGTGACCCGGGCAGGGCTGCAGCTGGTCAGGGAGAGGAGGCCGGCCGTGAGGCTGAGCGCGGAGAGGAGCGCCCGCATGATCCCAGACAGCATGCCCGACGAGAGGGCAGACATCAGGAGGACGCTGCAGAAGGTCCTGCAGTTCTCCTGACCTCTGACCTCTGCCCTCTTCCATGGACCGTAACTCAACAAGGGACCACAAGGGGGCACACTACAAGCTCAGTGCTTCACCTTCTGAAGGAAACATTCCAGGACCACTAGGTTGCCTGGATTGGTTTAGCTTTTGCATTTAATTTGTATCTGTATTTAATAGTTTTTACAAACACTTTTTGATACTTTTTTATATGCACATGTTGTCATGTTGTATATCAGTGTTGACTACAAAGCGATGCTGCTTCTACTGTATATTCTATGTTAATCAGATAGAATGCCATGCACATTCCTTGCAATTAAGTCTCATCAAGACAGGTGGCCTTATAATTATGTTTCAAACCATACATTTGATTGAAATGGTTGTATTGATTCCGTTAGCACACACACACACACACACACACACACACACACACACACACACACACACACACACACACACACACACACACACACACACACACACACACACACACACACACACACACACGTACGCACACCTCCCCCAGAGGCATACACACCTACACCACACAATTGCTTATTAGACTATAGAGAAATGAGACTGAACTGTTACAATGTTACAATGAACTGTGTGTCTATTCTGGGTCACTGTAAGCCATCTCAGCGCTAGGAAGGGTTCACCGAGCCTGAGCTGTGATTGGAAGCATGTTATATAAAGACTCTGGCACACATGAAAGTAGGTTGAATAGACAAGTGTGTCTGTCTGTACATTCCATGTGACAAATTTATTGTAGGCTGCTGCTACTGCGGCGGGGTGCTCCCTGTCCTGTGACGGTGTCTCTGAAGCGTGACCATATTTTCTTACAGAAGGTCACCTTAAGGGGGGGGGGGGGGGGAAACAGCCCCCCCCCCCCCCCCCCCTCCCCTCCTCTTCTCAAAAGGACATGTTCAAAACAGACACTGTTCTGAAGAGGTTATGTTGAGCAATTACACAGCTGTTTCTTTTTCTTGCTCAAGAAGGGTGAGGTTACTATTCTACAATGATGTCCCAATGGAAATAAGATAATGATGATTATGTGAAACTGTGCTGTGAAACTATTAAAGACTGATTTTCTAAGAAGGTGTTTAACAGTTGCAATTTGTTTTACGTGCCATAAAAATCACTTTTCACATGGTGCTGTAATGCATCAACTCAAAAACAAATAGAAATATGACTGTGTGCAGACCCTCTGCAGAGCCAAAAAGAGTAACCAGTAACCGGTCTATTGATCCATTATTGCAGAATTACAACACCAGTGGTGGCAAAGAGCCATCTCTCTTGCATAATAAAGTAGAGGCACTTGTTAGCAACATCACCACAAAATGTTTCTGGCCTTTGGCATACAATTTAAATTACAGTAATAACACTGTACTTAGACAAGGAGTAGATTGTATCCTGATACAAATGTATTCAATAAGATTTGATTTGTGATATTTAATGACAAAAATGGTCAAAACACTAACGCCCTATTATTCTCAGTGTTTGGTTTCCAGAGGGCAGAATGAACTGAGAAATGCTGTCAAATCAAATAGAATCACAATAGCCCAACAACCCCCCCCCCCACCCCCCATCTTGGCTCTCTGTGGATGGATGGCCTCCATAGCAGCTGCTGACACATTTAAAATGGCCGAAGTTTATTTCTTACCATCTTGCATCTTCTCTATAGCTACTCTGATGTAACACTCTGGCAGTTGAACGTGTGAATACCACATATCATGGTGACGCAAGAGAGCCCCCACGGGAGGGTGATGCTAGCATAGCATAGCATGTACTCGTTGTCAATGTTGCTCCAACAATAGAGCCCCAAACCAACACTAGACGAATAGCTGTGTTGTTAGCACTGATACAGGGGCTAGGGCTGTTTAGACGTCAGACAACAAATAACAATATTATTCACCATCTAGGATAGAGTTTGGCCTCGATACTAGTACTGTGCTTTCCAGGAGAGATCGTTTGGGAGTTATGAGACTCCTGAGGCACATCGGCCCGCCTGCGTCGCTCCAGTACAATAACAGGAATGAGCCATAGACATGTAACAACGTGACTGTAATAACAGGAATGAGCCATAGACATGTAACAATGTATCAAAGAGTCACTCCTCTAGTTTCCCCGCATGCCCATGGGGAATGTATATATTTTATTG
>NC_139636.1:25024049-25032768 GCF_964638095.1 Poromitra crassiceps
TCCAGACAATGTTCTGACTAGCTTAACTAAGATAGCAATCCAGCTTTTAGAATGAGAAGAGGCATAGTTGGGAGAGTGTCTACATAAATCTCTTTCCCTGTATAGGGGTGGCCAAACTACGGCCCACGGGCCAACTGCAGCCCGTTTTCAAGTGGCCCGCCATGATTTTTTTCAAATTATTATTATTATTCATTGTGGGCCACTTAAAAAACGGGGGTCAGGGTACTAAAGCATAATCCATTTTCCCAATTTAACCCCAATTAAATCTGTACTGCACTAACCCTGCTGATCATGATGTCATTATCAAGCTGACGTCATGATGGAGTCTAATCGCCAAATATATTTAATGTTGCCTAAAGCTCATGTATCAATCATTTAATAAATCATTGTTAATCTAGAAATGTGTCTCCTGATTGAAATACCCATTGTAATAGGTGACTATGTGCCGTATACTTAGAAAATAAAAAATAGAAAATACTTAGAAAATGTGCCTGATGGCACAGGGGTTTTCTGGTCCATTGTTTTAAATGTGGCCCACAACCAAAAGAATTTGGCCACCCCTGCAGTATAGTGAGCTGCCATGCACTCTGTGAACGGTGCCATGCACACGTGCTTAACCCTCCTGTCTGACCGTGATTAATGTGCAGACCCGCCGCCCCGGCGGTGCACATGTGGCTGACGGTCTGAGGAATCAGCTGTTCTCTCTCTCCTGGTCTATTAGGTTTAGCACCACTTGGCCACTATGCCAGATCATGTCATCGGACAGCCTCAGGGGTCCTACACATTTTCAATTAAAAAATTCCATCGTTTTTCCCAGACCATGATTCATTTTGAAGATTTTATCTGGTGTTCAATATGATTTACGCAGATAGACATCGCCCCTGCTAACTAGGTCATATCACTGTGTAGATCAGTGGTTCCCACCGTTGGGATGGGAAATGGGGTCAAATGGGGTCACATGGTGATATATTTTTTTATTTTTTTATTGTTAATTCTTTTTTACGCCACACACAATGTAAAACTACAGAAGAGGATTAGGGTCACACAATTTATTTGAGTTCTGAGTTTAAGTCAGGATTCTGAGAATAAAGTCAGAATTCTGGGGGGGTGGGGGGGGGGGTTAGAATTCTGAGTTTAAGAATTGTGGGGGAAAAGTCAGAATTCTGAGATTAGAGTTAGAATTCACAGTGTGCAGGATCATTATTCTCATCATGCTCACTGTACAATGGCACAACCTGACACATTACGTTATAGAAACCCTTTCAAACTCTGACCTCATTTAAATGACTTCCTGGTTGATATATGGTTCCACTGTGACATTTTACCTGATTGTCCATGAAGGTTTCAGAAAATGAACTCCCAGAGAGGTCAGGCCAGACCTCACATTTCACATTGTCTCCTGTTACATTCTACTCCAAAGGCAATGCCAAAGGTCAGGTCAGGTTCGGTAAGAATAGCTATGAACTGGTTGTGTCAAAAGCTTCCCACAGAAACTCAAGAGAATGAATGGGGACCCACTTTCGCCCTATATTTCAGTGTTATCCTATTGTATTGCAAGATTCTGTAGACCAATGACAAAACAAAGTCACATGTTCAAAGGTGTGTGTGTGTGTATATATATATATATATATACACATGACCAGAACTGTGTCAAAAATCGAGATTTGCTCTATAACCCAATGAATAAACTTGAGCCAGTAAATCCAATCAGTTAAGTGTCTCTAGTCTTGTCGACAAATTGATAGTTGAATCCACTAAATGATGAATTGCATCCCAGTGTTACTTACTCTTTGACTCATAGTCAGTTGTTTATGAGTCACAATTGTGGCAACAAGCAGCTGAGAGGGGGACACTGTTTGCCATGTCAAGTCAAATTAAGAAAAGAGTCATGAGTGTACTCATTAGTTGTTGTATAACTGTGTATAACTGGACATCATCATTATCACAATTTAAATTTTTAACTAGGAAATGTACTCACCTTAAACACATAAAAAGTCTCTTATAACTTTATCCAAACCACAATGAGAAGTGTCCGTGTGCATGTGTGTGTGTGTGTGTGTCTGTGTGTGTGTGTGTGTGTGTGTGTGTGTGTGTGTGTGTGTGTGTGTGTGCGTGTGTGTGTGAGCAGAAATCTGGCCGGCCACAGCTATGCTGTTTTACGTGCAATCGGGGCTGGATTTCTTAATTAGGTAATTGCCCTAATTACCTAATGATGTGATGATGTCATCAGTGATGTCATAGAGCAGGCGAGGCCTCGTAGCAGCTGCATGTGACACGCAGTGGGCAAGCTGCATGGCGGGCGAGCCTAGTGATTTTAAGTTCTGAAACTAACAACCAATATTGTACATTAAGATGGACAAACATGAAACATGGAGTTAGGGCAAGATGTCAGTTGATTTCATTTAATTGCACTTTTTTTTAGTAGGTAGAAGAAGAAAACCTCTGCTGAGGCCAAGGACAAGGAGCAGTTACTTCAGGGGACAATCACTTCTCTTTCAGCGTCAAATGCCGGAGAGAGACAGTACATGCACACAATGGCACATAAGTGTGTCGACTGTATTTCCTGCACTTTGCTCTTTGGGGTGTTGAACCTCGTACTCTCACCACACTACAACCAGTGGATTTAGTGTAAATCTACCACTGTCAATAAGAATGCATTTAAATAGAGATTGTATCATCTCAACTTCAAGAATTTGTCAGAATTTTCTTTGTTACAAAAGTTACTTTCAAACCCAAATTCTCCCTATAGCCTACTCTGAAAAACTATGGGATATACACACAAACACACACACTAATACATGCCTCAACACATAGTTCACATGGAAAGACACACACACACACACACACACACACACACACACACACACACACACACACACACACACACACACACACACACACACACACACACACACACACACACACACACACACACACACACACACACACACAGACACATGGAAGGTACGGAAACTCATTGACCTGCTGAAGGACCGTCCCCCTCCTCTCTATTTGCTAAGAAATGCATGCTATTCAGCTCCTGGGCGCAGCCATCTGTGACACTCTGAACCTACTGACCCTGTGGAGAAGCAGACCCCCTCAATTAGCCTAAAACATGTGTCACAGAGACAGTCACTGGGCTTAGCTGTGTTTTAAGCCTATTTCTCTTTCCATTCACATTTTTTACAGTCTATTCACAGATTCCCGCCGTACCTGGCTGGCTATAGGCACTATATGTGTTTGAGAAGGTCATTGTGCTGCTCAGAGCCTTACATAATAATCACATGGTGGCTTTTACCTGATGACTGTTATATTTTGTTGCATTATGCTTAACAATGCAACAAAAATATTAACAGCAGGTCATTTAGACAATGAATGTAAACACAACACAAGGATGCTTGGTTTTTTCATTGGTGTTAAGATGTGTTTGTAGTTTCGTAGTCGTGCAATTAAGAGGGCAAATACAGTCACGAACGCAGATAACGACTATTTATCAAGGAGGAAATTGAGAACCCGTCTCTGGAAAAATAAGCCACGACCTCGCTAGATGGTCACGTTTTATTGACTAAATGAAAATGCCACAGAGAGGATGATGGGCTTAACTGGGGTGAGTTTCCATCCAACTCGCTATGAAATCATACAGAAGTAGAATGGGATCCACGTGCTTAAATAGAGAAAATCACAGATCCGGACCTTTTAATGGGAGCGGAAAAACATGTAATTGAAAAGCTCCGGAGCTTACAGCAAAGCAAGATTTAGTGCTGGATAAATGGCTGTAATGTTGTGTGTCCTTGACTGGCTTAGTTTGTGGCTACATATTATAGCTGTGTGACCATTAAACTGTTTCACCAGGATCCTGCCGAGCTGCTGGAAGTCAGACCTCCTTGGAAACTGAATGGGCCCTGGGGGAGATCTGAGCTCAAATTAGGCAAAAGGAGCTTCATCCTGACTAGATTCAGAGGTTTGTACCCAAAGTCCTCAGAAGAATCCCCCCACCCTCCTTCGCTCTGTCACCACTAGTCTTGACTGTTGGCAGATTCATTTGTGCTTGACCTAGTTAGTGTCTCTGGAAAGATGGAGTAAACACATGCAACTGCTCCTCTCCAGAAAACCTGGAATTTTCCACCCTTTAACATGGCCAGTCCACAGGCCAGGCTAATGTCCACACAGGCTGGTGTCCACACTAAAAGGTGAATGGGAGGAGCACTTTGGGGCATGTGATCTCTGGTGGGGAAAATCCCTACAGCTTTACAGATTTGCAACACTGACATTGTAACAGGCCAGCCTATAGGTTCTGTGACCTTTACATGAAACTACGGAAGACGTTTGTTGAGAAACAGGTTTGAAATGTTTGGTTCGGGTGACATTTGAGAGAAGGATTGATCCAAATGTTAGGTTTATCCCCTGTGGCCTCGTGTATAGTGTTTACTGTTTAGAGGCTCCATGTTCTGCGGCTGAACATATATAGAGGTGAAATCAAATGTAAGATCTTCACGGATGACAAGTGGCCATGTCCTTCACTTTGGCCCTGCTTCAAACTCACATGTGAGCACATTAATGGTACTATAATCTACTAAGTGCAGAGTAACTGACTGCAAGCAAATATTTATTTAATTTCTATTTATATCTTTAAAAGTGCCCTACCCTCTCTTTTAAAAGCAGCCTATGTGGGTTGTGAAATCTAATACAAAGATTAAGTTGAATTGGCAACTATTTAGAATAACTCTCTCTCTCTCTCTCTCTCTCTCTCTCTCTCTCTCTCTCTCTCTCTCTCTCTCTCTCTCTCTCTCTCTCTCTCTCTCTCTCTCTCTCTCTCTCTCTCTCTCTCTCTCTTGTTTATAACTTGGTGATGTTTATGAATTCGGTTACTGTATGGAAATAATAACTCCTATCTCCTCAAATATTTACATTACGACGAGACAGAAACATATTCAATTCCATGATTAGTTAAACACTGTTTTAGCTGTTCAGTATTAATAAACATAAATGCTGGAATCATTATGATCATGAATCAAATTGCATAATTTTCCGCAACAGATCTAAATAGTGTGTTGCACTTTCAACGTGTAGCCCTCCAACAATGACATTATGACATACTATAGATAAATAGATAACTAAAATCCTGTTTCTTTGTTGTTGTTGTTGTTGTTGTTTTAGATCATATTCCAAACAAAATCAAATCAAAAGGGTCTTATTGCTGAATCGGCTTCAGGTGATGCCTGTGGAAGTACAAATTGTAAAATCGCTGTTTGAGTCTTTTTTGTTTTCGTCTACGCCGGCTATTTCCTGAAGCACGTAACTCCACAGGCGACAGAAAGCACCCCGCTGCGTCACACTGCAGCTCGCTTTATATTCATTCCCTGCATGGGCCCCGTGCATGGTGTCTGGGCACATTTGATAACAGCAGAGGATTCACGCTGTGCAAGTGATCCAAAATGTATCCAAAAAGTATCCGAAAATACAATGTACCAAAAAGTAAGAAACACTGTGAATGATGTATTATTGTTATGTGGGACTTTGTATGAACCCGTTTTTGAATTATTGTTTGTTAAAAGAGCACACACTTTATCTCTAGAACTCCATCCATCCAGAGAGAGATGGGGGTGGGGTGGGGGGGGGACAGGGCACGATACAAGAATGTGTGTGTGTGTGTGTGTGTGTGTGTGTGTGTGTGTGTGTGTGTGCGTGCGTGCGTGTGTGTGTGTGTGTGTGTGTGTGTGTGAGAGAGAGAAAGTGAGAGAGGACAGAGAGGGAGCATGAACAAGAATAGGACATATAGAGAGACAGGAAGTGTGTGTGCGTGTGCGTATGTGTGTATGTGTGTGCGTGTGCGTGTGTGTGCGTGTGTGCGTGTGTGTGTGTGTGTGTGTATCTCAGCGAGAGAGGGGGGCAGGGTAGTGCAGCGAGTGTCACGTGTATCCCAGAATAAGCACAGAGCTGCACCAGGGCAATCTCTGGACACAGCAGCAGCAGCAGCAGCAGCAGCAGCAGCACAGACCCTCGCGTCCCTCAGGTCCCTCATGTTCCTTCCACATGTACTTTCTCTAGCAATCACACACAGTGCTCCGCCACCTGTCCTCCCCCACGCATTATCTAACCATGCCCCCCCACAGGCTCTCTCTCTCTCTCTCTCTGGAGCATCGCCCACCTCGTCAACCACCTTGTTGGAATCATTTGCTGTGTGCCAGGGGATGCCCCCCCCCCCCCCCCCCCCCCCCCCACGTGTGGAAGAAGAGCCTTCAGAATGATCTCTATACAGACATGAATCTGTGTGCGCACATGCTCTTTCGCTCTAGAAGGCGTCACTGTAAATGTGCGTTGACATCTATAAAGCCATTACACACGGCCATTACACCGCCTCATTTGAGGGCCTGTGTGTAAGAGCAGCTCCAGTGTGTGTGCCCTATGGCTAAGTATGGGGTTCGCCTAGTCACTCATTTAAAGTGACACCTTCGTACTTCTATTTCAAAGGAGGTGGTGGTGGGGTGGGGTAGATGAACTCTGCCCCCCCCCCCCCCCCCCTCCTCAGAAGAGAGCTGTTGGAGTGGTGCCAGGTACTTTTTTCCCACTTCTAAAGGTTGGGATGATTTCCAAATAGTCCTAATGTGGGCCTCCCAATGTTATGCAAGGGAATGAGTGTGTATCAGCCCAATAAAAAAGGAAAAAAGACAAAAAAAAGACACAATTACATAAAGCCCACGTTTCTGCTCTTCTGTTCCTATTGGTGAGGGGAAGTCGAAACCTCACACCTGCGGCAGAGCCGAGGACATGTGGTACCCACCATGAAACCACATGATGGAACTTTCTCAGCTCCGACTCTTTATGTATGTGAACTGTCCTGGAATGCAACTCTGAATGGGCCTGGCCACTCTGCAGGAGCAAGTCACTCCTTACATTCTGCCACCCTCCAGGTTCACAAAGCATCCCTGCCAAATATTATTAGTGGCATCATCACAAAAATTGGTTAGATGACAGCTATTTTTGCATGGCCTGATCAGATATTCTCATGTGTCTCTATTACCCCTTAGCTTATTTATTTATTTGCACACAATAAAAACAGAAACGGATAAAAAATGCAAACAGGGGGGGGGGGGGGTATATATATACTGTATATATATTTATAAAATATATAAAAATGGGGGGGGCAAACAGGTTATGAGCAAATGCTGTAGGAGACTTGGCTCTGAACAACAGGATACATTACACACAGACCCAAATTTGACCTTGTTCATGAAATTGCAAGTGTAACATACATAGAATGAACAAGGGCTTTCTGTATGAGAAACATTTACTATCACAAGTATATATATATATATATGATTTGATTGCACTTGCAATGTTGTGATTGTCTTTAATTATCTCTCCTACTTCTTATTTCTGTATATTGACCTGGCCGGCTACGCTGCAAACACTAAGACAAATAACCTCGTATGTAACTTGCATACTGTGGCAATAAAAATGATTCTGATTCTAATTGATCTTCTCTATTGGAGGCTTATAATTGTTCAAAAAATATTGGCAGTTGGTTTGCATGGCTAATGTCTGTTTACCACTTTAAAAAATCTGTGATAGAGTTATGATCATCAGCTCCCCTCCAAGTGTGGCTGCAAAACTGTGTCCACATCACATCACATCACATCACATCGCATCTAGATAGGAGCTCACACTAAGACGCCCACATAATGATTTCATAAAAGTGCTAGCAGAGGGAGCGTGGGCGGTTCTACGTTGGACGAAGATTTGGCAGGTAGTCTGTTGTCACTCAGCCAGCTCATGATTTCTCTACAGGGAACCTGAAGTAAAGGTTCAGTTGACCTATCAAGAAGTGTCTGCATGGTGTGCACAAAGGCTATATAGAACAATCACTCTCCAATGACTTTGAATTATTCTATGCCATATGATCACAATGCACTGATGAATTTGATGATGGTAGAAGAAGGTTGTGTGTAGAACAGCCATTGC
Organism: Poromitra crassiceps; assembly: GCF_964638095.1. Taxonomy (NCBI): domain Eukaryota; kingdom Metazoa; phylum Chordata; class Actinopteri; order Beryciformes; family Melamphaidae; genus Poromitra; species Poromitra crassiceps. Next base: position 25,032,012 of record NC_139636.1, read on the forward strand.
TTATATGAACAAGGGGCTGACTTTTTGGACTTTGGACTTTTTTTTGGGGGTTTCTATTCAAATCCAAATCAGGTTGTGTCTGTTGCGGGAGCCCTCCTCCTCCACGGTCTGACCGCTTTTGCTACTTACCAGAATGATGTAAAGATGACATTATAGGCTGCTACTACTACCAGCTGAAAATGGGTGTCTGACCTTACTGAGAATGACACACACTCGCCTATGGCATATTCCAGCTATAATAAGGAGGGAAGGTGAACAGAGAGTCCAACACGGAAAAGCCAGTTTCTCTGTTGTGTGCGTATTGGATTTTCAAAGTCCCAGCCTAGTGAAGGAATGATTCAAAGCTTGTGGTGAGCTCACAGTCCTCTGCATCATCGTGCCCTCCTCATCCGTGCGTGGAGCGCAGGCTGGGGCACTTACATAACCCAGTTAAAATATACCCCCAGTCACATGTAGCGTACAGCCCTTGCAGAGATATCCCACTGACGCTTGAGCTGCTCTGGCAGACGTTCAGACATTAGAGTATAAACACACACGCGCACGCGCACACACACGCACGCACGCACACACACACACACACACACACACACACACACACACACACATAGCCATTAAAGTTTCGATTGTGATTCGCTGCCAGACATTCTATCTAAACTGTGTGCATGTGAACTATCAGTGTGGAAAATGTGCCAAGGAGCGTTTGTCTCTGAGTGAGGTGTGCATGTGACTGACTGGAGTCGGACCGGGGAGAAGCCAC